>NC_092357.1:46067906-46427009 GCF_963676685.1 Mytilus edulis | reverse complement strand
CCTAAATATTGTCACATTAACCTATTATGTCTGTTAAGATGCTCGTTATATGTTTTCAATCATACAACAAAAATTTGAGCAACTATATTACCAGTTGGAGGTATAACTAGCTATGACATCAGGTTGAACCACTTTATTTTGAGAAGACAAATATACCAAGTTAAAATTATAACAGTTGTTTTCCTTATGTTAGTTTCAGAGAGTCTAACGTTTGATTTAGTCAGTTCAAGACTCCTGATTTTTTTAATAGTTTCAGATGTAATTTTTTGTCAACATATTCTTTATTTCAACATGCGTTATTTCTTGAATTTAGTAGTAGTAAACTTGCACAAACGATCATGTAAAGGGATTATATTTTAAGGATTCAATAGTTTATTACAATCAATAATAAAATTTCCCTTATACTTGTTTCAGACACGAAAACTTTCAAGAAATCACTACAGGAAGTTCATCAATTCATAGCAAATCAAAGTAAGTAAAACACTAGTCATACGATAAATTGTAAATCCAATTTTCGTCTACCTTTTTATTTTTACCAATATTTTTTGTTTAGACATTTTGACACATTGACATTTTACTGCATGTAAATCATATTTATACGTTTTGTTCAGTTACAATATAAGACAAAATTGAATTTTTAATTTTCAATTTTTTTCTTTTTCTCAAATTGTTCTGTACCAAGTCAGGAAAATGGCCATCGTTATATTATAGTTCGTTTCTGTGTGTGTTACATTTTAATGTTGTGTTTCTGTTGTGTCGTAGTTCTCCTCTTATATTTGATGCGTTTCCCTCAGTTTTAGTGTGTAACCCGAATTTGTTTTTTTCTCAATCGATATATGAATTTCGAACAGCGGTAAAAAAACTGTTGCTTTTTTTTTATAGGATGAATATTTGTTGTTTTGATAACATAAATTTATAAACGTAGATGTATGCTCGTGTTTTACAACAAAGATATTACATAACATTGTGATTAAGGGGACAACCTGAATAAACAGAACAAATGCGGAGGAGTGATACACGATTGTGGTGATTTGAAAGGAACAGGCTGTACAAGTGGTATATACGTGCTGACTCCAAACGATACAGCACAATCAAGAGTTTACTGTAATATGAATGATAAAGGATGGACAGTAAGTTTCTTTTATTGTTTATATGAATGTAACATTTGTTTTATATATATCTATATATTATTATTTATAGAAAAAAAAAAGAAAAAACAAACTCATCATAGATACCAGGACTTAATTTTGTATATACGCCAGACGCGCGTTTCGTCTACAATAGACTCATCAGTGACGCTCAAATCCAAAAAAGTTAAAAAGGGCAAATAAAGTACGAAGTTGAAGAGCATTGAGGACTAAAATTCCTAAAAGTTTTGCCAAAGCCAGCTAAGGAAGCATGTATATGATATGTGTACAAAAATGTAGTTTATATTTACTCGTGCTCTTCTTCAATGTCAGTTACAAATATAACATTGGACATGATGAACAATTTTACTGCAATTAGATATAGGCTATCAATTTATAACAAATCATAACAACTTGCAGCAATTTTATTACTAAATTTCTTTTCGATTGCATAGTGAGGTCTTCAACATGGAACAAAAGCTTTAACCCAACAGCATGTTCAAGACGACCTCGATGCTGAGTGAAATTCTTTGCAAAATATCAGCAATCCAAATGTTTACAACATAATGTCGTCTTCTGCTGTTGTCTACTCTCATTGACACATTCCCAATTTGCATTCTCAATTTTATTTCAAGGTTATACAAAGGAGACAAGACGGTTCTACAAATTTCTACCGAGGATGGGACGACTACAAAAATGGTTTTGGCGAACCGACAGGAGAATTCTGGCTTGGTACTGAGTTGTTTACTATATTTTGGTTTAAAATGGTGAAGTAAAATAATATTTTTAAATTCTCTTCGCTTTTCTTCATTTTGGAAAAATGATTGAAATTTGTAATATTGTAATTCATTGATGCACTTTTGGCATTTATTTGAAATAATGAATAAAAAGTTAATTATGAACTACTTATAAAAATATTATATCTTTGAAAGAGGGACGAAAGATACCAGAGGGACAGAGTCAAACTCATAAATCGAAAATAAACTGACAACGTCTGGCTAAAAATGAAAAAGACAAACAGACAAACAATAGAACACATGGCGCAACATAGAAAACTAAGGAATAAGCAACACGAACTCCACCAATACAAAAACTAGGGGTGATCTCAGGTGCTTCGGAAGGGTAAGCAGATCCTGCTCCACATGTGGCACCCGTCGTGTTCCTTATGTTATAACAAATCCGGTAAATAGTCTAATTCGGCAGGTCACAATCATGAAATGGAAGGGGATTGTAGTTACGACGTAAGAAACATATTGGATATCATTTGTGAAACGGTTATTCCATAACGATCAACCAACTCGTGATGGCGTCCGTAAAATTTACGAAGGGATGATTTCAACTTCACCATTTGGAACTCTTGGTTTAATAGATTCCATGTGAGGAGCAACTTAACAGATTCTTACAATTTGTGCACATTTATACTAGGTAACGAATACATTTACAAACTCACGTCAGATGGTGGTTATCAGCTCCGAATTACACTAGAAGATTGGAATGGTGACACACGCTATGCTACATATACTACTTTCAGTTTGGGAAACGAAGCTTCTGGTTATAAATTGACAATCGGAGGATACAGTGGCACTGCAGGTATGTATAGTCCGTTAGATTTCTATAAATCTTCAGAAAAAAATTCTTTACAAATAAATATTTTTTTCTTCATGTATGCTAATGTATGATATATACGAACTCTGACAATGAATAACATAATTTTGAACAAATAATCAAAAAAATTACTCATTAGGTCTCTATGCTTCTTCTATTATTTTTTACATATAAAATACTCAATGGAGTTAGTATGAGTAGTGTTACTGCCTCGTATTCAAAACAAAAACATTAGACATGTGCTTTAAACCTGTTTGTTTCATTGTACCATGTGACTTTACTCATTTAAATATTAAAGGACACTATATATGTCATGAAAAATAACCATCATTTAAGTTTTTTTTAAACTGTTTTATGTTTATTTTATAAAATGCACTTGCATGTATCTACAAAGAAGTAATTATTCCCTTACAATATCTTTGTTTTTGTAACCTTAATTTAAATCTAAATTTATATCTTCTGAAATAATATATAAGCAAGCTTTTCATGCTTTAATCATGACGACAGTAGTAACAATATGGAGAGGCTCTAAAAAGTTTTACAAATAAGAATTTACAGAATAGATTTGATATTTATATTTTTCTTGACTTTCCTTTACAGCTTATGACTTTCAAAAGATGCAAATAAAATTAGATAAAATATAACCTTAAAGACCTTTATTTATGAAAAAGAGGACTTTTCAAAAATATTTTTTTTTAAATTATGCATTATCTCCCTAACGTATAAACAAAGAAAGGGATTAACATGCATCCAAACATTTCTAAAGAAAAAAAGGATATGATTCTGAAAATCATTTTCTTGTCGAGTCAAATCGGGGAGCTCCATTTCATTTATGGTATACTACCACAAAAAGAACTGCCCACTGTTCGAAAGTTAGTGAAAGATTTATAAAGAAAATGCTTGGATCAGAAGAAACCTTGAAGTCAAAAAGTGTGTCAACTAAAATCAGTTTGACAAAGGTCTGATAAAAACTACTGTGCATAATTTATTTAGGAAAAATGAATGTGTGACTGTGTGACATTAAAAAAAATAAAAACACCTTTTGAAAAAAATCATTATATTAATTTATCAAAAAACAAATTATTGAAAACTCTGAATGATTTATGCTTAAGATATAAGAAAGTGGATAAAACAGAGAAGGTTTAGTTTAAACAATATTTTATTCAAAAAGTGCATGAAACATAATTATACAATATAAACTACAGGGATTCGGAAACAAGAAAAACTTATATAAATCCGTCACCCTTAAAAAAAAATGACAAAATTAGGAACATAGTATATAAGAAACTCGTATAATCTAATTTTCAATTCACCTTTAACATCTTTATTCTGAGGTTTGCCCGTTACTCAGAAGTCAGTTTGATCGAAAAATGTGATCAACTCGGTGTTTTTTTTACAATTATGGTTCATGTATCTGAGAAATATGTAAATGTTTCGAAAATAAGGTAAAACATTAAATTAAAGTGAGAAGGTTTAGTTGAAAGAAAAGACATTGTTAACCAACGTATACAATATCTTAGGACAATTAAGAAAACGGGCGAAGAGGGTTATACTGTGGTTTATTTAGATGAAATTTGGGTTGAAACCAACCATACAACTTCTCATCAATGGACTAGTTCAGACTATGCACAGAAAAATCCCCATAGATCAAGTCCGAAGATTCGTTGTTTTGCATGCTGGATGTGAAAGTTTGTTTCTTTTTAAATAGGATGTGATCTAGTTTTAAGGATATCAGTACGGACGGACGCGATAACCATACGGAAATGGACAGCAAAATTTTTGACCAATTAGTTCCAGCTTTGCAAAACAAAGTCAAATTGTAATAAACAATGCGTCATATCATAGTGTGCATGTCGAGGGTACAAAACTTCCCACACATAATTCAAGAAAAGATTTATGAAATTATTAAATCCAAAACAAATTACCTTGTATACAAGGTTGACGAATTTTTGAAAAGGAAAGGACATGAAGTTCGAAAACTGAACATTTATTGTACTGTTATACCACTGTCTCAGGTTAGGGAAGGATTTTGATCCCGCTAGCATGTTTAACCCCGCCACATTATGTATCTATGTGCCTGTCCCAAATCAGAAGCCTGTTATTCAGTGGTTGTCGTTTGTTTTTGTGTTAAATATTTGTTTTCGTTCATCTTTTTTATATAAATAAGGCCGTTTGTTTTCTCGTTTGAATTTTTTTTACATTGTAATTTCAGGGCCTGTTACAGCTGACCATGCGGTATGGGCTTTGTTCATTGTTGAAGGCCGTATGGTGACCTATAATTGTTAATTTCTATGTCATTTTGCTCTCTTGTGGAGAGTTGTCCCATTGGCAATCATACCACATCTTCTTTTCTATATTTAAATGATTCAAAAAGGGTTTGAAAAGATAAATTGCACAACATGGTTAAATTCATTCAATCATGTAAAAAACAATATTGATTCCAAATATTGGCAAAAGGATGCTATACAGGATGAAATTCACAAAATTATTATTCATATTGAATCCGACTCTGCAATTGAAAGTGAAAAAGATAATGATAATCCAAGTGATGGAGATGAGACTGAAGATTACGAATTGCTTGAATAATATTTTTTTTGCGAGTACTTTGGGTTTGCTTTTCCTAAAATTAATCAAAATTAGTAGATAAAAGTTTCCATAAACATATAATTACTTTAGATGTATGGTTCATTATAATACGTTATTTTGATTGGCTACACTGTAATCTCGCGTTATTCCTTAATCAACTTCATTACACAATAAAATGTATCATTCATGATGACACGAGGTCCCACAATAAAGTGCACATGTAAATTAAATAAAAACCTGATTTCATGATGTTAGCTTAAAAATGTAATTATAAGTATTGCATGCTTAAATGAAGGTAAAATAACTAACAAATATGTTTTATATTATTCATTTTTCACAAGATTTCATTTCTAAACTGAATTTTGCCAACAAAGTACTTTGAAGTTTTAAAAAATGTAATACTAGTTACGTTCAATGTAAAATATTTCTAAGGACTTAGGTTACTGATAGAAATTGAACAATGAAAAATACAAAATCATGTATAAAGAAAGTTCAGTAATCACATGACTTAATTGAATGCTGGTCAGAGTTATTCAAATGAGTAAAGACACATGCTACACTGTCTGAATCAGGTTTAAAGAACATGTCTAATGTTTTTGTTTTGAATAGAAGTCTGTAACACTACTCATACTTATTCATTGAGTATTTTATATAAAATAAAATAGAAGTAACATAGAGACCTTATGGGTTCAAATTATGTTATCCATTGTCAGAGTTCGTGTATATCATACATTAACATACATGAAGAAAACAAAAATTATTTGTAAAAATGAATTTTTAAGAATTACAGAAGTCAAACAGACTATGATAAAATGTCAAAAAATTTACAATTTACGATTAACGCACACCTTGATCAGTCCTACAAAAATATAAAATTATTGATAGTTTTCATTTACATCGACTCGTTTATGTTTGCAGTGAAAATATATCTTTTTCTGTTATAATCTGTGTCCGCGAAAATGTAATTGCACATTTTACAGATATGCTATTGTTAAGTTATGTAATTGTTGGTTACAGAAATGACATGCTAGACTGGTAAGCACTAATTTTGTTGAGATTGTTTTCTCTCTACAAAGACATGCAAGAAACGTGCCGAGTACAATTTTTCAGATGCATTGTTCTTTTGAAATCAACATACAATATACTTCCATCTTCACGGGGATGAATACTTATACAATTAGTCTTATTACGGTAACAGGATAATTTTTCAAGTATGTCGATTTAATTCAGTTTTTGATGCCCCATTTTTTGGTCTGTGTGTCCGTCTGTTCGTTCGTCCATTCGTCCGTTCGTCCGTCTGTCCCGTTTCAGGTTAAAGTTTTTGATCGAGGCAGTTTTTGTTGAAGTTGATTTTCAATCAACTTCAAACTAAGTACACACGTTCCCTATGATATGCGCTTTCTAATTTTTATTCCAAAGTAGAGATTCTCTCCCATTTTCAAGGTCCACCTAACCTAGAAAATGATAGTGCGGATGGGGCATCCGTGTACTGAGGTCACATTCTTGTTTTAGAAAATATGTTCAATAGGATATAAAAAAACAATGATTTTTGTTGAAGTTATAAGATAAACATTTAAAAATAAGAAAACAAGGGATAAATCAAATTCATGCGTATGGTACTCTTATTCAGCACAAAAATGATAAATTAAAACCGGTATTCAATTATGAATAATAAGATGCCAAAGACATATGCCACATACGTTTTAAATTAACAACAGTCTATCATCAATCTCTGTTTTTATTTTTATCAGAAGTGACCCAGTCTAAAAAATGAATGTAAAGATGGTACTGTTAAAGTTGTAAGAAGATAAAATCTATTTACTTAAATGATTCTTTATATGTCAGCAAGAACTGACAATATTGTTGCATGCCTATCTTACATTTTCTAAATTACAATTCAAGTGAATATGTTGATGTGTTAAGAGGCTGATTTATTTTAAATTACACTGAATGTGGTCATTTTGATAACAGCACCTAGGTTGAGATCGTCATGTTTAGAAATCGATTTTCATATCGCAATTTTAGATGTGTGCATGTTTTGTTTTCAATAGAAAATATTATATTCTCTCCACAGTAAGTCGAAAGTCTAGCCCACCCTTGTTTCTCATAAAAACACAACTCTTATATTAAAAAGACTAGTTTTAAACCTTGTTTTTTATTACACCAAAAATAACGGTTTCACATCAAATATAAAAAAATACTGTTTTGGGACTTTTTTTTCAGTATTATGATAAAGATATGTTGATGCAAAAAATGAATTTCTCCATAGAGGACATTTATGAAATACCGATTAATAGCATAAAACAACAATGGAGAAAGACGAATTCCGCAAAAGCAAGAAACCACGTGATCAAAATTGCGTATTCATGTGGATAACATTATTTTGTATTTGTTCCTCTTGTACATTTGGTTTTTTTTTTATACTTTTTATAAGTGAGAAATAAAAGATTAAAACTAAAAACTTAAAACCCTGAAAATTACATAATTAATTAAAGCACCAATGATATTCACACATACAAATTAAGGATGTAACACAAATAAATAAGATGTGTAATATTATATGATATTTGTTATTACTCTTTAGGAGATTCAATGAGTTACAGCAATGGTCGTTTATTCAAAACAAAAGACCGTGACGATCACCACAAATGTGCACAGTTGTTAGTCGGGGCTTGGTGGTATGGACATTGCAGTCATGCTAATCTGAATGGAGAGTATCTTCGTGGAAAAACTAGTAGCGATAAACACCCCACACGAGGTTTTATATGGTATCACTGGAAAGGATTCTATTATTCACTAAAGAAATCTGAGATGATGATTCGCAAACAATAGATAAAACTTAATGACTTGTTTAGCACTTTTGTCATATATTGTATGTTTCTTGTATATATTATGTTTGCACTTTAACCCCTAAGGGTTTCAATTTTTGTAATAAAGTTATCATTAACTATCTTTCACTGTATTGAACTACAATTATTACACAAATTGAACTTAAACTACTACAAAAAGTGCGAACAACCACCTTTATAATAAATCATTCGAAAGAGGAAACCTTGTACTATCACAATATGCCTGTTGCTAGGACCTGTTATGGTCATTTTTTTAAATTGAAGCGAAAGGTCATCTTTACAGATCTGTAAAAATTTTGAAGGGTTTTAATTTTGACTTTTTTACATGTATATACTATAAATCTTCTGCTCACAGTAAAACATTTTTTTGAGCACAGAAATTTTCCTTTACAAGTACAGACAATGCCTTGACATAATTCACCATGGACGGTTCAGATTCGGAAGATTTTTTTGCATTACTGACTTGAGAACTGCTCGTGCCATTGAATGAAAGGTTTTTTTTATCATCTATTGTTTCTGTATTTCCAAGTTAAAGCTGATGTGGTGTTTTATTATCGGTGGATATATATATGTGTTGTAATAAGGTCGGTGTAAATTCTTTCTCTTTATTGATAGGTTGATCGTGGATAATTCACCAATTTGCCTTTTCAGAATCTAGAGAAACTATGGGTAATCTCATTGTTTGTACACCAAAACGAAAATAACGTTACGTCATTGGTTGAATTTCTATTGTTTATGACATTTTTAACCAATCACGACGTTTTGATGTATACTTTTTGAAAATATTACGCAGGATGCATAAGATTTTGAAACGGCGAATTATAGCATTTGGTGGAACGGTGACTGCTCTTGTAGTGATGTTTCAAATTCTAATGTTATTTATGTCGTTGTGCTGGTACTTATAATCTATCAATGATGGTTCAATATATAAATCTGTTGGTAATATAGATGAAGTCGTTTGTCGAGTAATAGCAAATGTGAAGTGGAATGGTAATTCTTCGGTTGCCATAGCTTTAATAGAGTAGAATTACAGTACTAAGAAGATATAACATACCAAGAAAAAGAGATTGCAAATTAAAGAGAAAAAAAGAAACATAACTACTCTTAAATCTGCAATTTTGTGTAAGCAAATTTTTGTTTTCGTCAAGATTCGATCTCATGCTTTTGTGATATCGATTCAGCATCGCCTGAACTAGTACTGTGTCCATCGCTCTAGACCACTCCGTCCGACACCATCATTTCTTCTGAATTCTCAGCGAAAACTTAAGCTTTCACAATCGTCAATGCTGGATTTGGTCTTTGTGGGTTTTGTTTAAACTGACCACCCGCTGATTGATACTGCGTAGATAAGAGCGAAACAACAGCAGGGGTCCAGTTTAGGTTTTGTCATGCAAAACTCAAATTGTAGTTCCTCATAGGATAGAAAATTCTCGGAAAAATTACAAAGGTATACAAAAACCATTACGAACATTTTATTAATATGTGTTGATAACCTTTTAAAAAGTATAGTACAGTGCAGGTTTATCATAATAAGTGCATGGTTAACGAGAGCATGCAGTTAAAGGTCATAGACCCCAATAGAATAAATTCTTCCGTTAGCTTTTGGTGGATTCGCCCCCTCTAGCCCACTACCAACCGGTGCTTTGATCAGGACCCACGTGGGGCCGTAAGATCCCTTACCAAGGTTCAGGCGTACACGTTAAAAAGACCTACCTACGCCACTGTCCGCCACGTAGACTGAGCTACACAGCGATAGGTATATATACATGTATGATTAAAATATGAAATAGAACATGAAGATTGTGAAAAGATCCGTACAAATTGTCACTGGATACAGATTAATGTTCAGCATCAAAATGGAGAATTAAAATAAGTACATTACGGAGGCATCATAGGCATAAATAACATTTGTGTAGACATGCGCCGATCTTGTCAATTGACCTAAAACATGTTTGATTAAACATTTACTACTTAACTAGGTATTGCAATATTTCGTATCTTTCTATATAGTGCATACAGTGCTTTATTGGACTGTTCTAATAATTTCTTTCTATCTGAACAAAAAAAGCCGTTATAATTAAATATAATACCGCAGACATCGGCATAATTACCTGGAGACAAAGTAGATCTCACGTGTAGTAAAGAGGCCCCTCGGTGGGGTGTCCAAATAATCACTTCATGACAATTTTTTGGCCAATATATCACATAATCATTATAGATGATTTTTTTTAAATACAGTCTTTGATTAGTTTAAAATAATCGAATAATAACGAAGGATTTGGTCTTGTTTTCAAACCATTACTATAAAAACGGGTCAATTAATCACATAATCAAAAGGTAATCAAAAACCTCGCGCTCAATGATTGAAATTGGCAATAAACGGATAATGTTTAGGTTGAATTATCTTTCTTGAATCATACACACTTTAATATTTTTAAGAGTAATATAGCAACGCAGTACTTGAGAATTGCAAATGCATCTTTTCTTTTTTACCTAATGTGTTGGTCAATGCGCTGGAAAATGTTCTTAGAAGGGATCAATTTAACTTCTGTCTAAATAAATCATTTCAAGAATCAGTTTTCAGATTCTTTAAAACCAGTGCCGTAGCTAGTAGGGGCAAAGCCAACGAAAGCAATATTGTATCGAAATTGAGATACCGTTCCTGTCATTAAATAATCATCAATATTATTATTCTGTGCACGGAATCTTAATGTTTTTTTTTATGTTTGATCTATTCATTGTGTTAATTTGGAATCTAATGGTCATTGGATATCGGGCAAATCTTTGGGATCTTTTGACCATTCTTTCTTTAAAATCAAGTACGGGTCTTTATTGTCTATTAACTTTAACTTTTCTAGATATCGTGCCCTCGTAACCACATCTAAACTGTCCTGGTATGTTACCTTTGGTGTTTCTTTTGTCAGTTTGTCACTCATTATAATAAATCCAGGTAAAAATCGATATGTAAATGACACAGTTAAACTTGTAAACAAAGTAACGCTTCGAATAGCTTGACCTACAAGATGGCGGATGGATGGGGAATTCCCTAATCACGTGACATTTGTGAAATCTATGTATTAAATTGAACAATCAATTTGGCACCCAAAATTTCTTTTCTTTTCAGTTTATATTTCTAATCAGTTTTTTCTATCATTTGGAAGTATAATTGAAAATCAGTGACTGTTTTATAGTTTTCCTTCATATTTATGTCGTTAAAATGTTTAAAATATTTCCTATAATGAATTTCTGTCATCTCTTTTTATATATGACAGATCAGGTGCGCAGATGTTTGAAAAATGAAAAGCAATCCAGTAACTCCCTTTTTTCTAACAATCATCTGTAATGACCATGACGACTTTGGGTTTGTTCATCGGTCACGAATTATAATGTTATTTGTTCATGAGAAAATATTCTTTCCACTGGAAGAATATTACTGTTGAAACATTTTGTACCTTGCGGAATAAGGAGTATATAAAACATGTGTGTCTCAACAGGAACAATTTTTATAGCAAAGTATTAAAAAATTTTTTTGAGGAACTATGTTATGATGAAACAAAAATAAGTTCTCACATCATACATCCTGGAATGTTCGTATAACAGAAAACAGGTGTGGTATTTTCATGATTTCAGATTCCAGAACCAAGTAACCGGCCTGGGCCACCACCCTTTCTGTTAAGTTGGTATTACGTACAAAGGCTCATTATTGTCACAGTGGTAAATCTATAAAAATGTAATTAATTTCGTCACTATCGTTTGTTTACCTCCCTTTTCCCTGATTACATAATATTTTATTTGTGTGTTGCATCAAAATGGTCTGATTAAACATTATTATGTCATTCAATTACACAGTTAACATTCCACATATTGGTACTGCCAGCAACAAACAACAATCACTGAATTGTAAGTTCCTATCTCAGAACAGGCACATGCACCATATGGATTTTTAGAAAATGCCTATTAGAATAAGAGTGGATCGAATTGGCACAAATATTAGAATATTAAGGCAATAAAACAAATGAGTAGAATTACAACAACTAATCTAAAGGAAAATAAACAAAAACAATAAAAAAAAAAATAACATCTTGCATATGCAAAACACTTCACATTAGACTAAGATTATACAAGAAATCAGAATTAATCATTACGGTTATTCTATTACAAAACATTCGGTAGACAACAAATGGTAAAGGTTGCCGTGCAATATTTCAATTGACGTCATAGTACTTTTTTCGTATAAAACAGGTGTTTTCTACAGATAATGAAGGCAAAAATGTATCTTATTACTTTGATAAAACGTTTTATTTTTATAAAAGACATACGTTTTTCATGCTATTATGCTACTTTTTAAGAGATCTGTTTCAGAAAAGAACTTAATATATGTTTCTTATAACATACATTTGTGATAAGTTTCCTATTCAATAATATTCTATAAGTTTCGGTACAACGTATTCAAAATCAGAGGAACCGCTATTTGTCACAGTTTACTTAAAATGGAAAAGTGTTTGCTTTTTGTAGGATTAATTTGTTCCTTGGTACTGGCAGAAGCAAAGTCAACCACTTCTGGTGGAGATTTAGTAGAAACTCCTGTGGTGGATAACCAAAACGTCCCTTTGCTTGCAATGTTTGATATGACGAAAGTAAACAAGCGCATCATGACATATATCTCAGACACATTCGAAACAAAAATGTCAAATTTAGTTAAAATGAAACTAGAAAACGTTTTGCTGTCATTGAAAATAGACCAGGATGTGAAACAATACATTGAAAGCATGAAGGCAAATTTGACGGTGGACATTGAAAAGGAGATTAAAGAATATTTTGATGTTGTCAAACAGAACTTGACAGATATCATATCTGAAGGTAACTGTATTGTTTATATTTTCTATAGAACGGTTTTTGCGTAGGCTCCGACCATGTATCTTTTGATAAGTGCATGGGAATTTATCTTGACAATATTTTCAAACAAAGTATGACATCATGTACTTAAAAGCAGTAACGTGTTAGTTATATTAATTCATAGTTGATGCAACACTGCTCCTCATTCTTAGACAATTCGTCCGTTTTTACAAGAAATTTTTATTTAAATATTCGTTAATACGAAATATCCCCCAAAGATCAAATATCAAAGACTTTCACGTATTAGACGCCGAAGAATTATTTTAGATAATTGCTGTCTGAATATAACCATCACATTCAAAATAGAAATTGGGAACCATCGCACTTATATTGTAAAGGGTAGCAGGTAATTAAAACTTCATAATCATTACTCAAGTGTGTAAATCACACAAATAGTATATTTAATAAACAGTAAATGTTTTGGGTTGTTGTTTTTTTTTTTATATTATTCCAATTCTTTAAGTAAGTTATGAAACCTAACGTGAGGCAGGTACAAGCAGTTAACATAATTTTTCACAATAGTTACATGTCTTTTGTGCAAATCAAGCATATATGTACAAAATATAAAACAATACAAAACAAATACACTCTGCCCAATAGACAAGTAAGTCGCCTTTTACTTCCAAATCATTTAAATGTTTTCACATCATAGGTTTATGTTAATTTGAATTTCGAGAAAACGATTAGAGTAATTTAAGACAGGACTTTATAAAATTTCAGATCTGGTATTTGAAAATGTTAACTTCAGTCAACATTTTGTTAACATATAACCATAAGGGATCAAAGGTGTAGCTTGAATGATATTTCATCTAACTTTTATACTATACCTTAAAATAATTAGTTTTTTTAAGTAAAATGGCTAATGTTGAAAAGATGGTAATTTATAAAAATAATTGTTAATTTTTTTGTCATTTTATTAATTTTGAAACACTGCCTTATAACACAATGTCTGCGTTTTAAAATGAATTTTACCCGAGGAAGAAGAAAACTCTATATTTCGTTTTTTTTAATCAAAACTATATCTTTACTGTTTCAATCCATCTGTAAAATGCATATTTAATATGAGTTAAATTCGGTTTTTTTAACTATGAATCGTAACAATTAAAGTGAATTTATATTATAGAGCTTTATTAATACAATGGGAAAGGCTTAAGTCGTAATGTGACTCATAGTTTTGAACATGTTTTAAGTTGGTCAGACAATACTGTGTTATGTTTTATGAACTCTCTGCTACTCCTTGGGCTTTGAGTATTTATAAAACATGACCAATTAATAACTGACCTATACTGAATTTATCCTAATGCTAATTATGTAATCTACACAAAAATGTCACTCACAATGCTCAAGTGAATCTCAGTAGAAATTCATATGAGTTTCACTCTTATCGACTAATTAAGATGTGTACATCATGTACACGCAAAACACGATTGTTTGACTAATCTAACTTCTTAATAATCATGGCTTATGTGTCCTACCGAAATAGTTTTATCACCGTGTTTGTACTAATATGAGCAACACGATGGGTGCCATATATGAAGCAGGTGCTGTCTATCCTTCCGGAACACTGAGATTACACCCAGATTGTGGTGGGGTCTCTGCTTTTATATGTTATGGTATGTGTAATGTTTGCTGTCTGTGTGTCTTTTATTAATTTTTAGCCGTATGCAATGTATTAGTTTATTGTCGAATGATGAGTTTGAATGTCCCTTTATTATCATTCACCTAGATATCATTATAATGAAGCATGTACTAGTTTCAACTTTTGTTTGTTTTCAAAGTGTGTTCTAGTTGTTGTGTATATGAGCCGTATCATTACTAAGCAGTCTGGGTAAAAAACTCGAAAATTAATTTAGCTTTGGAACATTGTTTAGTATGAATATCAAAAAAATAAATGAATTAGTCTGCAACAATAATATTTATTTTTTTTTAATTTCAAGAGTAAATGCATTCGAACCCATAAGTCTTGTATTGCAAGATATATAAAGAAAAGAATGCAAGATCGTATGTGTTCAATTATTATCATCTTATGATAAAACAAGTACAAAGTTGAAGAGCAATTAGGATCCAAAATTCCAAAATGTTGTGCCAAATACGGTTAAGGTAATTTGTGAGACTGTGATACTTTAGTTTTCTGTTGACTTAATTTAGAACTATAAACGTTGAAATAGAATGATTAGAGTTGAAATGAATAAAAAAATAATAATTAACACGTGCACTGTATAAAATTTGTCATTGTAAACACAATATAATAAATATTTTTAAAAATAAATATCTAGATAACTTTTGTTTAATTGAAAGCATTTCATATCATAGTCATTTGCAATTAGTTTTTTGAAATTTTATTGTTTTCAAGATAATGAACCAATGCATGCATACGGAACGCTTCAACTGTCTGATATAACGTTCTGATGTTTTATTATTACTTAATGATAGTTTTTCTTTACATAATATGATTTTGACATTACGGTATGATGTTTTGATATATATATATATTGAATAGTCATCATGGTCATTACTTATTGATATTTCGATATCTTCAAGATAACGTGTGTTAACATATTTTCATCATTGTTTCTTCGCGCACTTGCGCTGTGCGGTGACCGATGTTATAACGAGAGGTCTCGTAGTTAAGGTGACTACATACGGAAAAAATTCGGCGATATGTGTCGAGGAAGTAAATTAATCAATTTCGATACATTTATGAAGATGTTAAAGGATTTTCTTTTTAAGAAAAAGGTTCACGTTCACTTATTTCAGAGAATACAGCCATTCAAGTATATAAAACATATTCATTATTTTCATTAATCGAAGTTACTTATGACTTTAATTAAACATTTACCTATACAAACATTGCGTGTATGTTTAAATCTTTGATTCAGATGTGTTGTATGTGTGTTATGTATGTTAACGCAGTTTATACTGCTTAGTCCTAATTTTTGTCACATTAACCTATTATGTCTGTTGAGATGCTCATTATTGGTTTTCAATCATACAACGGAAGTTTGAGCAACTATATTACCAGTTGGAGGTATAACTAGCTATGACATCAGGTTGACTGACCACTTTATTTTGAGAAGACAAATATACCAAGTTAGAATTATGACAGTTGTTTTCTTTCCGTTGGTTTGAGAGAGCATAACATTTGATTTAGTCAGTTCAAGTTTTAAGAACTTCTGATTTTTGAATAGTTTCGGATGGTATTATTGCTTTAAGACAAAAATACGAAGGTTGATAACACTAAATTATAAAATTTCACCAATACTTGTTTCAGATATGACATCTTTCCGGAAATCACTACAAGAAGTTCAGCAATTCATAGCAAATCAAAGTAAGTAGAAAACAAGTCATTTGATGAATTGTAAACACAATTTTCTTATGCCTTTTATTTTTAAAAAGTTTTTTTCAATCTATTTTTGTAGGCATGGTGTTAAATCTAAATCTTACTAGATATAAATCATATTTATACTTTTTGATCAGTTTCAATATAATACCATTTTACAGGATGAATATTTGTAGTTTTAATAACATAAATTTATAAACGTAGGTGTATGCTCGTGTTTTACAACAAATATATTACATTACATTGTAATTAAGGGGACAACCTAAATGCGCCGAACAAATGCGGAGGAGTGATACAAGATTGTGGTGATTTGAGAGGAACAGGCTGTAAAAGTGGAATGTACGTACTGACTCCAACAGGTACTCCACCATTCAGAGACTACTGTAAAATTGATGATTACAGCTGGACAGTAAGTGTTTCATTGTTTATTTGAATTTAACATTAGTTTTATCTATATATCTATAATAGTATTAATAGTAGCATATATATGATATGTGTAGTGCACATTTACTTGTCCTCTTCTTCCATCTCAATTACAAATGTAACATTGTAGATGATGCACGATTTTCTTTATTTGTTCTACTGCAATTAGATATAGGCTATCAATGTATAACAAAGCATAACAACTTGCAGCAATTTTATTTCTAAATTTCTTTTCGGTTGCATAGTGAGGTCTTCAACATGGAACAAAAGCTTTAACACAACAGCATGTTCAAGACGGCCTCGATTTTGAGTGAAATTCTTTGCAAAATATCAGCAATCCAAATGCTTACAACATAATGTCGTCTTCTGCTGTTGTCTACTCTCTTTGACACATTCCCAATTTGCATTCTCAATTTTATTTCAAGGTTATACAAAGGAGACAAGACGGTTCTACAAATTTCTACCGAGAATGGGACGACTACAAAAATGGTTTTGGCGAACCGACAGGAAAATTCTGGCTTGGTACTGAGTTATTTACTATATTTTAGTTTAAAATTGTGAAGACAAATAATATTTTTAAGTTCTTTTCATTTTGGAAAAATGATTGAAATTTGTAATATCGTAATTCATTGATGCACTTTTGGCATTTATTTGATATAATGAATAAAAAGTTAATTATGAACTACTTATAAGAATATTAAATCTTTAAAAGAGGGACAAAAGATACCAGAGGGACAGAGTCAAACTCATAAATCGAAAATAAACTGACAACGCCTGGCTAAAAATGAAAAAAACAAACAGACAAACAATAGAACACATGACATAACATAGAAAACTAAGGAATAAGCAACACGAACTCCAACAAAAACTAGGGGTGATCTCAGGTGCTCCGGAAGGGTAAGCAGATCCTGGTCAATCTGTGGCACCCGTTGTGTTCTTTATGTTATAACAAATCCGGTAAATAGTCTAATTCGGCAGGTCACACTCATGAAAGGGATTGTAGTTACGACGTAAGCAACATATTCGATATCATTTGTGAAACGGTTATTCCATAACGATCAACCAACTCGTGATGGCGTCCGTAAAATTTACGAAGGGATGATTTCAACTTCACCATTTGGAACTCTTGGTTTAATAACTTCCTTGTGCATGTTGTGAGCAGCAATTTAACAGATTCTTACAATTTGTGCACATTTATACTAGGTAACGAACACATTTACAAACTCACGTTTGATGGAGGTTATCAGCTCCGAATTACACTAGAAGATTGGAATGGTGACACACGCTATGCTACATATAATACTTTCAGTTTGGGAAACGAAGCTTCTGGTTATAAATTGACAGTCGGAGGATACAGTGGCACTGCAGGTATGTATAGTCCGTTAGATTTCTATAAATCTTCAGAAAAAAATTCTTTACAAATAAATATTTTGCTAATGTATGATATATAAGTTATCTGACAATGAATGACATAATTTTGAACCAATAATCAAAAAAGTTACTCATTAGGTCTCTCTGTTACTTCTAATTTTTTTTATATATGAAATACTCAATGGAGTTAGTATGAGTAGTGTTACTGCATCGCATTCAAAACAAAAACATTAGACATGTGCTTTAGACCTGTTTGTTTCATTGTACCATGTGACTTTACTCATTTAAATATTAAAGGACACTATGCATGTCATGAAAAATTACCATCATCCAAGTTTTTTTTTAACTGTTTTTTTTTTTAAATTTTATAAAATGCACTTGCATGTATCTACAAAGAAGTTATTATTCCCTTACAATATCTTTGTTTTTGTAACCTTAATTTGAATATAAATTTATATCTTCTGAAATAATATATAAGCAAGCTTTTCATGCTTTGTTTGTTTTCTCGTTTGAATTGTTTTACATTGTAATTTCAGAGCATGTTATAGCTGACCATGCGGTATGGGCTTTGTTCATTGTTGAAGGCCGTATGGTGACCTATAATTGTTAATTTCTGTGTCATTTTGCTCTCTTGTGGAGAGTTGTCTCATTGGAAATCATACCACATCTTCTTTTCTATATTGAAATGATTCAAAAAGGGTTTGAAAAGATAAATTGCACAACATGGTTAAATTCATTCAATCATGTTAAAAAGAATCTTGATTCAAAATATTGGCAAAAGGATGTTATACAGGATGAAATTCACAAAATTAATATTCATATTGAATCCGACTCTGAAATTGAAAGTGAACAAGATAATGATAATCCAAGTGATGGAGATGAGACTGAAGATTACGAATTGCTTTAATAATACAAATTTTTGCGAGTACTTAGTGTTTGCTATTTCTAAAGTTAATCAAAATTAGTAGATAAATTGTGGAAAATATTTCTCAGGACTTAGGTTACTTATAGAAATTGAACAATGAAAAATACAAAATCATGTATACAGAAAGTTCAGTAATTACATGACTTAATTGAATGCTGGTCAGAGTTCAAATTCAAATGAGTAAAGACACATGGTACACTGTCTGAATCAGGTTTAAAGCACATGTCTAATGTTTTTGTTTTGAATGGAAGTCTGTAACACTACTCATACTTATTCATTGAGTATTTTATATGAAATAAAATAGAGGTAACATAGAGACCTTATGGGTTCAAAATTATGTTATCCATTGTCAGAGTTCGTATATATCATACATTAACATACATGAAGAAAATAAAAATTATTTGTAAAAATGAGTTTTTAAGAATTATAGAAGTCAAACAGACTATAATAAAACGTCAAAAAATTTACAATTTACGATTAACGCACACCTTGATCAGTCCTACAAAAATATAAAATTATTGATAGTTTTCATTTACATTGACTCGTTTATTTTTGCAGTGAAAATATATCTTTTTCTGTTATAATCTGTGTCCGCAAAAATGTAATTGCACATTTTACAGATATGCTATTGTTAAAGCCTCGGTCACACCTTACCGGATAGCTCGAACGGACGCCTAACGGATAAAAAAAAAGTTATCCGTTGACAAAATTTTTATCCATTGGGAGTCCGTTGGTTTACTAACGGACATGTAACGAATGCCTAACGGACACACAACGGACATTGAACGTACGTGAAACGGAAACGTACCGGACAGAACGGACGTCGAACGTACATCCAACGGACCAGTACCGGATAAAACGGACACCTAACGGAAGCGTAACGGATAAAACGGATGAACAAAATAATCTGAAAATTAAAGGCAATAAACCATCTAAAAATTAAAGGCAATAAACCATCTGAAAATTAAAAGCAATAAACCATCTGAAAATTAAAGGCAATAAACCACATACACGTGACCTTAAAATGATTGTATCTATTACATGCATATATGTTATAATATTTGCTTCTGGGAAAGTGTGGTCAGTAGGACAGGTATCAAGGTCTCAGTAGGACAGGTATCAAGGTCACACGTACCAAACAAATAGAACCATTTATCCGATTCTTTTTTACGTTTTTACACACGAGGGTCACTTTAGTTAACAGGTTTAGTTGATTTTATTTTGTATTGCGTCTTGTTTAGCATGATATGTGTGCAAATATAGAGCTACTCTGATAAAAAAAAATCAAGGTAGAAGCAGTGTGGTAATTCAGTCTTATAGAGTTTAAGTTGATTTTCTGAATTTGTTTATATTATGTACCTCTGGTATGAAAACGGATAATGTGTTATACAGAACTCTTCATCCGTACTGCATGCTACGATATTTTGCTCAAGAAGCAAGGTGTCTAAGTGTAATTGCTAACTTGAGTCCTGGTTCCAGTGGAATTCTGTAAAAGGTATTCTGCTTGGCTATGCGAGGTCCAACTTGCAATATCTCGTCGAACATCTCTGTGGGTATTCGAAGGAAGTGTACAAAGGACTGCCGATCCTCCCGCCTAAGTTCGGTCATGAGTTGGTCATATAGACCAAAACTGCATCGTCTTTCAGGACTAAGCCATGGTCGTGTCCACCATCTCCTCTGTCTTCTCCTTCTTCTCCTTTCGACAGCTATAAGGTTTATATTTGCTACATTTAAGTTGAGTCTGGCCCAAATAAGAGCTGTTTGGTAGCGAAGACGTGCTCTTACTCCAAGATCCATCACGAATAATAAATATTCATGACACTCAAGAAAATCTGACATACCAATTATTGGCATTTCTAACGCGAAATTTCAATTGGCATTTGTCCGTTTTACATCCGGTGGGCATCCGTTTTATCCGTTATCCTTCCGTTAATGTCCGTTTCACATTCGTTTTATCCGTTAGGCGTCCGGTAGACGTCCGTTGGTGAATTGGTCTACCGGATCTCCAACGGATGCATAACGGACACGTAACGGATACAAAACGGACGAGTACCGTACAAAACGGACGTCTAACGGACGTTCAACGGACATTTTATCCGTTGGACGTCCGTTCAAAGTTTTGAACATGCTCAAAATTTTCCACTGGACAGAACGGACGTCAACGGATAAAACGGACGCTTAACGGACATGCAACGGATACGGACGGACGCCTAACGGATAAGAACGGACGTCTAACGGACATGAACGGATTGAAAAAAAGTTATCCGTTAGGCGTCCGTTCGAGCTATGCGGTAAGGTGTGACCGAGGCTTTAGCTAGTATGTAATTGTTGGTTACAGAAATGACTTGCTAGACTGTTCAGCACTAATTTTGTTGAGATTTTTTTCTCTCTACAAAGACATGCAAGAAACGTGCCGAGTACAATTTTTCAGATGCATTGTTCTTTTGAAATCAACATACAATATATTTTCATCTTCACGGGGATGAATACTTATACAATTAGTCTTATTACGGTATAAGGATAGTTTTTTCAAGTATGTCGATTCAATTCAGTTTTTGATGCCCCATTTTCTGGTCCGTGTGTTCCCGTCTGTTCGTTCGTCCATTCGTTTGTTCGTTTGTCCGTCCGTCCATTCGTTTGTTCGTTTGTCCGTTCGTCCGTCTGTCCCTCTTCAGGTTAAAGTTTTTGTACGAGGCAGTTTTTGTTGAAGTTGATGTTCAATCAACTTCAAACTGAGTACACACGTTCCCTATGATATGCTCATTCTAATTTTTATTCCAAAGTAGAGATTCTCTCCCATTTTCAAGTTCCACTTAACCTAGAAAATGATATTGCGGATGGGGCATCCGTGTACTGGGGACACATTCTTGTTTGAGAAAATATGTTCAATAGGATATAAAAAAAACAATGACTTTTGTTGGAGTTATAAGATAAACATTTAAAAATAAGAAAACAAGGGATGCATTAAATGCATGCGTATTGTACTCTTATTCAGCACAAAAATGATAAATTAAAACCGGTATTCAATTATAAATTTTAGGTGTCAGACCACCAATTACTCCCTCCAATTTAGAACGTAAAAGTAGCCCTACTCTGACACAAAATAGTGCTTTTGATGTCCTTGTTTACTTAAACTAACCAACAAATTTGCAGAAATGAAACTTTTAGTGAAAGAGAAATATATCTAGATCATTTTGAGTCAAATTTACTTGTCTATGAGTTTGCATTAAAATTAGGATTAATGCGCTCCATAGTATACTAATTTTAGATTTCCAGAAAACCAGCTTTTTTTTGGAGTACCTCTGTTTGAAGGTCAGTTATTTTGTTAGAAGGCTTTAAAGGTAGAGTGAAAATTGGCATATAGAAAGCTGATACATGTACAATTCAGGATATACCTGGTTTCTATGAAGTTAAACTTAAGGTAAAATATTTAGAAAGCTGTGAAAATTGCAAAATTTGGTTGAACAGATAGGGATTTTTAATTGTTGTCTGACACCATTTAATAAGATGCCGAAGACATATGCCACATACGTTTTAAATTAACAACAGTCTATCATCAATCTCTGGGTTTTTTTTATCAGAGGTGACACAGTCTAAAAAAATGAATATAAAGATGGTACTGTTAAAGTTGTAAGAAGTTAAATCTATTTACTCAAATGATTCTTTATATGTCATCAAGAACTTACAATATTGTTGCATGCCTATCTTCATTTCTAAATTACAATTCAAATGAATATTTTGATGTGTTAAGAGGCTGATTTATTTTGAATTACACTGAATGTGGTCATTTTGATAACAGCACCTAGGTTGAGATCGTCATGTTTAGAAATCGATTTTCATATCACAATTTTAAATGTGTGCTTGTTTTGTTTTCAATAGAAAATATTATATTCTCTCCACAGTAAGTCGAAAGTCTAGCCCACCCTTGTTTCTAATAAAAACACAACTCT
Organism: Mytilus edulis; assembly: GCF_963676685.1. NCBI lineage: Eukaryota > Metazoa > Mollusca > Bivalvia > Mytilida > Mytilidae > Mytilus > Mytilus edulis. Next base: position 46,403,937 of record NC_092357.1, on the reverse strand, counting down.
AATATTAAAAAGACTAGTTTTAAACCTTGTCCATCAATTTTTTATTACACCAAAAATAACGGTTTCACATCAAATATAAAAAAATACTGTTTTGGGACTTTTTTTTCAGTATTATGATAAAGATATGTTGATGCAAAAAATGAATTTCTCCATAAAGGACATTAATGAAATACCGATTAATAGCATAAAACAACAGATGGAGAAAGACGAATTCCGACAAAGCAAGAAAGCAAGTGATCAAAATTGCGTATTCATGTGGATTACATTATTTTGTATTTGTTCCTCTTGGTGATTTGCTTTTTTTATACTTTTTATAAGTGAGAAATAAAAGATTAAAACTAAAAACTTAAAACCCTGAAAATTACATAATTAATTAAAGCACCAATGATATTCACACATACAAATTGAGGATGTAACACAAATAAATAAGATGTGTAATATTATATGATATTTGTTATTACTCTTTAGGAGATTCAATGAGTCACAACAATGGTAGTTCATTCAAAACAAAAGACCGTGACGATCACTACAAATGTGCACAGTCGTTAGTCGGGGCTTGGTGGTATAATTATTGCAGTTACTCTAATCTGAATGGAGAGTATCTTCGTGGAAAAACCAGTAGCGATAAACATTTAGAAAGAGGTGTCGCGTGGTATTACTGGAAAGGTTACAGATATTCACTAAAGAAATCTGAAATGATGATTCGCAAACAATAGATAAAACTTAATAACATTATTACACTCATCAGGAATTTTTGTTAGATCTGTTTATCAGTAGTGGTTAATTTTTAACAGTTATTGTTCTTTCAGTTTCGGTTGCCTTGAACTCGCATGTAATTTGATCATTTTAAATAATAATTATTCACTAAATTTCTTATAGCAATAACTTTTAGTTAAACTATAACCAGCAATTGATATATAACTTAAAAATAATACACTATACCGTAACTTGAACATTTTTTTTTATTGTCAATATTCATTTACAGAAGTATATACCTTTCTTCTATGTCTGAAGATGAAATATACACTTGCTACACTTTGGCAAATCATATTTTTAAAGAATTTAATATTAATGAAGAAGAATATGTCGATTTTGATAATTTAAAACCTTTTCAATTTTTAAAAAACTTATTTATTTATTTTTTCAAACATATTGTTATAGAAAAGTATGAATAAATCACACTTGAAAAACTTTCAAATAGTGATAAGAGTTCGAAACTTTACCTTTGTAGTAAATTTTGAAATGAGTGTGTAAAGTTTGTAAAATTTTAGATGATGAGGGAAACTTTTTTTCCTTTATTGCCAAATCAACAGTCAATTTTTTAACCAGCTTGACTCAAACTCTTAACTTAAAACTATTTTAGATCCATATAAATTATTTTGTCTAGTGTTATAGGCTATATAAAGCAATCTATTAACTTAAAAATACAAGGTCCACATTGGTCAATTACCTATATACTTTGTATATATTATTAATATTAACTTGACTTGTTGCGTAAACCCCTGAGGGTTTACGCAGTATATATTGGACGAGTGATGTAGTCTTTCGGAACACCGGATGTTATTCGGAACACTTCTGTTCTTTCCATGACCACCTTTCAAATACATGCGCAATAGCTATGACCACTTTTCAAATGCATGCGCAATAGCTTACTAATCTGTTGAATATGCATTAGCATCTTAAGTTGCTATAGAGATATTTTACGTATGATCTGAAATTTATATAATACTTTCTTGCACACGATTACAAGCTGCTAATATTAACCTACATGCGTAGTATTTCAATTAGTCAAACGATGTAACCAGCTGTGCTAGATATGAGATAAGATTTCATGTAAACAATGCGCTTTATATTCTGAACGAGAATACTTAAAAATAAAATCTTTAGAAAGAGTTTTAGTAGCATTTTATTTTAGATTTTACGTTAAGTGAAGATGTACATGTTTTTTATACTGAAATTAAAGGGAAGTCTTTCTTGCATATGATTAAATAACAGTTAATTATGAAAGTTATGTCCGTATTTATTTTCATTAATATTGCAAATTTAAAGTTATTTTCTTTGTTTAAATATTGCAACATTATTTACTTTTTTTTTAAAACAAGGAGGTCACATAACAACCTCTGAATCCTTTTCGTCATTAAAATGCGACTGATAAGTATAGATATTCAATATGAAAAGGGGGGAAATAACCGTGACTGAAATCTAAATCTAAAATTTATTTTAAAAAAATACACATTTGACCATGCAGATGTAAGAAATGATACTTCAAGCAATGAAACTACGAATTAAATGTGCCACTTTCATTACGACTGATAGCCTAAAAATGAATCATGCATGCATTTTTAGCAGACTCAACCAGGTCGGCGATAAGATATCGAATATAAAAAAGAAGATACGGTTTGGTGTCAATGAGACAACTATCTACAAGAAACCAAAATAACACAGAAGTACAAACTATGGGTCTCCGTACGGCCTTCAACAACAGACAAAGCACGTACCGCATAGTCGGCGATAAAAGGCCCCGAAAAGACAATGTAAAATAACCAGTCAAAAAAGAAAATTAACAAAGTCCGTACCATCGTATGCGTAACTTAGTTGCTCACCAGAGGAACGCTACGCAAGCATTTAAACCCGCGTTCCACAAGTTTGAAGTACGTCGAAAAGCAAAGGTATACGCTTGGTGAACGCTTTTCCTTCAGGAAAATTTTAATGGAACATAAAACATTTCATTCAGCTCAAGCGTTTGTCAAGCGTATACCTGTATAATGCACGTACATCATATACACGCTGCACGAGCGTTGAAAACGCTACAGATAAGTTTGAGACACGTTAAGGGCACATTGCATAAAAAAAAATACTCGTCGCCTTAAAGCTTTCATTCAGGAGAAGAAGTCCGATACGGGTGAAACTTCATCTATACTGTTACGTCATTGGTTGAATTTCTATTGTTTATGACATTTTAAACCAATCACGACGTTTTGATGTATACCTTTTGAAAATATTACGCAGGATGCATAAGATTTTGAAATGGCGAATTATAGCATTTGGTGGAACGGTGACTGCTCTTGTAGTGATGCTTCAAATTCTAATGTTATTCATGTCGTTGCGCTGGTACTTATAATCTATCAATGATGGTTCAATATATAAATATGTTGGTAATATAGATGAAATCGTTTGTCGAGTAATAGCAAATGTGAAGTGGTATGGTAATTCTTCGGTTGCCATGGCTTTAATAGAGTAGAATTACAGTACTAAGAAGATATAACATACCAAGAAAAAGAGATTGCATATTAAAGAGAATAGAAGAAACATAACTACTCTTAAATCTGCAATTTTGTGTAAGCAAATTTTTGTTTTCGTCGAGATTCGATCTCATGCTTTTGTGATATCGATTCAGCATCGCCTGCACTAGTACTGTGTCCATCGCTCTAGACCACTCCGTCCGACACCATCATTTCTTCTGAATTCTCATCGAAAACTTAAGCTTTCACAATCGTCAATGCTGGATTTGGTTTTTGTGGGTTTTGTTTAAACTGGCCACCCGCTGATTGATACTGCGTAGATAAGAGCGAAACAACAGCAGGGGTCCAGTTTAGGTTTTGTCAAGCTTCTTGCAAAACTCAAATTGTAGTTCCTCATAGGATAGAAAATTCTCGGAAAAATTACAAAGGTATACAAAAACCATTACGAACATTTTATTAACATGTGTTGATAACCTTTTAAAAAGTATAGTACAGTGCAGGTTTATCATAATAAGTGCATGGTTAACGAGAGCATGCAGTTAAAGGTCAAAAAGACCCCAATAGAATAAATTCTTCCGTTAGCTTTTGGTGGATTCGCCCCCTCTAGCCCACTACCAACCGGTGCTTTGATCAGGACCCACGTGGGGCCGTAAGACCCCTTACCAAGGTTCGGGCGTACACGTTAAAAAGACCTACCTACGCCACTGTCCGCCACGTAGACTGAGCTACACAGCGATAGGTATATATACATGTATGATTAAAATATGAAATAGAACATGAAGATTGTGAAAAGATCCGTACAAATTGCCACTGGATACAGATTAATGTTCAGCATCAAAATGGAGAATTAAAATAAGTACATTACGGAGGCATCAGAGGCATAAATAACATTTGTGTAGACATGCGCCGATCTTGTCAATTGACCTAAAACATGTTTGATTAAACATTTACTACTTAACTAGGTATTGCAATATTTCGTATCTTTCTATATAGTGTATACAGTGCTTTATTGGACTGTTCTAATAATTTCTTTCTATCTGAACAAAAAGAGCCGTTAGAATTAAATATAATACTGCAGACATCGGCAAAATTACCTGGAGACAAAGTAGATCTCACGTGTAGTAAAGATGCCCCTCGGTGGGGTGTCCAAATAATCACTTCATGACAATTTTTTGGCCAATATATCACATAATAATTATAGTTGATTTTTTTTAATATACAGTCTTTGATTAGTTTAAAATAATCGAATAATCACGAAGGATTTGGTCTTGTTTTCAAACAATCACTATAAAAACGGGTCAAGTAATCATACAATCAAAAAACCTCGCGCTCAATGATTGAAATTGGCAATAAACGGATAATGTTTAGTTTGAATTATCTTTCTTGAATCATACAAACTTTAATATTTTTAAGATTAATATAGCAACGCAGTACTTGAGAATTGCAAATGCATCTTTTCTTTTTAACCTAATGTGTTGGTCAATGCGCTGGAAAATGTTCTTAAAAGGGATCAATTTAACTTACAAAAAAAAAAATTCAACAAATCTTGCTAACAAGAGGAGCTTCATACTTCTGAAGACATCAACGCTGTCTAAATCAATTATTTCAAGAATCAGTTTTCAGATTCTTTAAAACCAGTGCCGTAGCTAGTAGGCCATTTTTACGTGTACGCCCGAAATTCGGCGAGGAGTGTAAGGACCTGTCGCCCGGTAGTTGGTCCAAGTTAGGGGGCAAAGCCAACGAAAGCAATATTGTATCGAAATTGAGATACTGTTCCTGTCATTAAATAATCATCAATATTATTATTCTGTGCACGGAATCTAAATGGTTTTTTTTATGTTTGGTCTATTCATTGTGTTAATTTGGAATCTAATGGTCATTGGTTTTAGAGAAACCGTCCAAACCATGCAATTAATTTCAAATATGAGTAAAAGGAGCTGCATGTGGGGTCAAGCATTCTATCAACAAAAAAATCGTTAATGAACTTGAAATAATTAATTTTCAGAAATTTTCAGGTGCAATATTAAAATTTGCATTTTAAGGGTTCTGTAGAACCCTGGTTCTCGCCTGAGATTTGCAGCAAAAAGTGAATCCATTTATCAGTCCTTTACAGAAGTTAAAAAGATCAATCATTATTTAAAGACGTTTTTTCTTAATCTGGAATATTGATATTTGCACAAGTTTCATGACCATCTATGCAGGTTTTAAAGTTAAGGAAGCTACCATTTAAGTTATAGACAGGAGAGGAGTTTTGAGTACACAAAAAGGCAGGATGATCAACTTGGCAAAAAAAAGGCAGGATGTAAATTTATGTAAAAAAAAACAACAAAAAAGCCCGGATATTCTTATAAAAAAAGGCAGGACCGAAAAAAGTAAAAAATAAAAGGGAAGAAACGGAGATTACAACTAAAAAAATTACAGGACAACATTTTTCATCCTAGCCCCCCCTTTTTTCCCCTCAAATCAAAGGGTAGCTTCCTAAACAAAACCAGAGACCGTTTGTTAATTTAGTAAAGATAAGTCTGACAGTTTAGTACTGAAAAATGTACGATCTTTTTTCTCAAAATTTTGGCTTTAAATATTAATCATAAAAAGCTTCTTCCAAAGTTGACGAAGTAATTGATGTATCATAAGAAACATTAACCCCAAAATGTAACTACCTTTTACCTGCAAAAAGAAATTATTTTTTCTCAATAAAATACGGGGAAATTAAACATTAATTTCATCATTAAGCTCTAGATAATCTTTTGATCATAAACAGATTCTGTGCAACTTCCGTAAAATTTCACAAAGATTTGCCAAAGTTATAGATATTTAAAAAAATTTAACCACATACTGAACCTAAACTGATACCGTCGACGAAAATTCAGGCTCTCTAATTTCCCTTTTCGCGACATAAATCATAAGCTGGACAAAAATTCAAACCAGATAAATTATCGAATCTCATCAGACCCCATTTCGTGGTTCTTTGATTTATTTGGTTGGTCATTTCGAAAGGGGGTGCAATGTGCCAAGTCGTTAACATTTTGAAAAAGTCGCTCGTCCGCATTGTACGTATAATTTTGATGTACAAAAGCCGTTATCATATTATTACTATAATCATTTTAACACTGTAGATCGTCAATCGGGAACCTTCGGGTGAATCCGCGGAAGGTCCGGAATCGGCCGAGTTGTAACGAATGTATTATAATAGATCGTTATTTGTATCAGGAAATGTCATGCGTTCTTGCTTTAAAAAGATTAAGATAGATAGATAGTTTATACTCATTAAATCACGCAAATACAAAGGTTACATATAAGTTAAAAAATAATATACATTAAAAACATTAAAAACATTAAAAATGCAAAAAATTTTAATGAGTAGGAAAAACCGACTCTCAGGAATTTACTACATCAAATGAGTATTACAGAAGCTGTAAATATATTTATCAAGTTTGCAAGATAAATACATGAGATTTCTAATCATTTTCTTTTTTTTTTTTTCTTTTTTTTTTTTTTTTTACATTGTGTGATTGAGCTGTTTTATATGTATATAACAGTGTCTCATAAGTCTTTATAGGTTAGTTTTTGATCTTTTTTTCATGTGATTGTACTTGTGTAAATATTTTACTATTGTATAAGATTGTATAAGATCAATACGTGACACTTTAATAAAATAAATTTATCCATATTGATAACCACATGTACGTCCAAGCCGGAAATCCTGAAATTATAAATAAAATTAATAGACTTCCATGAGGGGGGCTAGAGGGGGTCTCATCTCGATATCCCGGTTTTAATATAAGAAAATCCCGAAATCCCGGACATATTTTGTAAAAAATCCCGATCCCGATAAACAAGAAATCACCATTTATTTAATAAAGAGGTCCTCCACTATTTTAGGTAACGAATATACACATCTGACACAACTTTGAAAGGAGGCCGTCCTGGTAAACTTTGAAAATTAAACCCTCTGAGTAATGTTGTTTTTAATTATTTGCTTTCAATTTGTGCATTTTGAAATATATTCAGTACGTACATTTTAAACAGGTCAAGTTGGGGTATTTGTTTTCTTCAAAATTGCAGAATGCCATAAATATTTTTATATGATATTCGATTATAGAGAAGACTGTGTCTGTGAAATTATCTGTGTAGGAAAGCCAAGAAAAAATTACATGTGTTTCAGGTAACATCCCCTAAAAAATTAGGATCGGTAGGAAAGCAAAATAGTTTTTTTTCAAACGTTTTTGACTGGTTCATATGGGAAAAAAATTCTGACTTTCTAAGTACTTGCCCACATAACATCCAAAAACCTTTTAAGAGTAGAGTTAGATAATAGGTACTTAGAATTAGGGAAGATATATATAGGGGTACCGGAAACACATGTGTTTTCTTGTAGGTCTTACATAATCTTACTCTTATTGAAAATATCCAAATCAAGTCTAACTTTTGGGAAGGGTTGTAAAGAGGCGATATGTTCACGGACAAACGCGAAATAAAATTCCAATTTCACGATGAACGAAAAATTAAAAAAATGCTTGCACGGTGCCGTTTTTACCAATTTCACAGTGGACCACGAACTTTTTTCACGGAAGGTTGAAAATAAAAATGGCAAAACACGTTGCACGAAAAAAAATTTTACCACCCTCTTTGGGTATACTGATCCTCTAAATCAGAACGACACTAATACCAAGAAGCTTAGACATTTATCATGAATTTGGGTTAGCATTTCATTCGCGTACAGTGGATATTAGATATGGCACTGGCTACGGTTACTTTAAAAAAAAACGAGCAGAAAATAACAACTAGATCTGGATCTTTTCTGTTTCTAGATGCGATTCTGATTGAAGTATAATGAAAAAGGCACTTTTATCTGTACAGTTTTTTGTCAATCCCGTTATATTTCAACATAAAAATCCCGATTTCCCATGGCTAAAAACGTGGGTTTCCCGTATCCCGATGTTTTTCTATCCCGAATTCCCGATCTCTAAACAAGGCAATCCCAATTTCCCGTTGCTATAATCGACCAATCCCGACGTCCCGAAAATGGTCCCGCCCCTCTTCCATGTTGGGTTTTAATCTCCAAAATAGAAGATGTCTACCAGGAAAGGGAAAACTTACACAAGGAAAAGAAAACATACATGGGGAAGGGCTTGGAGTTAAAGTTCTTGTCTTAATCGTCATTCATCATCCTGAACTCAGGAATGGGGGAAATTCTAATAATGTTTATCGTTTTCTATTGATATGAAAGTAATCAAAGAGGGACGAAAGATACCAAAGGGACAGTCAAATTACGATTTTAACAGGGCAAATTAGTTTCCTCTTAACCCTTAAAAAATGCCTAGCCTCGTTGACCATATGCTAGCATCAGAAAAACATATCCATTCCGTTCCATTCGTCCTATGTATGTTTATATTTTCTGAACTGAAAATTTCGATTAAAATATGTATTGCAATTCACCCATTACGGCAACAATACTGGTGCTCAAGTAGGTCCTCATTTGAATGTGTGGGATGTAAAAATACGGCACAAGTCACAATTATTTCCTTATCCATATACTCTTATTTCCAGTTCCAGTTCAAATTTCACAATATGTATCCCTGTCGACCCCTACTTTGCAGAACCTACCTACTATATTATTTGTTAATTTGTTCTCGTCTTGAATATGTTTGCAATATTTGCCACTGCACATTAAGCAAACAACAACCATCAATCATTTCTTATAATAATGCAATACTAGTATTGTCTTCTAAACAGATCCCGAAACTTTTCTTTAAAATAAATCCGTCGTATAAACTGATCCTCAAGTTCCAGCAAATAAAAAAAACACAATTTCTCCTACCCTCATAATGAACAGATTTTAATTAGCCATTTCTCAAATATCCAACATACTATTAATTTTTTTTATAATACTGATCTTAAAATTTGATTTAAACATTAAGTACTGTCTTATATATTTCGCCATTAGTTTTCTCATTTTAATTAATTTACATTTGTCATTTAGGCGCCTTTTATAGCTGATTATGCGATATAGGCTTTGCTCATTGTTGAAGGCCGTATATATACGGTGACCTATAGTTGTTAATTGTTGAGTCATTTGGTCTCTTGTGGAGAGTTGTCTCATTGGCAATCATACCACATCTTTTTTTTTATATTATATACTTACTCGAACTCAACTCAGTTACTTCTCCGAATAAAAGATGTTAGAAGTTGAACAAGGGGTTCATAACTGACACGCTGGAAGGAAACACATTTTTTTTCTGGATGTAGTTGCAAAAGTAAGGTTCAATGAGGTCAAATATCTCTATACTTATTTATTATTGATAACTTGTTTCGAACTTTTTTCAAGTATTTTATGTTTCTTGTGTTCACATTATATTTGTTTCCCATTTTAATGAACCCATCAGAGTTTTACTTTTTGCAATTTCAATATAAGCATTGCTATGATAATGTGTTCTCGTCTGGCATATACATGATAACACTGTCACTAGACGTTAAACAACGTGAATTATCAAACTGTATGTTGATTATCAAGAACAAAATAAAGAGTTAAAATTCATTTCAACAATCATTAATAAATTAATAAAATTGAATTAATATTTTTCTCTGGTTATCATGATCTACCGAGCGGTATACACGACGCAAATAAATCAACTCGTTAAAACTCGGTAGATTCCGTTCCTTCATCCCAACTAACGGATAGAAGGGGAGTAGCGGATTCACTCGATGATTGTCAATTATCCAGAGATCAGCATAGTTGATAATTGAATTTGCCAGTGATGCTCCTCTTTCCGTTCTAATTTAAATGCCTGTACCAAGTCAGGAATATGACAGTTGTTGTCCATTCGTTTGATGTTTTTATGATTTGATTTTTGCCATGATTTGATAAGGGCCTTTCCGTTTTGAATTTTCCTCGGAGTTCAGTATTTTTCTGAATTTACTTTTCATTAGGCTGGTTCTCTCCCTTGCAACATACGGGTAATCTTCCAGAGTCAAAATTTGACAGACAAAGGACAGGGAACCAGTCTATATTTTTCATTTTGTTTTAAAAACTTTTCGGGATCCGATCCTCTTGTTTCATCTAAATGATACAAACATTTGTAATTATTGAATGTTGTCAGATCCTTGTAATCAAAGCCCTACTGACACATGATCATATATTTTGAAATCAGTTTGTTTTTCTCACTTTTAAGTGAAATATGCCCTTCAAGCATTACCCAACTAACCAATAAAACGAACTGTCCATATCAAATTTACACGACGAGGAAAGAATGATTATTTTTGTGTCAGTGTTAATCATATTTATGCATCATTTTGAAGTGTCTATCATGTATCATTTTCTGTTGTCATTTTCATGAAGTTAGGTTTACTTTACAGCATCCGGGTTGTTATTTACTGGATGAAGTGGCGTTATTTAACAACATCCGGGTTTGCTTCAAATTGTCACGTGGTATAAGTAAATTATATGTTGCATCATGCGCACACGAAACAACTTTTAAACTGGATAACAAATATACTGAGACTATTGTGTAACGACCTTAACATTGCACGACTGATGGTAGGACAGGGGAACAAAGATACAGTATATATAAAAAAGAAGACGTGGTATGAATGCCAATGAGACAACTCTTCACAAGAGACCAAATGACACGAAACCAATATTAATGACATTTATACCAATAAATTCAATATTCAAAAATTTAATTACAGTGTTGAATTGATAACATTTTAGAATAAGTTTATTAAAAGGATCGAAAAGTTTACCATGCTCGTTTCTTATAGTTTGTTTCGACTGGGTTGGGCCTTTTTACCAGAACAGAATAGTTAATATGTCTCAAATAAGTATTCGCTCTCCCGATTGGTCAAATGGATGAGAGGGTGAAGGCATTGAGCAGAATACAACGACAAATGTATTTATATATGTCACACAGATATGCCACCGGTTTTGCAGGAACAGATTACCCTTAAAAGCACTCTACTTTTTGTGGGGTTCGTGTTGCTGAATTTTGTGTTTTCTGTGTTTTTTTAACATTTGTTTTGTTGTTCTTCGGACGTTTCACTTGTCAAGATTTGTATCTGTCCTTCTACAACTTGCAGCACACTTCGGCCGATCTAACACTCTAATGTAGAGTACCGGAATCAGCCGAGGTTTGCCGATTGTTGATTTTTAATGTCGTATCCCTGGCTTTCTTTTCAATTACTTGTAATTGGTTCATGCATCAAAATGAAAAAGAAATACACATTTGTCAATAAATTTTATTTACATCTTTAAAAGAAAATTGAGCTACGTGAATATAATTAACTACGTTTCTGACAAGACTGTAATGCGTTGCATAACAAAAGCATAACAATGTCTTACGGATGCTTGCTACTCGGTTTTAAAATAACAAGGATTTCAAAAAACGTATATAATTGGTATTAAAAGGGAAAAAATATGCAAATGAAAAGGTTCGTCATCCGAAATTTGAGGTATAAGCCATTAAAAAATGGCGGGTAATGAATCTCTCAGATTTTTCATACATTTAACATTAAATTTATCTTGTTTCTTTCAAAAAATGAAAAAAAATTAATGAGTTTATATTTAAAAAATTTAATAGAACCAATACTAATTAAAGAGTTAATATTTTTAAAATTTAATAGAACTAAAACTAATTAGAGGATTCTGTATATCTGATAAAAATTCAAAAACAACATGAACAAGAGTAGCAAAGACCCTTAATTATAAAAAAATATAATACAAATCAATAAAAATATTTTTCCATATTGGATGATTTAAAATGTGAAGCTATATTGAATGAATGATCTATAGGTAATGAATTTTTGGCACAAATATTCAAAAAAAAATGGCAGAAAAAACATCTTTTTTTACTATGTTCCAAAAACTAATGGGTTAAGGCTTATATTATAACAATGCATTCTGAAGAGTAGGTATCTCAGTTGTATGGAAAACAAATGATTCATGTTACATACCAAAATTGAAATTAAATGTCTGTTTAAAACAAAACAATAAATTCACATCTAAACAGGCTTGTATGTGAAATTTATCGAAAAAAAGACAAATAATAGAAAATGACTGCAAGTATATAACCAGTAACATTTTTAGTCTCACATGTTGAATGCCACACAGAAATAAAACCTGAGTCAACTGAATTATAATGAACATTTGTATCGTAAAAATGAAAATTGCAATGTAGAAGTCGAGAACATGTTAAAAAACCCGATTAATTGATTGATTGATTGGTTCATGATTGATTACTTGGTTGATTGATTGACTGATTGATTGTTAACAAGTGTTTAACGTCGAAAAGGAGCATATATATATATATATAATTATACAAGATATAGGCTGAATCAAAGAGGTATATCTGAACAATTTAGGGTAAATTTTGATTATAAAAAGAATAGTACATAATTTTAGGTTATAAAGTATCAGAATTCTGTATAACTACAGTTTTGAAAAGAGACAAAATGAACAATTATTTGCCCCCTATGATTATACGATGGCTGCGGTCAACTCTCTACTGACACGATGACAGTGGTCAATTCTCTAAATGATGGCAGTGCTCAACCCTCTACACGATTGTAGTAATCAACTCTCTACAAGATTATAGTGGTCAACTCTCTACATGGTAGCAGTGGTCAACCTCTTTAAACCACGACAGTCGCAAATTCTCTACACGCTGGCAGTAATCAACTCTCTACACGTTACAATGGTCAACTCTTTACACGACGAAAGTGGTCAATTATCTACACGGTGACAGTTGTCAACTCTTTACACGATGACAGTGGTAAACTCTCTACACGATGGCAATGGTCAACTCTCCACACGCTTGAAGTGGTCAACTCTTTACACGACGACAATGGTCAACTCTCTACATCATGAGCAATATTGTGGCAATGGTCAACTCTCTACACGATGGCAGTGCTCAACTGTCCACATCATGTACAGTGGTCAATTATCTACACAATGACAGTGGTCAACTCTTTACACGACGACATTGGTCAATTATCTACACGATGGCAGTGTTCAACTCTCTACACAATTACAGTGGTCAACTCTTTACTAGACAACAGGGGTCAAATATCTACACGATGGAAGTGGTCAATTCTCCACTCAACACTATGATAGTGCTGAACTCTCTACACGTATGAGTCAATAAATCAACATATAGAAAATCTGGTATATTATCGTTTAAAACAAAAGAGCAGAACGACATGTAACAATTATGGAAGGTACTTGTAAATATATAACACAATGCCCACTATCCATTTGAGCTGGAAAACAATTAAATACTCATATTAAAATAAAACAAATATAAATATGATATAAAAGATAAGCTACATGTACGTTTCCATATTCATAAATGATGTATAGCATTCCACATTAATCGTAAAGGTTAAAAATAAACTTAACCGACATTGGTTAAACTTTTATTATAAACCATTCATCATGTTGGAGAAAAATTTGCACATTTTGGCGCAATTCGTACTTTCAGTCTGGAATAGATTAACGCGGAGGTTTATGGTCAATGATAATCGGATCCAGCGTGTATGTATCCGCAGCCTCAATCCAACGAATTGTTCCACGGTATTCGGAACTCTCCGCGGATTCCGGAACCCTCTATGGATTTTGGAAAGGGATACCTGCGGGGTGTTGTCATGGTTGTTTACGACTATAACATGTACATGGAGAATGGTAATCGAACATTACTACTCATAAAAATTTCAAAAGCATAAATAAATGTAAATTTTTTTTAACCAAATTGCAATAATAATACACATATACAAGAATTTCACTTAAATGCACATGAAATACACATTGTAAAAGTATAAAAATATTGGTCCCTTTCCAGCTAAAATTTGTTATAAAAATAAAACGATTGGTCATCTTGAATTATTCCTAAATATATATACATACTTAACAATATATATAAACATAAAAAACATTATTATACATATACATGGTATAAAAATGGTCGATTTCGTGAAGACATCGGATGAATATGAAAAAAAATGCCAGAAAATGACTTTGAACCCCATTGAATTATGCATGTGCAAGCTAGATGTGTGTGAAGTGGAATAAATATTACAAATTATTATACATGTTATACAGGACTGTAAGTACTAGTATATGAGAAAACGCATGGCACATGTTAGAATTTATAAAATCATAAAAGTGTTAAACCTTAGATCATCAGACAAAAATGGATTGTCTGCGAAAAGCTATTTTCATTTGAAACCTCAACAAATAGTTTCTTTTCCCTTTTTAAAAGTTAATACCACACAAGGATAGAAACGCCCATAGAGAACTTTAAAAACACACATTATCTCAATAAGAATTACAAATGAATTATATTGCATTTAAATGGGACTTTTTGCTAGCTTTTCATGTTAGAACATTGTATAGTTAAAGATATATTGAAAGATTTGTCTGTTGTTTTTTTAATGACCAGTGGCAAATATTACATTCATAATCTTAATAATATTGACTTACAAGTTGAAGCCAACACATTTTTTAGAAAATAAAAAATAAATCTAATTTTTAAAATCATGTTAATTTTCCATAGCTAATAAATTCCTTGAATTCTGAAATGCAAAACAATTCGTTAAGTAACGTGTTTGATGTCGGAAGTTCGCTTGCCATGTTTTGCGATTTTTGTCAGATTTTCGGAATACTCTGTTTTTATCCATTTGAATGCCTTAAAAAATTGCCCATTGACCCCCATTTTTCTTTTTATAAATTTTTTACATGAAAATGATAAGTCTGTAAACGTCTTATAAATTTTTTTTAATAGTTTTTGAGAACTTTAACTTGTCAACACATGGTCAATGATAAAGCTATGAAAAGTCAAGAGAGATTTATTTTCCCGCCAAAATTTCAATGGCTTATATCTAACATGATTTTGTGGTCCCTGAATGCATCAATGGGTTAATATGTTCTCTGTTAAACAGTAAAAATATTATGTAAGTGAACAAAATGGCAGCCATTTTAAAAATTGAGATCGTTTCCTTAAAATTATCTTAAAAAAATGTTTAACAAAATGTAGAACCCTGATAATCAGTCAAATGAAAATAAAAATCTTCGCCTCTCTATTTTTGACAGTAATCAGGTAATACTACATTTGTACTACTTTTTCACTAAACATTTTTTTCTAAATGAACATTTCGACTTAAAAGACTTTTCTCAGTACTGAATCTATGACACATAAACATAGGTTACAATTTAAGGTTAAGTATTTTACGTGAAAAATGGAACAAGTGTCTGTTTCAATGGTCAATAACCGACATGTTCTTGAACTATTTTTCTACGGGTCACCTAATTCAGCGTACAGTACTGTTAGACTCTACTTGAAAGTTCCTTTTAACTAATAAAGCATCTGCAACTTTCATCGTTTAGTATTTTTTTCTGTTTCTACAAAGGAGTTTCTAATTCCACGCATAATCTATGGCGAATTCATCAAATGTCAGCAATTTTTATCGAAAGTATGTTTTACATCTACAACGGAGTTCTTATCATTTCACGAACAATCTTAAAGATGTCAAGTTCACTTAAAATGTCGGCGTCTGTTCTCAATGTCTTATGAGACGTCGTACGGGGTCTTAGATATATAACCGTCGTTGTTTATCTTTCCATTTTTTACGGGTTCAGTATCTATCACTTCCGGTTTCTTTGTAGTTCCATATTCCTCTTTGAACAATTTCCATAAACTTATAACAAGATCACAGAGCACCATGCCGGAACTGTTTTTTTCTATCACACGCAAAACAAAAATACCATCATTTCTTAAATAATTGTCAGCAAACTTTCTAGCTAACTTTTTGTCAAATCCCGTTGAAATCTCGTTGCAAAGGTTCAAGTATTTTTTCACATAGCGAGTTCTGTTTTCTTTGAATAAAGTATAATATAGCCAGGAAGCGAAATTAAAGAATGTGAGGAAAGCCATAAGAAACAACCAGAACCAAAGAAAAATGAAAATTTTCTCGTTGAAAAGGTTTAACGGCAGAACGCATTGAACTGTGTAGCGATGGTGATTGCTCAATTGTCGGATGACGAAATCACACAAAGTCACGCGAGGAAAACGCGGTGAAGGGGTCCATTCTCCATTGGTAAACAGGTAACTCATTACTTCGAATCCGAACACATTGTAGTCAGTTGCCATGAACGCATTTAGAAGAAAGAACTGCCCAACTACATTTGCTGCATATAAAAACTTTATAAAAATGTAATATCCAGTTAAAAAAGTGCCATCACGTTTTCCTAAACAGAAAATTATGACGCTGGAAACACGCCGACGCATACGCACGAGCGCGTTGTCATGAAAATCTCTTTGGCTTTCAATCCATCGGTGCATATACTTTGCAATGTGTGAGATATTTTTCTGTCTGTCGTCAGGTGCCGACAAAAGAGTAGACTCTGACAAAATGCAAATTTTGTCCATATTTATGCCGGAATATCCATTTAACAATCTCCATGCTATATTTGGTATTTTGAACATCAACGCTTGAAACAAAAGAATTATCGGTACCCACTGGTAGTAAGTTATTTCCGCTTCCTGTCTCGTGGCGATGTTTTCTGGAATAGTATCACCTTGGGGAATGTAATATGTGTTTGAAATCCAGCATATAGATTTGGCGTAGGAATTAAATTGTCCTGTGAATTCTGCAGGCGTCCAACACTGTATAGCATCGCCTAATATATATTGGCCGGAAGTGACTACAACTGCAAAGAGTGCTAATAATAGAACTGTCCATATGTGGTTCACTCTATCTATCCAATCATCGTCCGCAGATCCTGAGACGCTGCTCCAGGATACAAGACTCCCCAATGCCCCAATCCTGAAAAAAGAGCATAAATGCATCAACGTATTAAAAAGAAAAGATCAACGATGGAATTTAAGTTCAAGGTCACATAATTCAAATGTTTCGTTTTTAGTCATCTTGTTTAAATGCAAACTGTCATTGACACCAAATTTTTTACTAATGTACCAACCTGTTTCATGGCGAAAAGAGTATACAATGCATTGTAAGTATTGATATATTTTTTTTTAATTTAATTATTTTAATCGCATAATACTTTTATAAGTAATAAAGGTTACTTGTTCAGAATTTCTTGGCGTGTTTACTGATCCATTCCCTAAAAAACTAGTTTCAGTGAATCAGTCGAGTTAACTCATGATTAAACTCTTTCGAAACAACCGTAATTACTACATTCACTCATGATAATCATGATAATATTTGTCCTTTGGTAGGAACGGAATAGTTTCTTAAATGATAATAAATTATACTCGAAACTAATAAAATGTAAGTTGTGTAAGTATAATTAACAATAAATATAGAATTATCCTGTTCTTACTCCATTGAAACTCTAATTTCACCAATCTGAATAAACTATATAAATCCTGTTTTAACGTGTCACTAACAATGATCTTAAAACGCTCCGTTCTACTTTTTATTTAAATGCCTTTCGGGATTCTCGTGATTTGTCGTGATGTCTAATGCTTATGAAAACGAGGCGTGGGCACAGAAACTGTATTTAAAGTTCCCATATTTCCAAAAAATCTTGTGACTTTCTGAACGTATGTTTGCAGTAGTGTCGTCTATTCTATGAAATTACAAGTGGAGTGAAAACAAGAACATGTAAAACTGTGAGCTATCTTCTTGATTATCATGATTATAGTTGCTTACAAATGATACCTTCGCTTTTAGTATTCTGTAAACAGGAAGTGGAACAAAGAAAAGAATCGGGAAACGCATTACAGGGTAGGGTAATAAGGTGTGTTCACCTGAAAATTGATAGCATATTTTAGGAAGCTCTTATTTGTACTTTCCTAGAAAAATACCACGAAAACTAACGTGACCATTACTTTTAGAATGTATAAGTATTCGGTAAACAGGAAAATGATGAGTGATGAACCTGAAACTTCGTCATTCGGTAAAGCATGTTTACACAAAGCCCGATAGTAGGAAGCTTTTATTTGTAGTTTCACCGAGGATTTAATAATATGTACTTGCATACGGCCGTTAACAGGTCGGGATAATAAGTATACCTCTTTTACATAGCTGATGTATAACTTGAAATACCGTTAAAGGTTCATTGTCTGCGTTCATTCCAGCTAAGATCTAACAAAAACGTCAAAGAGCTGATAAAATGAAAAAGGGGGGAAAGTATAATCAAACCATTACAAGGAATTAGAGCTATACATAGTTACATTCCAAACATGAGAAAAACAAATGTTGGTTAAAACTACACGTATGCTGGCAGTTATCGGCAATGAAATTTCAATGACATTTTTTACATTCGGTATACCTGTTAAGAGATGGATGAAAAGGCATTGAACGTATGAAACTGATTTAGATAATGACAAAACAAATTATATAATTAACAGTTGTCGGGACTTCTATATATATATATGGTATAATTGACAATAAGACAATTCTCCACAAGATACCAACAGACCTATTTATATATAGAAGTAAACAACTATAGATCTTCAACAACGAGCATTACTATACCATTTGACCAGCAGAGACCATGCAATTTTTGCTCTATTCGTGATGTCAATGATGAATTTCATGTCATCTTCCATTGCGAAAAATATTATATGGGAAAAAAGTTCTTTCCCAAAATACAAAGCTGTAATATGTACTCAATCCATTACATTAAGTACACAACTAGGTTTCATTTTAAAACGGTCAGTGGGAATGACGACATGATTAGTCTAGGCGAAAACACTACCACAAGACCTTAGAGGCGGTTTATAGCAATAACGTCCTTTTTTAATGATAAACTTAATGAAATAAGAAGATGAGGCATGGTTGACAATGTGAGAACTCTCCACAAGAAACCAACTTGTGTATATGTTTACACTGGGATTATTATAGCATAATTGTCACAGGTTAACAACTATTGGGGACCATACATGCCATACGGCCTTCCACAATGAGCAAAACCCGTACCGCATATGCAACTCATTTAGCAGACTAAAAGGATCCAATGTTTTATTAACCAAGTTTAAAAAGTCTCACCACTTATCATTGCTTTAACAAAAACACAATAAAGAAGGATATAATGTTTAATAGATACCATTAAATATTTTGTAATATTGTTTAAGGTGTACATAACACTACATTTAGTAAAAATCAGTCAAACGTTATAATCACGTTCTATTGTTAAGGAAATATTAAGCTTCTCAATGACCAAGTTTTTGACAAACTGCTAAAGCCAATGACATTTTCCAATAAAAATATGTGGTTCAAGTTTTTTAATTATTTTATATTTTTGTAAAATGTCTGAAGTTTTTATGAAAATTAAACAAGGTGTTTGGTACCACCTTAATAAATCGTCTCAGGAGACTCCTACATAACATTGTGTAAAATAATTTCAAGATGAGATTGTTTAAAGGTATGCAGCCTCCTTAAAATTTGAAGCAGGTTTTGTCAACCACACCACAATACTTGTTATTTATATATAATTACATTAGATGTATGTTTCATTGTAATACGTTATTCTGGTTGGCTAACTAGCAATCTCGTGATATTCCTTAAAATTGCATTACACAATGCAACTTTTCATTCATGATGACACGAGGTCCCACAATAAAGTGCACAGGTAAATGAAATAAAAACTTGATAAGAGGCGTGTTTTCATGATCCTATAGGTAAAAATGTAATTATAAGTATTGAATGCTTATTTTGTAACTTTATAGGGCTGTAAAAGCGTTGACCGTGCGCACATTTTTAGTATGAAGCGCTTCCGCGCTTCATACAAAATGTACTTCGGTCAACGCTTTTACACCCCACTAAATTTACAAAAAAGAGAATTCAATTCTTAAATACATGCACAAAGTTATCGTCATCCGGTATGATATTTAAAATCTGTTTTACATTTTTCATTGTTTCGCTTTATCAGCACAATATTACGTAAGTCTTGAAAAATATGTTTATACTACCAACCATAGCATGACACATTAAATATACTTTTATTCTCACAGCAACCTGTTTCGATTTTCAACTGAGCAACCATGTATTATTTAGTAAATACACTGTGTGTGAGGGTTTGAAAGGGGCCCTTATTTTTCTTATTCTTTCTTTTCCCCGTGTTTCTTTATTCCTTATATTTTTGTCTACTATTCTCTGTTCTATATATATATGAAAGCACCCTTTGACTCTCTTTATAATAACGCCCTTTTACATTTGTATGAAACATTCTCTTTATAAACAAATATTTTAATATCGATACAAATTTTACTCTTCGTGACGCATTGTACGTTTTTTCGGTAGCGGGTACAGGGGATTCATAGAGGGCGTACACTCCCACTTTTTGACCGTCTTAAAGATTAAAATCAAATGTTTTAACGATTTTTATACATTTTTAGTATACAATCGTCTTAAACTGTTCTTAGATTATATCCCCCTCCTTTCAAAAATCCTAGACCCACCTCTGTTTTTCAAGTATACCTGTGACATGTTTTAAATGATAAAATGCACTTGCAAATGAAATAGACAGACTGAGTGACCGGCGGTTAATTTAGACTGCACGACACAATTAAAAGTATGTGGTCGATTGCACTTTGAAAGTGTTTACCTCAAACTGCCCTACAAATAATTAAGGTTCGAAAAAAATTGACTATCGTAAATATTATTTATCACTTGAGACTTTAAACTTCATAATAGTGAGCTTGTTATTATTTTCATACGAAATATTACTACTTAAACTTGTGACTACTAGCTTCCGGAAGGCAATCGACAGCTTCCGGTAAAACGGACTGTGAGGATAGGATAATTTTAGAGTGTATGTACTTTTCCTGAGATCGGATTTTAGAAAGCTTATACAACAACACGACAAATCTCCACTCTTAAAATTTAGATACTTTAATGTATAAATGATCTGTCTCAAGTGTTAGGGTGTAATGTCGAAATGTTGTTTGACCGAAATACGAATCAAAACGAATGGAAATTATATTGAGAATTTAATTCACCAGATTTCAAGAGAAATATGGTTAATAAAATTTCTTGAATGATCAATCCAGTCCGGATTGAGTGTTAGACAAAATCGGTCATTACCGGTCATCGTACTAGGAACAGGGATGGAATTCATGAAATTCTCGGAAACCAAATTCGTATATTTGGCTTAAATCATTTAGAAAATGACTGTTCCAAGTCAGGAATATATTATATGACAGTTGTAATCCTTTCGTTTGATGTGTTTGAGCTTTTGATTTTGCCATTTGATTATGGACTAATCACTTTCCGTTTTTAATGTTCCACTAAGTTCAGTATTGTTGTGACTTAACTTTTCCCTATACAAATCCAATTTCAAAACTGAGTGTTCCGGAATCATTTCTGATATTATATTTTGTAATTTTCACACACTACGGATCTGTTTACCACAGTAACGCACTAACAACATTCTTAAACTTTTGGCCTTATCTCCGTTTTCCAGGAAACACAGGCAATCTGTATAAGACAGACTTTTATAGCTTTACTAAATGTTTTAACAAACGGTAATTGGCCGTTTCAGAATCTAAAGAATCATGGGTAATTTCATTGTTCGTACCCCAAAATGAAAATAACGCCACGTCATTGGTTAAATTTTCATTGTTTATGACATTTTTAACCAATCAGGACGTTTTGGTGAACACTTTTGAAAATATTACCCAGGATGCATTAGATTCTGAAACGGCGAATTGAATGATAATAATTTTATTCAAAACGATAATTTGAGAACAAAAAGAGTACTATGTCAATTCAAGAATCCCTTTGCGACATTTGTAAGCCAATATGTTAGGTTCATACTAGAAACTTCAAAAATTATTTCGTTAAAACGTTTGCCTCGGATTCCGTAAACAAGTAAAGTTTTATAAAAATATGTTGAGTGCAACTACAGGGACTATAGTCAAAGACTCGTGATGGTGTATACATGTACAATACACGTTTCTTAAAAAAAAAAAACAAGTCTAAATTTAATCATAATTCAACTGTCCATGTATATTAAATTACTTCTTTTACTATTAGTATCGTATTATAACAACAACAACAACAACAACAACAACAACAACAACAACAACAACAACAACAACAACAACAACAACAACAACAACAACAACCATATCAATAACAATTAATGACAAACAAAGAAGTACAGAGATAGATGCTGATGGAAATTGCTGTTTCTTGTAAAGTAGCAAATATTTGAGGCAGATCAGGACGAGAACATGCTAATATGATATGATGATAATAATAATAATAATAATAATAATAATAATAATAATAATAATAATAATAATAATAATAATAATAATAATAATAATAATAATAATAATAATAATAATAATAATAATAATAATAATAATAATAATAATAATCATGATAATTGTAACAATATTGAAATATTTTTAGAAACACTAAGACACATATCATTTCTTATAAAGGGCAATATGTATACATTATCATCACAACATATCAACAAATATAAGATCATATAAATGGTGATTTATAATGCGCAATATTTTTCACGTATAATTTAACGAGGTTACTGTTACATGAAATTGAATTCTTTGATTTGCATATTAACGTCATATTGGCTAACACATCTCGTTATTTTAATACTAGTAGCATAGTTAAGTATAAAAAAAATAATAATGTGTACTTACATTATCAAACTCTAACTAATTTTATCCAATGGTCAGGCATATTTATTGTTTTAGACCATCACTCATCACGTGTTTTGAAATGGTACTTATTGTAAATGATTTTAAAGGAGAACCAGTTAACTTTATTCTTATGTTTCATAGGTATGCGTTATGAGGCTCGGCATGGGAGTTTAGATTATTAATCAACTGATCATAAAGTTGTATTAAAATATTGGTCAATTTCTTTTTTTTTTTTTAATGATTCAGATTCGGCCCTTGTCTAAAATATCTAATTATTATACAATTTGTTTTTACACTAAATTTATTTAAATGTCTGAATACCAGATACCCCCTCCCTCTCATATAGAAGAATCCAATAATTGGTTCTATTAAGATTAATACGGATTAAATCATATAGATTTGTGTATTTCCCTTGTAAAACAAAGCGCTAATCTGCCATAGCGGGGGTTCAATTTATTTACGCTTAAAATAAATTTCGATTGCACGGTTCTAAATAAGATTACTTAATTAATCCTTCTTACAATATACATGTATTTAAGGATTTTAATTATAACGTATGTTTGTGCCCAAGTGTGGTTTAGACTACTACTCCTCTCGTGTTTTGAAATGGTACTTATTTAAAATGATTTTAAAGGAAAATCACTTAACTTTATCCTTATTTTTGATAGGAATACGCACTCGATAATGTCCGCGTAATCATTTTTGTATTTATAATATTGATTGTAGAATCTATTTGACGTCATACCGGTTATGTGATTAGTAAATATATAAGTATATATAACAAACCAGTGATCAGTTCTATACACCACTACTTTTTCTGTTTCTTAAAATAGGGTAAAAAATACATATTTTATTAATTCCTGTTTCCTGGCATAAAAATGACATAGGTATAGACTATATATTGAAATTGTCTAGACTGTCCTGCATGTACTTATACAAATATTTCTGGAGTAGAATGGAGCTCAACCAAAAATGTCTAGGATATGTTTAATTATTTATGGTTGATTGATTGATTGTTGGTTGCTTTACGTCAAAATATTCCATGCATGTTCAGGACGGGAACAAGTTAATAATACATACAATAGGTATAGGTGTTGTAATAATAGAAGCCATCCGGCCGGATGATGGTCGGAGAAATTTACCCGTCATGCATTGTTATCTCTCCGCCCGCTAAGCAGAAGATAAAAGAGTATCTGCATGTATCATGTAATTTTAAGAACCGCAAACAGAGCCTCTTTTACTAGTATAATACTTCTATTTCAAGAATGATACCCTTGCTTTAATTTATTCGTCATGCATTGCAATTCCTACGGCCGCTAAGCGGGAGATAACAAGAGTATCGATGGTGTAGTTATAAGAACCCCAAACAGAGCCTCTTTTTCAAGAATGATACCCTTATTTTCATTTACCCGTCATGCATACTTTAGCCCTTATGGTATCCATTATTTTAGGCGCCATTTTTAATTATTTTAATGGATATCTGATAAGCAGATGTTAACCCTGGTAACCTTCAAGAGGTCATTGAACTGGACAGATTGACCATGTAATGAATAAGAACAATGAGCTCCTTTATTTTTATTGCCTTTCGATCGATAAATGTGTTCTTTGTTCTATTTAATTATTTGCCACAACACCTGACACTTGAGACCAATTGATTGTCGACACTCCAGATTGGTGCAAAAGGATGATAAATTTAATGGAGTTATTCAAGAACTGTAACCACATTTTACTAAATACAATCGTAAATATATGTGCCTGTCCCAAGTCAGGAGTCTGTAATTCGTTGGCTATCGTTTGTTTATGTGTTACATATTTTTTTTTTCGTTCTTTTTTTGTACATAAATTAGGTCGTTAGTTTTATCGTTTGAATTGTTTTACTTTGTCTTTTCGGGACCTTTTATAGCTGACTATGCGGCATGGGCTTTGCTCATTATTAAAGGCAGTATCGTGACCTATAGGTCTCAATAGATGTGTAATTTGGTCATTGAGGAAAGTTGACTCATTGGCATTCATACCACATCTTCATGATCTTCGGTTTTATAACCCAATTAAATCAGCGTATATTCCGCTGCTTGTCAACGTCTACATTCTCGCGGGCGTGCGAGAAACGGACAAGGAGACCGAAAGAGTAACCACAGTTACTGTATCAATGAATTATTATTATTGGTAACACAGAAACTATGTCCTGATTAATAGAACATTACAACTAGTCCCAATTGTCAGCTCATCATATGTCAGACATAGAAAATTAGAAGTTGTCCATCAGCCACTAGTGATATGCCATATATATATAGTGATATAGCAAGTTATTCACAACTTGAACATCAAAATTAATTGGAATTGGAATCATCCGTAAGATCAGCCGATATCCATAAAAGTCTGGCTGCTGTTCTTTATTTTTTAACCATTTTTCTCTATTCTTTATACTTTTTGGATATCGTTTTTTATTTTTTATATTTCAGAACCAAATGATCTCGTATTCTTTATTATTTAGCATGTTTATTCTCCATTCTTTTTTTTCTTTTTTTATATTTATTGTTTTGTCCATTATTCTATAGATTCTGTCCACCCAATCCGGACCCATATCGGACATTCATGGCACTTTTTCGTATTTTCGTAACATTTTTGATAATCGTGTTATTCAGCATATTTTCTTTTTATTTTTTAGTTAAGAATTAGTTTGAACTAATTTATCATGTATACATCAATTCGCATCCATATCGACCCTATACAGTCAGACAGTGTTTTTGTATAAACAAAAGCAAAAACCCACTTTGATAAATATGTTCTGTACAAAACCACAATGACCCTCAATACTACATTAACTTAGAGTACATTGGCAAATTCTTGCGCGTATGACTTAGTAATACAATATTCTTATACTTGTGAAATTCAATATTAATGTTTTAAATGACTTTCTAAATTATCACAATTTTCAGTTGAGGTTTCATGCCAGATGCCATTTCTGTTTTTGCAGACGTCTTATGCATCGACAATTTTTTCTCCTCGGGACGACAGTTTTTTTTCTTCAGATTTATTTTTAGGAACAAAAACTTCCTATAGAAAACTTTAATCTTTTTTTTAGACATATTTAAAATCAAACAACTGAAAAAAAATGTCAACACCATTATAACACAAAATGATTGATGCTTCATTCATATGTACCAACTCTGTCTGCTGTATAAATCCTTGATTTGGTACTTTGTCTGTTTGTCGGGTTTTAAATCGTTTCCGTTTCGTTTTATCGCAGACTCGTGACGATTAATTTTGCATATTGCATACACATCTGTCTGTTTACCGTATGCAACACTCTAAATGTATTTTGGTTATTTGTGTCGCTGGGTTGCCATCTCATTGACACAAGTGCAATATCTCCAGGCGTGGATAATAAATTGGATTTTGAAACAGGGCTTCAACTCCAAGTAAACTAAACCGTAAATCATGAACATGATGAAGATTATTAAAAACATAAATACATGCACAGCTGTACATGCTGTACCACGGAGATGATGGTTCGATATTTCAAATAAAAAAATCCGAAACAGGGACGTGGCTTTGTTTGATAAGTCATCATCACTTTAATAGTTAACTGGTTTGTCCTTTCATCTAAAAACTCTGCACCGTTAGCTACAGCGATCAGTAACAACAACAGGTTTCCAGTTTACTTTACGTAGAAGACATGATAGCGAGACGGTACCATGTAGTTTGAACATGACACAAAGGTTTTGTTCAGAATAAACCTCCTTGACATGACAAATACATACATGCTATGCATGTAGGAGACTTTGTAACCATGAATTATTATGTCCATGAATTAAAGTTCAAAGCACTTAATTATTTTTTCTAACCATTTAAGGATTGATATACAAAAACACTCATTAACAAGCATTAGAAATGCACTTGTCAATATATAAGTAATTGGAAATCGTATATGTCTTCCAAGTGCTTGTGGTTAATCAGCCATATTCGGGATAGAATGTCAAAAAAGACTTGTATCAATTATATGTTTAACAAAAATGTCACATCATTATGATCATGTGAAAATATAGATCAAGATTTCTATTTCTGCGTAAACAAATGAGTTTAGAAAATCACGTAGATCTATTTCCAATAATCATGATATTGCACACTTTTATTTGTTTGGGGTTTTTAATTTTTTTTTAAATTTTAGCCAAAAGTATAAATACGGTGTTGTTATTGCCTACTTTCTAGATTGACCAAGACTGTCTATAAGTAATTTGATAATTGAAACCGTGCACTGTACAACTATTTAGGATTAAGACATAATATAAAATATTTCTAAGATTCAAAGGCCGTTTGCCTCCCATGCATTTGATTTTTGCACTTATATTTTGAGCCTTCCAATTTTAAAGATGTTGAACTTCAGATATTAAACATTAAAATATTTAGGATTTCCTATTAGTCTCTGCAAACCTGTTTGAAAGAATGAAAAGTTAGTACTAGAGCCTCACGGTCAAGCGGAAACATACGGACAATCGGAAACAAAATAAGTTAATTTCTAATACTAGTAGATAAATACATAATAAAATATACTGCCTAGAAATCTTTATATCTTGATTTGGTCTGGTTTTAATCAGTTTGCCCTTCTTGTATTTTATATGAATTATTATCAAAATTTTGCAATTACATGTGGATGTTTTTATTATTTTTATTTATCTATAATTTATTTTTCAGAATTGCACAATTATACCCCGAAGTGTTAAAGGGAAATACTTTAAATTCTTTTTTTTTTTTTTTTTTTTAGAAAACTACAATACTACTGAAGTAGTGTGACTATGAACACAAGTGGGAATTTTTTAGTTTTTTGAAATATTAGTCTTTTCAAATTTGTTTCTTTTCATTTGCACACAAGGAAATGGTGTTCTGCATCGTCAGTTTTAATATAATGCGAATTAGTGTCAAAAATAATCTTAACAGGAAATCGATAAGAAGGAAAACTGATGCCGAACAATGTTCAATAAAAATAGAATTACATAATACAATATACGCCCCTATACACCCTCACTTCTTTCTCAAACTAGCGACGTATCATAGTCTTTCAAGGAAGGACAGGTCATTAAATATTCAGTTTACAGTATATCAACGTAAAATAGACTTTATCGCAACGAAACGGAGCGATTACATAACATAATTAACGTTTCTCATGCTGGGGGTTAACAAGTATTTCATCAGAAAAATAGATTTGCGTCTTTTAAAAATAAGATATAAGATGTCAGCAATATCGGTCTTACAAAATCAAGAAAAACATAAATATTGAGTTAATAGATATTTTTCAGACAAATTAAACAACGCCGATTAACGTAGTTATCTCGAATTATCATCATGATCATAGATCATGTACAATTGACTTTGTAATCAGAATAATCATAAAAATCATTGATAACATGTGGCCGCCAAAAATCCACGTATCATAATTATTCGTTTCTCAACAAAAAATGAAAACACGAGTCAACATGTTATTAATTTTGTTCTACTGTAAACGTGGTAAATAAGCTAAGAAAAATAATTTCCCACGAGTTCTTAGCGTCACCAGTACCTCATTACACACAACTATCATATGATTTATGTATAATAATTATATAAAATATTAAAAATATAACTTACATTTCATCAATTTATAATTGCTAGTAATAATCCACGTGTTTATTTATGTATAAATCTATAATTTCTGATGATTTCTTTCTTATGAAACTTCTTCACAATCCTTTGTTTACGCTCAACCAGTGGGAGGATCAAATTTCGTGACACGATGGGATGTCAAACTGCTTCAACAGCTGACAAACATCACGTGACCACCGAAATCTCAAGTGCCGTCGAGTCATAATATAAGAAGGATATACGTGCTAAATAATGTGTATATATGTTCTTTTGAAGTCACAATTACTTGTAAAAGTGCTATGAAAAAGAGGATTAGACTTACATTCCCCCTAAAAAGCAAAATAAAAACAAAAACCGGACATTCCCCCTCGGGCTTTCCCCCTTTTAAAAAGGAAATGTAATTTTGGAGAAAAAGGTTCTGTAATAAATAATACATTATAATTTTCTATATATAAAACAGATGATGTGGTGTTATTGCCAATGAGACAGCTCTCCACAAGAGACAAAATGACACAGAAATTAACAACTATAGATCACCATACGGCCTTCAACAATGAGCAAAGCCCATACCGCCTATAATCAGCTATAAAGACCCCGAAATGACATATGTAAAACAATAATGTATATTTTATATATATCTACAAATGAAAAAAAAATCCTAAAGAATCAACTCAATGGTATCTCCCACAACAATACAACACGATTTTTTCCCATTGAAAAAAGTATACTATATATCATAGATAAAATTTTACTGCAACACAAAACTTTTATGACTGATGGCGAAAAATAATTCCAAACCATGACAGACTTAATGTTACATATCTATAATTTGTTTCCTTTGCATTCGAGCCTTTCTGAACCATTATACCGTAGAAGATATAATAGACAGTTTATCATCTGGCAAATGATAATTCTTTAAAATTAGCTTCTGTTTCCACGGAGTTTGAGTATAGTATACATGTATTTATATCTTTGATGTAGTCCTAGAGAGTTTCTATAGACATTTCATAGTCTACATATTTTTTTCGGACCCAATATTTTAAGATATCCATAACTTTTTGCTTTCTAATTTTTTAGTCTTGCGTCACTTAATGTCAATATTTTGTTGGTAGAGTTCCTAAGCGTAAGAAACTAATATGTTATATCTTTTGTTTGAAATTTTCATGTTTTATTTGATTTTCAGCATTTAAAAAAAATAAGACATTATATGCATGCATCGGGTTTGATATTCCAACTTGTCGGTGATTTTATGAAAGAGGAGCTAAATATACCAAACATATAGATCGAAAATAAACTGACAACGCCATGGCTAAAAAAAGTAAAAGACAAACAGACAATTTATAGTACACAAGACACAACATAGAAAACTGAAGACTAAGAAACACGAACCCCACCAAATACTGGGGGCGATCTCAGGTGCTCTGGAAGATTAAGCAGATCCTGCTCCACATGTGGCATCCGTCGTGTTACTCATGTTATTACAAACAAATTAGTCGAATTCTGTAAGTCACATTCGTGAAAAGGGAAAGGGATTGTACTTAAACGACATACGGATATCATCTGTAAAACGGTTATTTCATAACCATGGTGAGAAAACAGTAGTTTAATGACAAGGATAATCTACATAGTATACATGTATATATACGATATCATCTGCATAAATAATCTATATTTTATTCAAATTGAAATTTATCATTAAAAAATGTGTATATTTCGTTATATATTTCTTTTGCGTACACACACACGTGATACGCTTTAATAAGACCATCCTAATCAGAGCGTCTTTTTTTTCCGGTTAGCCGATAAATACTTAGAATTTGATTTAAAATAATGTTGGCCATCCTGGGCAAATGTTCGACATCAGTAGTAGTATACAAATGTTTCTTTTCTAAGAAGGTATGAGTTCTTCGCAGTATCATAAATTTATACGTCAGCTTTTGCAGCGATATTTTTATGTCCTATTTAAGGGCATTATGTTTTCTGGTCTGTGCCTCTGTTAGTTCGTTAGTTCGTCCGTTTGTCCGTCTGTCCTGCTTCAGATTTAAATTTGTGGTCGAGGTAGTTTTTGATGAAGTTGAAGCCCAATCAACTTGAAATGTAGTAAACATGCATGTTCCCTATATATATATATGATATTGTTCAAAATGACAAAAGGATCAGACACAAGTTTTACAACTTAGTACCGTCTTCTCCATATGTGGGGGTATACTGTTCTACCTCTGTCTATTACGGAAGCCTTTAAGGGCCATGTCGTCTGTCCATCCATCCGCCACCCAGTCTATCCATCCATTCGTCAGTCCGTCCCATCACGGAATATTTTAGTCGCATCTCAGGGACTACATTACAAGGATATCTGAAATTTGGTCAGGGTTTATTAAAGTCAGTTATACCATGTGATGCCTTTGAATTTAGATACATCACTCAACATCTTGATGTCCCTGTTTACCGAACACTTGTATCAATTTACACATGATACTGAGCCAAGTTGAAAATTCTTGTCACATTTTTCTGAGGAACTACTATATAAGGATTTTTTAAATTTGGTTTAAGGGTTAAACTTTATTTATTATCTACTCCCCCCTTCCCGAACACTTCTATCATTTTACACTAGTCAGGATAGCCAAATCAAAATGTTCGTATCATTTTTCTGAGGAACTACAATAGATTGTAAGGTATTCAGTTTTTTTCTGCTTTCAGAATCTTTCTGTTTGAACCCGTCCTGGTTGTCTTACTACAATAAACATGAATAAACAATTTAATATACTAAATTCATCTTTTAGCTAATTAACCAAAATTGATAGTGGTATTGAAATAGAGGAAAACAGACTTGCTCAAAACTGTACCCGTAAATTGTAATCTAGATATATACTGGAAGAATTCAAGGTTCTCCTAATATAGTGGAGGGATTTACAGAAGTAACATGTAACTTCTACTGGAAATTACCTGTGACAAATACTATCAGATTCGATATGGAACTTTTTAATTGGTGGTAAAATTAACAAATATTAGCTTTTCGAAAAAAAGCTAGCCGTCTCTTAGCTGATGAAAGTTGGAAGTGATCTCGCTTTGTAGAATAATGCATTCAGAATAGCCTTGCATATCAATATTTTTTTGCCACACACGTTATGAAGCAGTTTATCGTGTAATGTTGTGTCTCAAATAAGGATCCTTAAAATCATGGTTGTAAATGTTAACTTATGTCAAACAATTTGTTCTCTCATCATGAAACATCATAACCATGATTTCCTTTAGTGGGAGATATAACGGAAATAATTGTGCAAATCGTGTTACAAGCATGATATTTGGTATAAATTAAGGTTGACTAAATGATATTTAAAAAAAAATCAGCTGCTGGCCATATAAAAATTACATTTTTCAAGATTGCCACCGCTCATTTTGCAAATGGCGTCATATCCAATTGGCTACATTTCGTAAATCCTTGAAAGCTGTGTTATAGATGTAATCCAATACAAGTTTTGATAAAACGTAAATAAAAATTCCTAAAGTACGACAACACAACACATAAACAGTGAAGAAAAGGGTGACTTCCTGTTCCAAAATGGCGTCAAAAACGTTATTTGATTTTTTTTCTTTTTCTTTTATATCCATCAACTTAACAAGTGATATCATTTTCTTTGTTAAGTTTAAATGTATAGATTGGTTCGAAAGACATGTTGCTTATCTTATAATTATCCGACAGTTGCCAATACAAAAACCCGAACGAGGAAGGCCAGAACGGTAGCATTTACAGCTACATGTTTACCAACACAGCGGCATTTTTAGCCTCCGCATCGCAAAAGTTCCTGACACGAGAATGAAACGGCAACCACAGAGTCTATTTTGGTTTTCAACTGTCATTGATGTTTTCTTTAATCCAACCCCAGTGTTCATGACTTGGTACATGTACCTGTCGAATAAATGAATAAGGTTGAGCCCAAACATGTTCTCCTTGATAGTTTCTCTTTTGAATTGCTCCTGAAAAAATACTTCTTGTAGGCGGAATTGCATCACAATTCGGCTGCTTCCTGGCAGTCAATTCACATCGTGCCTTTTTAACAGCAAATGCTGATGTTGTTTTGTCTTACGTGATGCAAACAAATGCTTTTTTATGATGTCCATGTCTGTGTCTTCATACTTAAGCGAGAAACGTCTGTTACATCTGGAAATATTTTCCATGGCAGCCAAACTGACCTCTTCCCTTCCCCAAGAAAATCCGACAAAGTGTCATATCCACTGATTGCATGGACGAAAGGAAGAGCAACTACACGAGGACCAAACGCATTAGATATGTCACGTACAGGAAGCCATCAAAAGTCTTTACTGATTCCTTCCAATATCTATCCATAATTTGTTCACCTAATTTTGAGAGTGCTGCAATTCTTAATACTACTACATCTGTGTCAGTACTACCTCAAATTACTTTTTACAACAATTTTCATAATCATGCCGAACACGGACAAACATTTGTGTATCTTCTTCTTCATGATTACAAGGGGATAACTGGGAAGTATCCTTATTGAAATTGCAAAAATATTTTCACCGTGAGTAATATACACATTTTTATTAGTCTCTAAAGAAGCAATTCTGTTGGCAAAAAACTTGGTGTTCTATCAGAACCAACACCTTTCCGTCTAGCACAAGAACTTTGCCTCGGTCTTGTCACAGCCTTTGAATCATTCATTTAGTTAACATCAAATACAATGTCTACTCTTCGATACTTATAGATGCAAGATTTTATGTAAGGTAATATGACATCATTTGCATAATCATCAAATGCTTTTGCCAACTTGTTGGCCTGTAATCAACCATTGCTGCCCCGCCAACGATAAATGCGTCACCCGGCTTTTTCCACCAATAAATTTAAAATTAACCGACATGAAATGACTCATTAGGCTAAATGGTTTTCACCACAATCAATCAATTACTGGTAAGACAGTGAGTCTTTATTTTAGTGAGAGCCGTGGTGTAGTGGTTAGTGCATCGGACTACTAACTTCCTGCTTCGATTCCCGTCTGGGATGAACATTTCAGAGACCTAATTTTCGGCTCTCCCTTAACACCATTTGCGAGTATGGTCTTGAGGTAACGATGACAGTCCGTCGGAAGGGGACGATACGTGGATGACCTGTGTTAAGAGAGAGCCTTATCTCTTGCACGTTAAAGACACCCTTGTAGATTTCGAAAAAGAGCAGGCTATGCCGCTACAAGGCAGCACTCGCACCCGCAAAGTGGAAAGGGATTAATATAAGTTGCAAAACTTGTTTCCCAATCCACTATAAATAAATATGTTTAAACTAAATTAAACTTTAGTTTAGTTTCTTTCATTATAAAACTTTCCAGAACTGAAACTCATTCTCAGAAGCGTCCTTGCTGTGAACTTGCTGCAAAACATTGGAGAGTTCCTAACATTAATTTTTGCATGGCAATCATTTTTGCTACTCTGTATTCTACACTACAGGGATGCTGCCATAAAAAACCGAACTTAAAAAACATTGTTATGTATTACGAATAAAAAAAAATGGAATAGAAAAGCTGCTGCTTTCTTGCAATCGACAAACCTAGTCCAGCAGATTCCGCTATATATACCCTCTGCCGAGATGTGTCAAATTGTTTTCCGGCTTGCCATGGGAATAATCACTCTCAACTTGTAAACTAAGCATGTATTCTCCGCACCGAAGTGTACCGAAAAGTGAACACAACAGTGGTCCAGCTAGTTTAAGAAGAAGGATAACTGTGATTTATTCGTCGAAACTGCGAGGCTAAGATTTTCCACGGGCTGAATTTCATGTATATAAGATGTTAGTATAATTCGTATGCATATAGCTCCTCATTCAAGATGATAGATTTTTTGGTTAATTTCATAATGCTTCTATGTTCTGTCACATACATTTTCTTTTAAACAAAATTCGTTAACTTTGGTTCAGCAATTTGCCGTTTCAGAATCTACTGCATTCTGGGTAATATTTTCACAAGCGTACACCAAACCGTTGTGATTGGTTAAAATGTTCCAATCAATTGAAATGCTACTAATGACGTAACGTTATTTTCATTTTGGTGTACGAACAATGAGATTATCCATATATATAGTCCTTCAGATTCTGAAAAGGCGAAATTATAAGTTAATCAGAAGAATGCAGATTTCAGTAATGGTTGATGTGTTAGACCACTTTCGAGTTCTATACTTCAAATTTCCCAGGTTTCATATGTATATGAAATTCAGTCTGCCTGTCTGTCTGTTATGATTTAACGAATATGGTAGCTCATTAAATACCGTGTTTTGGCTCCGAAGTTTACCGAGTGTCACCTTATAGTAAACAAAAAACAAAAAAGCATGAATATTGGGCACTTGTTTAACATGAATGCTTCTTTTTGTAACTTTATTTGGGTGTAAAAGCGTTGACCGAAGAACATTTTGTATGAAGCGCTTCCGCGCTTCATTCTAAAAATGTGCGCATGGTCAACGCTTTTACAACCCTATGAAGTTTAATACAAAAGAAGCATTCAATACTTATAATTACATTTTTTTAGCTAGGATGATGAAAACACGATTTTTATTAAGTTTTTATGTAATTAAACTGTGCAATTTATTGTGAGACCTCGTGTCATCACGAATGATAAATTTTATTGTGTAATGCAATTGCAATATATCGGCGAATTGCTGCCTGGATGCAAGCAATTACAAAAAAGTAATCTTTTTCTAACTGTGGACAACTTAAAGAATTTTCTTCAGAAAAAAAGTATAATTATGTACATATTTATTTAGTTTAATAATGAAAACTATCCATCTTGTTATAAAAAAACATATGCATCATTTTTTTTAATTTTAAGTTTCATATTTATTTTAAGAGTTGGGATGAAATTAAATGTCAACTACATGTATTTAATGATTCCATTAAAAAAAAAGTTAAAAGCATTAATTCTAAAAAAAAAAAAAAAATTTGCGACATTCCATCGTGTAAAGATATTTATAAGAAAAGAAAGACAATATGGAATGTTTGCTTGATTTGTTATTCAGTTTGTCTTTATTAGATGAGGGTCTGAGTGGGGTTTATGAGAAGATCATGAAAGTTTATGTAAATTGTGCAAAATACATGCATGCAAAAATATAAAAATAAAGAATAAAGAACATTAAAACAAGAAAATGAAGACTTGATAATATTGTGCATTAAACATCAAGAATAGAGAAAAAAAAATATAAAGAAAAAAGAAAAATGACTTAAAAATTTAAAGAATATATGGAATTGAAGGACACCCTATATTGAGACCCTCAAAGATTTAGTTAAAATCAATCAAAATTCAGATAAAAACAAAATCGTGACGATTGGAAGAATACATTTGTACTGTCATTGTACGCTTTAGAATATTAGATGTATTTTATAATATAAAATGATATTTTAAACTTTACAATAAAAGTGATACAATACCGAAATCAATACTGATCTAGCGGGATTAAAACATAAAAGTTTATCCTTTGAAAAATATTGAATAATTTCGTATTTACGACGTGTATTGATAAAAATCTTCCATGTTACCTTAGAAATCCAAGTTACTAATTATTGAATAATTAATTAGAATAACCAATCAAACCTTATCTTTATCATCTGTTTTGAAATCCATGTTACTAATTATTAAATAATTAATTAAAATAACCAATCAAGCCTTATCTTAATCATCTGTTTTGAAATTTATTCAATTGAAAGCTATTAGAGCAAGATGAAAAACATATTGTTGAGAGATCACAAAGTGCTCTTTTATATTATGTATTGTCGAATTTATTCAGTTTCAACTTCGAAAAACATAAAAATACAATACGTAAGGCAGCAACCATTTGATTTTCTGGGGGGGGGGGGGGGGGGGGGGCTATGTTTTTTTTTTGGAAAAAAAGTTTGTTTCCAGTTTTTTGAGAAAAAAATAATTTGTTTTTGATTCTGAGAAAAAAAAATTGTTTGTTTCACCCTCAGCTGCCACTATATGTAATGCTAAAATTGAAAGAAAAAAATTGTTTTCGACTTGTCGCGAAAAAAATAGATTGTTTTTCGCCACAGGCGAAAAAAAAAAGTTTGCACAGAAAAAAAAAACCATAGCCCCCCCCCCCCCCCCCCCCAGAAAATCAAATGGTTGCTGCCTCATGATAAATATTTGAAAAAAAAGTGGGAATGAGGAGATTTTCGGATAGCACATATGCTAATAAAATTAACGGTACCAATTTTCTTGCACCAGATGCGCATTTCGACAATACATGTCTCTTCAGTGATGCTCGTGGCCAAAATATTTGAAATCCAAAGCTTATATAAAAGATGAAGAGCTATAATCCAAAAGGTCCAAAAAGTATAGCCAAATCCGTGAAAGGAATCAGAGCTTTGCATGAGGGAGATACATTCCTTAATTTATAATAATTTCTAATATTTTATAACAGCAAATTTTAATAACACAAAAAATCCGTATTTTCATGCCAGTACCGAAGTAATGGCTACTGGGCTGGTGATACCCTCTACATGAATATCACCGATTTGGTAATGAACTTCCTTTGATGTGGTTAAGTCTTCAATGAATGGGGTAAAATAGTTTTTGATGGGAAACAACTCAAGTTGTACGAACATTTGACAAACATTCATAAACCTTACCCGAGTACATTGTTAACCTCATTCTTGATTCAGCCTTCCAACTATTTCCATTGAGTATCACTTCTGCTTCGCGTATAAAGATGTAACGCGCTTTTATAAAACTTCTAGTATTAGCCAAACACATTTAAAGAGACTAACTTTATACAAGAAAGTAAAATCCATGATATGGGTTATGTTCAGACTCTTCTTATATTTTTTTTGATGGTATAATACTTAACCCCTAACGGGAGGGATTATACCTGATATTCATATGATGAAGACAATCATAATCTTTCAATTAGTTTATTTGAGGTCTGAAGCTGGCATGTCAGTAACTGCTAGTTGTCCCTTTTGTTAATTAATATCATTGTCATTTTATTTAGTTTCTTTTGTTACCTATTCTGACATCGGACTCGGAGTTCTTTTGAACTGAGTTTTACTGTGCGTATTGTGTGTGTTGGTTTTTTAGATCATACAATTTACAGGAATAGTTTCATTGAATATATAGCAGTAGAACTATCCTGGTTTCCGGTATTACGTTCCAGGTGTTAGCTTTTAGCCATACTCTCTCACGAGATGTAAATGTCTTGAAAAAAAAAGAGCCATGCTAACTGAATATTCTGAAAAATGGTAGAAAACATGATCCGTTCGATTATTTTAACATTTTATAGATATAAAATTAATAAAAAACAAAACAAAAAACAAACAAATAAACAAACAAACAAACAAACAAACAAACAAACAAACAAAGGATGATGTTTCATGTCACGACAAAAGTGCTGACTCCTTAAAAGGGGATATCTTATAAAAGTCTAAGCACAAAAATGATACAAATATATAAAAAAACATAACCTTTTTCTAAAAACCCATAAATATAAAACAAGAATTTATAGCAAACAAATGCATTATGTTTATTATTGAATTTCTGTAATGTCTCATATCACACATTAGCTTAACAAATCAAACTCCTGAAAATATTGAAACGGTTGGTCTATAAATAACAATGAACAGTAGTTTCAGCTAAACTATTCCTATTGGTTAAAACCAAGTCACGAAAACTTCAATATTGTATTTAATATTACTGTCGTCAAATTGAACATGCCTTATATTTAAAAAAAAAAACCAGGATAAAACAAGACATCTACATTTTTTACAGCGCAATGACACAGTTGTAGTCAATACAACTTCGTCTAATCAACAAAACACATGAATTCTTGATAAAATTCCGCGTGAAGAAATAGGTCCAGGTAATTATTTGAATTGAGGGATACAATGTTGTTAAAATTATTTGAAATTTTCATTTCGTTGTTGATTATAAACGTTAGTGAGGGAGTTCGACTGAACATAGCTGGTAGTTCGTTCACCAAAAACAAATATAGTGACTCTCATGTTATCTTGGCCTTTAACAATACTGGTCCATTGATGTGTGTTAGTGACTGTTTGCTGTACAAGGAATGCAACGCAGTGAATTTTAACCGAAATAAACTAGAATGTGAATTGCTTGCCGTTTCCTATCCGGGTGACAGTATTACTTCTATGGACAGTTCTTATTACACAGAGATAGGTGGTTGGAAAAAGGTAGGTCTTTTTAAATATTCTTGGCTTGCCATTTTTGCAGGATATGAAGACATTACACGAATTATAAAAATATTAAATTCTTCTTGTGGTAGCATTGTCACGTGGACGTGTGGACGTGGAACGTTCGCTAGCACTGAAGGCTAAATTGTAGTCTGTGTTTTTTTTTTTTTTTTTTTTTTTTTTTTTATATCTACCATTTTTCTCTATTCTTTATTT
This sequence comes from Mytilus edulis, assembly GCF_963676685.1. NCBI lineage: Eukaryota > Metazoa > Mollusca > Bivalvia > Mytilida > Mytilidae > Mytilus > Mytilus edulis. The sequence goes on along the minus strand of NC_092357.1, from coordinate 46,365,049 downwards.
TTTTTGTGTCTTTTTTACTCTAAATACTTGTTTACCCTTTACTATGTACATTTTAACCATAATACTCTATTCAGTAAACACAATCCACAGCACTCTTATATATAACGTAGATACCGGATTTGTTTTGTATTAAAGTCTATATGAAATATCTATGACGGTCGTTCCCTAGTGCAGAAAATATTTTGTATATTTATAGGATAAGGATGAATGCACCCCAAACCCATGTGATGTTAGAGAACAATGTATCCTGGCCATGTACAATAATCATATCTGCCTAGAATTTGGTAAGTTACATATTCATTCGATTAGATAATGTCTTGGAAGTTCTTCAAGTACCTTCAATTTCTTTTATAAGAGGATCTGGTTTGGGGATCCTTCATTTTTATAGTCTTTATTTTTATAAAGGTCATTTTTCTCAATTTATTATACTTTTTGGCCCAATTGACCTTAGGCCTTTACCTATCATTTTCATCTAAGTATGTACAAAAGTATTACCGTAGGGAATTTCCATTTGGGTCTTACGGTACAATGGACGTTACTTTAGACTTTAACCTATGATTTACACCTAGTATTTAAAACAATATTGCCGTAGGGAATGTTTGACAGACTTTAAAAGATTGGGTTTATAGGGGATTGAACAGGTAGACTCTTTAAACCTAAAATTAAACCTGTGTTGGAGACAAACCATTAGTTGTTCCACCTGGACCGTTTGGTCTGATGGAGCTTAGACCTTTAATTTTAATTTGCACCTAGTATATAAAACGGTCAAAATTAACTATTGCTGGCTGACCAAACTAAGAGATTTTTTACGTGGGACATACTACCAGAGGTAGAGGTAGGCATAGCCTCTTAAATGGCTCATAGAACTTATACTCATTTATGTAAGAGGCTTTTTTCAAGGCAATATCTACCTCTACCTCTGGTATAATGACCTACGTTGAGAATATCTTAGTTTGGCTAGCCGGCAATACTTAATTTTGACTTTGTGATATATAACCCTCTCCAACACACTATACTGACAAACTCGTACGAGTCTGGGTATAAGTGTTATGTGCCATTTTAGAGGCCATATATACCACTACCTCTTGTATAATTTCCCACGTGAAGAAACTCTTAGTTTGGCCAGCCGGCAATGGATAATTTTGACTATGTGATATACCAAGATAACCCCCTCCCCAACCCTATGCTGACAAACTCGTAGGTGTCTGGACCAAAAGGCTCAGGAGAGAAAAACTCATGGTTTGTCTTCACTATTCGTCCAAACTTAGGTTTAAAAAGTACAAGATACCTCCCCATTTCCGATCTTTCAAAGTCTGTCAAAAATTCCCTACGGCAATACTTTTTTTACAAACTAGGTCAAAAGGCCCAGGTGGGACAACTCATGGTTTGCCTTCATCAGAGGCCAAACTTAGGTCGAAAGAGTCTTAAAAGCCTACATTTCACTCCACCCCCAATAGTCAACTAACATTAAATTTGAGCCTAGAATAGATATACGTGATAACGAAATTGCGTATTCTAATCCAGAGTATCAGTACGTATGGTTTCTTATTACTATTTCTTGCGAGAAAAAAAACCCACGTGCATGCATCAATATCAGTTATGGAGAGTTGTTTCATTGGCACTCATTTCACGTCTTCTTATATCTATTTATTTTTGGCATTTAGTATCTAAATTGAGGCCACGGCAGTAAGAGCTGGACATGTGACTTTGAAGCATGGTAGCCTCGTTACTCCTGACCTTTAGCTGTTTCTCTTCTCCTTTTTTGAATGACTGCTCTATAATAAACTTTGAATTTTTTGAAATACTAAGTATTTTCTACCCTAGGAATAGATTATCTGAGACGTATTTGGCAAAAACTCACCTGTGTGTCGAAATTTTGGGTTACCAATGCTCAACTTTGTACTTTATCTGGCCTTTTAAATTGGACATTTTTTTTTATTTGAGTGTCACTAATGGGTCTTTTGTAGACGAAACGCGCAAAAACCATTTCAATCCTGGTATCTATATTTATCTTACCTCCTATACAAATCTTGGAATATAATTGGCTAAAAGCAACCGCGTGGAGACCGTGTATATGTCATATGGGGTTAGTTGGCGGGGCCTATTTCAAGACACAGCTAGTAGTTGGTTACGGTCCTTTATAAAAACAACATGGTGCTTCGCTCTCATCCCATATGGAATTTACTGACCCCATATATATCTTATTAGTTCACTAGCACACTATATAACTACTAATATCTACATATCTTTTTAAATAGATTGGTTCTTTTGAGAGCATGTTCATGTATTCTTAAAACTTGTGAAAACTAGGAATTCTTCAAGACTTAGTTTTCCTGTAGAATGTGATTTAAGTGACTTTAGGAAATCCTTTAACTTTGTTATGTTTTATGAAACCAATATAATTGTCAGCATATACGAGGTCCTCTTGAAGCTGGTGTGTTACTTTTCAGAACAAAATACGAAACCTCCTAATAAGTTTCATGCCACAGAGTAACATTTCACATTGAAATTGGACTGTTAATTACTCTATATGAACACATCAACCACGAGTACAGATAGTTTCAATAATGAGTAGATGAATTATTGAAAGCATCCAGGAAACAAAATACGAAGATATGAAAGATGAAATAAATACATCCCAGATTATAAAGCGAACTGTGTGCTTAAAGTTATATAGCGATTGCTCTGTGCAATAGACTATTTTCATGTAAACGACTTTTGACTCCGTGGTTTATATTTTTCGACAGGTTATCTACTATGTGGTAGGACATCCTGGTACTCGCTCAAATATGAGCAACATATAGGAGTTAAATCAAGCGTACAATTTCAGGGACAAAAATTCATATTTTCTATACACGACAAAGTCTTCAGATAACATTAAAATTTTCCCCACAAATTGTTTTGATTTTACTTCTTTTGTTTACTCCTGACTGACTGAGTACCAGGATGTCCTACATGTACCACAGAGTAGTTAACCTGTCAAAACATTATATAATTTGGAGTCAAAAATTGGAAATATGAAAATAGTCTATTAACCTTAGACATGCATCCGGTTTGTAGAAACTGGAAATTGCAATAAGATTACATTTTTGGGACTTTCTTTATTAAACACGAAGAAAAAAATACATTTCAAAGTCATAAATGAAATAGTCAAGCAATTTAAAAATGTAAAACATCATCACTTATTCTATTTACAGTCAATTATGTCAAATTTAAAACATAAAAGAAACAAAAAACAAAAATACACGGATTGTTTTTTAGGTAACGAATCAGCGTTGGGTTCACATGTTGCCCTCCTTTTTAAAGAAAAACAACTTGTTTGTTTGGAGACAAGTGCCTCTGAAATAATCTCTTAAGTGGTTCTTTTTATTTATTTTTTTGGAGAATCTGAAACCTTAAGATATATTCGTTTGAAGAGCCAAATATTTTTATTTTATTTTAGATGCACCTTGCGACGTTAGCCCTTGTCAAAACGATGGTGTATGCAGAAACAAAGTCAACGATTACAGATGTATTTGTCCGAAAGGTTACTATGGCGATCATTGTGAACGTAAGTATAGCTCTATTTGTTATAACAATGGTGTGTGCAGAAACAAAGTTAACGATTACAGATGTATTTGTCCGAAAGGTTACTATGGCGATCATTGTGAACGTAAGTAGCTCTATTTGTTATTACAATGGTGTGTGCAGAAACAAAGTCAACGATTGCAGATGTATTTGTCCGAAAGGTTACTTTGGCGATCATTGTGAACGTAAGTAGCTCTATTTGTTATAACAATGGTGTGTGAAGAAACAAAGTCAACGATTACAGATGTATTTGTCCGAAAGGTTACTATGGCGATCATTGTGAACGTAAGTAGCTCTATTTGTTATAACAATGGTGTGTGCTGAAACAAAGTTAACGATTACAGATGTATTTGTCTGAAAGGTTACTTTGGCGATCATTGTGAACGTAAGTAGCTCTATTTGTTATAACAATGGTGTGTGCAGAAACAAAGTCAACGATTACAGATGTATTTGTCGGAAAGGTTACTATGGCGATCATTGTGAACGTAAGTAGCTCTAATTGTTATAACAATGGTGTGTGCAGAAACAAAGTCAACGATTACAGATGTATTTGTCCGAAAGGTTACTTTTTACTTTGGCGATCATTGTGAACGTTAGTAGCTCTATTTGTTATAACAATGGTGTGTGAAGAAACAAAGTCAACGATTACAGATGTATTTGTCGGAAAGGTTACTATGGCGATCATTGTGAACGTAAGTAGCTCTATTTGTTATAACAATGGTGTGTGCAGAAACAAAGTCAACGATTACAGATGTATTTGTCCGAAAGGTTACTATGGCGATCATTGTGAACGTAAGTAGCTCTATTTGTTATAACAATGGTGTGTGCAGAAACAAAGTCAACGATTACAGATGTATTTGTCGGAAAGGTTACTATGGCGATCATTGTGAACGTAAGTAGCTCTATTTGTTATAACAATGGTGTGTGCAGAAACAAAGTCAACGATTACAGATGTATTTGTCCGAAAGATTACTATGGCGATCATTGTGCACGTAAGTAGCTCTATTTGTTATAACAATGGTGTGTGCAGAAACAAAGTCAACGATTACAGATGTATTTGTCCGAAAGGTTACTATGGCGATCATTGTGAACGTAAGTAGCTCTATTTGTTATAACAATGGTGTGTGCAGAAACAAAGTCAACGATTACAGATGTATTTGTCGGAAAGGTTACTATGGCGATCATTGTGAACGTAAGTAGCTCTATTGGTTATAACAATGGTGTGTGCAGAAACAAAGTCAACGATTACAGATGTATTTGTCGGAAAGGTTACTATGGCGATCATTGTGAACGTAAGTAGCTCTATTTGTTATAACAATGGTGTGTGCAGAAACAAAGTCAACGATTACAGATGTATTTGTCGGAAAGGTTACTATGGCGATCATTGTGAACGTAAGTAGCTCTATTGGTTATAACAATGGTGTGTGGAGAAACAAAGTCAACGATTACAGATGTATTTGTCGGAAAGGTTACTATGGCGATCATTGTGAACGTAAGTAGCTCTATTTGTTATAACAATGGCGTGTGCAGAAACAAAGTCAACGATTACAGATGTATTTGTCCGAAAGGTTACTATGGCGATCATTGTGAACGTAAGTAGCTCTGTTTGTTATAACAATGGTGTGTGCAGAAACAAAGTCAACGATTACAAATGAATTTGTCGGAAAGGTTACTATGGCGATCATTGTGAACGTAAGTAGCTCTATTTGTTATAACAATGGTGTGTGCAGAAACAAAGTCAACGATTACAGATGTATTTGTCCGAAAGGTTTCTTTGGCGATCGTTGTGAACGTAAGTAGCTCTAATTGTTATAACAATGGTGTCTGCAGAAACAAAGTCAACGATTACAGATGTATTTGTCCGAAAGGTTACTTTGGCTATCATTGTGAACGTAAGTAGCTCTATTTGTTATAACAATGGTGTGTGCAGAAACAAAGTCAACGATTACAGATGTATTTGTCGGAAAGGATACTTTGGCGATCATTGTGAACGTAAGTAGCTCTATTTGTTATAACAATGGTGTCTGCAGAAACAAAGTCGACGATTACAGATGTATTTGTCGGAAAGGTTACTATGGCGATCATTGTGCACGTAAGTAGCTCTATTTGTTATAACAATGGTGTGTGCAGAAACAAAGTCAACGATTACAGATGTATTTGTCGGAAAGGTTACTATGGCGATCATTGTGAACGTAAGTAGCTCTAATTGTTATAACAATGGTGTGTGCAGAAACAAAGTCAACGATTACAGATGTATTTGTCCGAAAGGTTACTTTTTACTTTGGCGATCATTGTGAACGTTAGTAGCTCTATTTGTTATAACAATGGTGTGTGAAGAAACAAAGTCAACGATTACAGATGTATTTGTCGGAAAGGTTACTATGGCGATCATTGTGAACGTAAGTAGCTCTATTTGTTATAACAATGGTGTGTGCAGAAACAAAGTCAACGATTACAGATGTTTTTGTCCGAAAGGTTACTATGGCGATCATTGTGAACGTAAGTAGCTCTATTTGTTATAACAATGGTGTGTGCAGAAACAAAGTCAACGATTACAGATGTATTTGTCGGAAAGGTTACTATGGCGATCATTGTGAACGTAAGTAGCTCTATTTGTTATAACAATGGTATGTGCAGAAACAAAGTCAACGATTACAGATGTATTTGTCCGAAAGGTTACTTTGGCGATCGTTGTGAACGTAAGTAGCTCTATTTGTTATAACAATGGTGTGTACAGAAACAAAGTCAACGATTACAGATGTATTTGTCCGAAAGGTTACTTTGGCTATCATTGTGAACGTAAGTAGCTCTATTTGTTATAACAATGGTGTGTGCAGAAACAAAGTCAACGATTACAGATGTATTTGTCGGAAAGGTTACTATGGCGATCATTGTGAACGTAAGTAGCTCTATTTGTTATAACAATGGTGTGTGCAGAAACAAAGTCAACGATTACAGATGTATTTGTCCGAAAGGTTACTATGGCGATCATTGTGAACGTAAGTAGCTCTATTTGTTATAACAATGGTGTGGACAGAAACAAAGTCAACGATTACAGATGTATTTGTCGGAAAGGTTACTATGGCGATCATTGTGAACGTAAGTAGCTCTATTGGTTATAACAATGGTGTGTGCAGAAACAAAGTCAACGATTACAGATGTATTTGTCGGAAAGGTTACTATGGCGATCATTGTGAACGTAAGTAGCTCTATTTGTTATAACAATGGTGTGTGCAGAAACAAAGTCAACGATTACAGATGTATTTGTCGGAAAGGTTACTATGGCGATCATTGTGAACGTAAGTAGCTCTATTGGTTATAACAATGGTGTGTGGAGAAACAAAGTCAACGATTACAGATGTATTTGTCGGAAAGGTTACTATGGCGATCATTGTGAACGTAAGTAGCTCTATTTGTTATAACAATGGTGTGTACAGAAACAAAGTCAACGATTACAGATGTATTTGTCCGAAAGGTTACTATGGCGATCATTGGGAACGTAAGTAGCTCTATTTGTTATAACAATGGTGTGTGCAGAAACAAAGTCAACAATTACAGATGAATTTGTCGGAAAGGTTACTATGGCGATCATTGTGAACGTAAGTAGCTCTATTTGTTATAACAATGGTATGTGCAGAAACAAAGTCAACGATTACAGATGTATTTGTCCGAAAGGTTACTTTGGCGATCGTTGTGAACGTAAGTAGCTCTATTTGTTATAACAATGGTGTGTACAGAAACAAAGTCAACGATTACAGATGTATTTGTCCGAAAGGTTACTTTGGCTATCATTGTGAACGTAAGTAGCTCTATTTGTTATAACAATGGTGTGTGGAGAAACAAAGTCAACGATTACAGATGTATTTGTCGGAAAGGTTACTATGGCGATCATTGTGAACGTAAGTAGCTCTATTTGTTATAACAATGGTGTCTGCAGAAACAAAGTCAACGATTACAGATGTATTTGTCGGAAAGGTTACTATGGCGATCATTGTGCACGTAAGTAGCTCTATTTGTTATAACAATGGTGTGTGCAGAAACAAAGTCAACGATTACAGATGTATTTGTCCGAAAGGTTACTATGGCGATCATTGTGAACGTAAGTAGCTCTATTTGTTATAACAATGGTGTGTGCAGAAACAAAGTCAACGATTACAGATGTATTTGTCGGAAAGGTTACTATGGCGATCATTGTGAACGTAAGTAGCTCTATTGGTTATAACAATGGTGTGTGGAGAAACAAAGTCAACGATTACAGATGTATTTGTCGGAAAAGTTACTATGGCGATCATTGTGAACGTAAGTAGCTCTATTTGTTATAACAATGGTGTGTACAGAAACAAAGTCAACGATTACAGATGTATTTGTCCGAAAGGTTACTATGGCGATCATTGGGAACGTAAGTAGCTCTATTTGTTATAACAATGGTGTGTGCAGAAACAAAGTCAACAATTACAGATGAATTTGTCGGAAAGGTTACTATGGCGATCATTGTGAACGTAAGTAGCTCTATTTGTTATAACAATGGTGTGTGCAGAAACAAAGTCAACGATTACAGATGTATTTGTCCGAAAGGTTACTTTGGCGATCGTTGTGAACGTAAGTAGCTCTATTTGTTATAACAATGGTGTGTACAGAAACAAAGTCAACGATTACAGATGTATTTGTCCGAAAGGTTACTTTGGCGATCACTGTGAACGTAAGTAGCTCTAATTGTTATAACAATGGTGTGTGCAGAAACAAAGTCAACGATTACAGATGTATTTGTCCGAAAGGTTACTTTTTACTTTGGCGATCATTGTGAACGTTAGTAGCTCTATTTGTTATAACAATGGTGTGTGAAGAAACAAAGTCAACGATTACAGATGTATTTGTCGGAAAGGTTACTATGGCGATCATTGTGAACGTAAGTAGCTCTATTTGTTATAACAATGGTGTGTGCAGAAACAAAGTCAACGATTACAGATGTATTTGTCCGAAAGGTTACTATGGCGATCATTGTGAACGTAAGTAGCTCTATTTGTTATAACAATGGTGTGTGCAGAAACAAAGTCAACGATTACAGATGTATTTGTCGGAAAGGTTACTATGGCGATCATTGTGAACGTAAGTAGCTCTATTTGTTATAACAATGGTATGTGCAGAAACAAAGTCAACGATTACAGATGTATTTGTCCGAAAGGTTACTTTGGCGATCGTTGTGAACGTAAGTAGCTCTATTTGTTATAACAATGGTGTGTACAGAAACAAAGTCAACGATTACAGATGTATTTGTCCGAAAGGTTACTTTGGCTATCATTGTGAACGTAAGTAGCTCTATTTGTTATAACAATGGTGTGTGCAGAAACAAAGTCAACGATTACAGATGTATTTGTCGGAAAGGTTACTATGGCGATCATTGTGAACGTAAGTAGCTCTATTTGTTATAACAATGGTGTGTGCAGAAACAAAGTCAACGATTACAGATGTATTTGTCCGAAAGGTTACTATGGCGATCATTGTGAACGTAAGTAGCTCTATTTGTTATAACAATGGTGTGGACAGAAACAAAGTCAACGATTACAGATGTATTTGTCGGAAAGGTTACTATGGCGATCATTGTGAACGTAAGTAGCTCTATTGGTTATAACAATGGTGTGTGCAGAAACAAAGTCAACGATTACAGATGTATTTGTCGGAAAGGTTACTATGGCGATCATTGTGAACGTAAGTAGCTCTATTTGTTATAACAATGGTGTGTGCAGAAACAAAGTCAACGATTACAGATGTATTTGTCGGAAAGGTTACTATGGCGATCATTGTGAACGTAAGTAGCTCTATTGGTTATAACAATACGATTACAGATGTATTTGTCGGAAAGGTTACTATGGCGATCATTGTGAACGTAAGTAGCTCTATTGGTTATAACAATGGTGTGTGGAGAAACAAAGTCAACGATTACAGATGTATTTGTCGGAAAAGTTACTATGGCGATCATTGTGAACGTAAGTAGCTCTATTTGTTATAACAATGGTGTGTACAGAAACAAAGTCAACGATTACAGATGTATTTGTCCGAAAGGTTACTATGGCGATCATTGGGAACGTAAGTAGCTCTATTTGTTATAACAATGGTGTGTGCAGAAACAAAGTCAACAATTACAGATGAATTTGTCGGAAAGGTTACTATGGCGATCATTGTGAACGTAAGTAGCTCTATTTGTTATAACAATGGTGTGTGCAGAAACAAAGTCAACGATTACAGATGTATTTGTCCGAAAGGTTACTTTGGCGATCGTTGTGAACGTAAGTAGCTCTATTTGTTATAACAATGGTGTGTACAGAAACAAAGTCAACGATTACAGATGTATTTGTCCGAAAGGTTACTTTGGCTATCATTGTGAACGTAAGTAGCTCTATTTGTTATAACAATGGTGTGTGCAGAAACAAAGTCAACGATTACAGATGTATTTGTCGGAAAGGTTACTTTGGCGATCACTGTGAACGTAAGTAGCTCTATTTGTTATAACAATGGTGTCTGCAGAAACAAAGTCAACGATTACAGATGTATTTGTCGGAAAGGTTACTATGGCGATCATTGTGCACGTAAGTAGCTCTATTTGTTATAACAATGGTGTGTGCAGAAACAAAGTCAACGATTACAGATGTATTTGTCCGAAAGGTTACTATGGCGATCATTGTGAACGTAAGTAGCTCTATTTGTTATAACAATGGTGTGTGCAGAAACAAAGTCAACGATTACAGATGTATTTTATTTGTCCGAAAGGTTACTATGGCGATCATTGTGGATGTAAGCAACGCTAGTTAAAAAAAAATTGTAGCTTTAATTCAGGAGCCTGTAATTCAGTGGTTATCGTTTCTTTATGTGTTACATATTTGTTTTTCTTCCATTTGTTTTTTTTATATAAATAAGGCCGTTAGTTTTCTCGTTTGAATTGTTTAACATTGTTATATCGGGGCCTTTTATAGCTGACTATGCGGCATGGGGTTTGCTCATTGTTGAAGGCCGTACAGTAACCTATAGTTGTCTGTGTCATCTTGGTCTCTTGTGGACAGTTGTCTCATTGGCAATCATACCACATCTTCTTTTTTTTTTATTTTTTTATATTTAATGAAAATTAAAAATATCTCATTCAACTTCGCTTATTGAATATTATCAGTTGAAATGGGATTGACCAATGACATATCATCACGAAGGGCAAAAAAAAAACTAACAAAAAGACAAAAGACATTAAGAGAAATTGCAGTTGATGAGGGTCTGAATGGTGTTCGCATTGTCATAGAGCGTTGTCTATTGAATATCAAAGGAAAAACAATTGATCTGCATAGGTTGCGATTGACGTAACTAGAGTTTGACTAAATTTATTTTGCCACGGGGACATGTTTAATTCAGGTCAACATGGAAAAGTTTCTTCATTAGGCAACCAAATTCAGCTTTGTATTTTGGTGTTAAATGTTTGAAAAAAAAGTTCTTGAACAACTTTATCGTTTGAAAATGGATTGACTCATAATAGATCATCATGAAGGACAAAAAAAAATAACAAAAAGACAAAAGACTTAAGGAGTAATTACAGTTTATGAGGGTCTGGGTAGGGTGAACAGAATAGAGAATATAATGTGGACAAAAATGGAACATTTAGAAACTTATTTCGATATTGCTTATAAACAGATAGCGGAGAATGACATGGTTAGGAAGATGTCCAATCAAGTGAAGCTCATGGATGTACCAAATGACTATAAAAATGACGTTTTATCTACATTAAAGGATTGGTGCATTCTACATAAACCAAGTACCAAAAATGTGTTACACTAGTGCAAACGATTGGTGTTGTTGGAAGAAAGATTTACAGACGAATTAGATTAATTAAAAACACACCGATCAGTAACATTGGTTATCATTTGATGTGAAAAAAAATCACAAATGTTGGACGATCCACGATAAAAAGACTGTTACGAAGTCAAGACAGTTACACTTTAAGAAAGGAACTCCGTCATTCTTTTCGTCGTGCAAGTGTAATTGTATCTGGAATTGATGATCAGTGGGACATGGACCTCGCTGACATGTCAAACATTGCAAGTGAAAATGACCAATTTCGGTACCTATGAGTCGTCGTGGATATCTTTTCAAAGTATCTGTGGATTCAGGTTCTAAAAAATAAATCAGCAGTGACGCTCATATCAAAATATTTATAAAGCCAAACAAGTACAAAGTTGAAGAGCATTGAGGATTCAAGAAATTATATCCTTTAAAATTTTACAACATAGTTAATTACGTTCTTAATATATACACATTTTATGGACATTTTTGGGGTAATCACAATTTAAGTGCAGGTCATTTCCCTTAAAAGTCAATGCAATTATTTTACCTAACAACTTACCCTTTTCAATTAAGGAATAATAGCACTGTTTTTGAAGAGTTGCCATCGTAAAATCCAAAATTGACGGTGACATCTCTTCAAATACGTACATTATTGGTATTCCTATTCTAATGCAACACTCTTAAAATGTTCAAAATTAAACATTTCAAATATCTCGTAAACGTAGATTGTGATTGCGCAACCATTATTGCCAATGCCAATGACGCCGATTGTCAACCGTTGAATTGGTAGACGTCATCCAATCAAAATTGTCGTTACATGCCAAATTGCATTAGAATAACCCCTGGTATCTTCCTATTGAAATGATTTCACGCGGTTCATAAGTAGACATATCTAAAGATGACTTTTGACGCTCTGGGGGGTTCACGTATTGCCTTTTCTTTTTGCGTTCTAATTATTTCAAAGCAGTTCTGGAATCTTTAAAATTGTGGTTACCGTTTTGTGTAAACAAATACTTCAGATAATTGAGAGTGTGATTTAAGATAAGTGTGTTTTCTCATTCAGAAACGCCATGCACCAATGTGAACTGTAACTTTGGGTCATGTGTAATAGATGGATCTACTTGGCGTTGCCAGTGCCCAACCGGTCATCATGGAACTTACTGTGAACGTAAGTAAAGATGTAACGTTATGCTTATTATGGAACAATATTAAATTTTGGTGACAATCCACACGATAGAAGGTACCGACTCTACACTTGGCCGTTTCAGAATCTAAAGGACTATGGGTAATTACATTGTTCGTACCCCCAAAATGAAAAAAAACGTCACGTCATTGGTTGAATTCCATTGTTTAGGACGTTTTTAACCAATCAAGACGTTCTGGTGTACACCTGTTGAAAATATTACCCAGAATGCACTCGATTCTGAAACACTTACTTATCGTAGTACTCATGTTCAGTATCTGACATTTTTGGCATAAGGCAGCAACCATTTAACTTCAAAAATGGGGGGGGGGGGGGGAGGGGGTTATGGTTTTTTTTCTGAGTCAGAAATTTTTTATATATCTAGAAATAAAAATAAATCAGCATATGATGCGATTGCCTTAACTTGAGTTTTAGTAAATTCCCTTTGTCATGGGGACCATGTTTAATTCAGGTCAACATGCATAAAATGCTTCACTATGCAAACAAATTCAGCTTTTTATTTTGACTGTAAATTTTTTGAAAAAAAAGGTTTTTGAACAACGTTATCAGTTGGAATTAAATTGACTTATAATAGATCATCATGAAGGACAAAAAAAAATAACAAAAAGACAAAAGACATTAAGAGTAATTACAGTTTATGAGGGTCTGGGTAGGGTGAACAGAATAGAGAATAATGGTCAAAAAGGGCAGAACATTTAAAGGATAGAGAAAAATAGGCAAAAATCAAAATAAAAAATAGAGAATAATGGGGTGCTAAAATGTAAAGAATACAGAAAAACGGAAAAATAATAAAAAATATAGAAATTGGCTTAAAGAATAAAGGATACAGAAATGAAGGACCCCTTTCGAGACCCTCATTAATAAATATTAATTTTGGTTTTGTGATTAATTTGTAAAAAAAAAACAAATGAATGACAGTAACTGATCAAGACAGTTATTGTATTTAAGGATCTTACTATGGTGTTAAGTTGATATTCTTTAAGATTAGGTTTATTCAAAGAACCAATAAGTGTATACAAATGGAATCTAAATTTACAGGCTCTATTAACAACATATAATAGATATACATGATGATAGATAACGTTTATTGAAACGTCAATCAGATGCGACAACGAGTTGGGGAGTAGACAAACAGTAAGAAGTCGACAAAAGAACATCATGATCCAAAAAGGAACGGAGTAGAACGACAGACGTTCGTTTTCATCTATACGAGACTCGTCAGTGGCGCTCGAATCAAAACAAAAGGAAGGCAAAATAAAAATCGAAAAGTATTAATATGAAAATTAGTAAGGAGATGTGCTTATGAGACAACTATCCACTAGATTTTAAATGAAGTGAATATAAGCAGTTATAGGCAACTGTACGGTTTTCGATAGCAAATTTTAGTCATAAATTGTAATATTGATAGATAAAAAAGAACAATTAAAAAGGATTTGTATATGCTTGGAATTATTTGACCTAACCGCATTTAAGAAAAAAGGCGGCTAATAAACGACGAGTCTTTGAAAAAACAACGCCATGTCAAAAACGGAATACACCTAAAATACCGAGCAAGTCCACAGACCATAGAAAACTAAAGTTTGAGCAATGAAAAACTCGGGGTGAACTCATGTGCTTGCGGGTAGGCGAGCTCCACAAATGCTACCCGTTATGTTGCTCATTATAGTTCATCGACTTTTAAAATTCAACTTATTTTTAAGGTTGTAAAATTTTAACTCTTTAAATCAACAATCCGTATTATACACTTCCAAATGATTTTATTTCTATTTTAGCAGCTTGGTTTTTTTTTTTCGGTTTGTTGTTACAATTTTCTGTACTAAATAGAAAATTGATTTTAACCATATCAGTTTAACACTTAACTCATTATTAGTATCAAGTGTTTTTGTACTGTTAAAATCCTTAATACATGTATCAATTCTGTTCTATGGTCGGGTTGTTGTCTCTTTGACAAATTCCCCATCCCCATTCTCAATTTTATCATATCATATCATGACACGATTTTGAAACCGAGACAAATAATTCCCATGTTATTAATTGTAACTTGGAATGAATTCAATTCTTGTTGTCCAAATACTCCATGCACCAATGTGAACTGTTATTATGGTGGGTTTTGTGTAATTGATGGATCGATTTTTGGGTTTTGGCAGTGCCAGGCCGGATATTATGGAACTAACTGTGAAAGTAAATAGAGCTGTTACCTACGGCAGACGTCATCCAATCAAAATTGTCGCTAGATGACAAATTGCATTAGAATAACTCATTGTATCTTCCTACTGAAATAGTTTCACTCGGTTTATAATTCAAAGAACTTCAAAGCTGTTTTGTAATCTTTTAGAATTGTGGTTTTGTGTAAACAGATACTTCAGATAAGTTAGAGTATGATTTAAAATAAGTGGGTTTTCTCCTCCAGATACTCCATGCACCAATGTAAACTGTAACTGTGACAAAAAAAGCAGTTGAAGCGTAAGACAATATTTGTAGTTCCTTGTTTATTTGTAAATCAATATAAATAAACCGTTCGTAGATCTTTGAACAATACGTTAACGAAAACTAAATGAAAATCATCCCGTTATCCTTGGTTGCTATGAGACTCGTTGTTGCTAGGGTGCTCTCCTTTGGGGTCCATGCTATGTGCGTATGAAGATACCGATACATTGTGCGAGGTCGTTCATTTCTTATTTGGCTGTTGATTGTGAAGCATCGGAAAGAGAATACCAGCAAATAAAGAATTTAAGACTTGGGAAGGTTGTAAACCAATAATTTCGGGTTGAAAGCTTGTGGTTTGAAGCTAACGGTATAGAAGTCTTTACGATTTTTGCAAGCTACTTGGTTGTTTTGAAACTGTAATTCTCCTTGGGAATGGTCGCAGTCCATTGAACAAGTAGTTTGTAATAGTCTGGTGACTTCGGTGCCTCGGATACTAGGGTGTTTCAGAACTAGTTGTCTCAGAAACTAGGTGCTTCGGAGACTAGGTGTTTCAAAACAAGTTGTCTCATGAAATAGGTGTTCGGAGACTGTGGTTAGCAGCGGTGCGATTTGTGAGACTACAGTATTATATGTAATCATATTATTTTATTGAGGTAAGTTTATTTTATATTTACCCTTGCAAGAAGCAACACATTGATTGTCAAGTTATGTAATAAAATATTTTTTGAAAAACTTGTTTGATTCATCAAAATATGTTGCGAACATACAGATAAAAAGAATTGTTGTATGACCTGACAATAACGAAACAAGAAAATTGAGCAGGGAGTTAGATATATTAAGCAGTGAAATAGGGCGCTTAAGAATGCCCCAGACTTTGCTCAGTCAACTCCCATCAATCAAACCAATTCATAATATCATTGAAAATCCAAAAGCACTAAATAAATGGTAAATAGTTCAAACGTTTTTGTGTGAATTTCGTAACATTTTTGCGCATGTGCAAACCCTGAACATGTAAAATATTCATTTCTAGTATATGCGTCATATGTTAGGAAAGTAGCCACCAAACCTGATAATATCTTTTACTTAAAGAAGGTCAAAGAAAAAGTTTTCCAGAAACATAAGTATTTTCGAACTGGAAAAAACAGCCATTTTAGAAAAAGGCCGTGGCCATCTTGAAAAAATGATATTTTTTTATGGCCAGCAGTTTTTTCTTCAAAAGTATATAATAATGATGCTTCGTGCAAATTTTCATGCTTATATCATCATTTGCACAATTCTCTCGATTTCGCTTGCTAATATATATATCTTCCCCTATAATACATTGTAAACAGTATAAAATAAATCCAAAATTTCAAGGAAAATTAAAAAGTGAATGGCAATAAAAACTGACAAAATAAAACGCTATTAATCGACAGAACTAGTGAGAAAACAACTGTCGTAATCTTAATTTGGTACAGGTACTTTTTTTCGAAGAAAATGGTCGGATAAACCTGTTTTTATCGCTAGCTAAACCTCCAACTTGTATGACAGCTGTTTATAATTCCGTTAGATTTAACAAAAAATGGGTAAGCACCTAGAACTGATACTCATACTTAAAATTGAATTTTTTTACAATTACTGTGGATTCATTAATTTTCGTGAGTACCAATTTTCGTGGATTAAGGAAAACTTTGCATACAAGCCAATAGAAAATTTGTTATTCGTTGAACATTAATTTTATGGTTCACCTGTACCCACGAAAGCCTACAAAATTGGTATCCAACGAATAATAATGAATCCACATTAAACAGATTATACCTTTTCATTATACAGAATATCCTAGAGATTGCGAAGATTTCATAGAGAACGAGTCAAAAAGTGGTATATACCAAATATATCCATCAGACACCCGTGGATTTGAAACATACTGTGACATGGAAACCGAAGGCGGGGGTTGGTTGGTAAGGTTGATTTCAAGTGCATTTACCAATGATTTACAAATTTAACAGTTAAAAAAAGCCGTTTCACTCATGACAGCGGATATGTTAAAATTGTCGACACTACAATCCTGTCCCATTTCCTTTGAATGTGACATACCGAATTAGACTTATTACGAAATTTGTACTAACAAGAGCAACACGACGCGTATGATATAACCATGAGTATGATTTAATGAATGTTACCTGGAAAAGGGTGAACCAGAAGTGGTATTTTGAACATCGAAAGAAGTTGAGTTTTTATCTCAAAAAAGTACCAATCAAACGTGTAGTTTCCGTATATTTTATATAAGCTCTTATCGAAATTGTAGTTGTTCTCTGACAACTGAAAGCTCTTTCCATCTGTGAATTAACTTATTATTTTTTTATATTCATATATTCAGTGTATTTGGTGCGTAATTCTAATTTACTTTTCCATCATATTGTCAATCAGCTAAGTGTATTTAAGTCTTTTGTCTCTTTAAAAAAAAAGAATTAAAAATAAAGAATATCGTTGTTGATTCTTAGATGAACATATAAAACCAAAAAGATAGAACCGAATGCAGAAGATAATATTGTTTCACAAGCGATAGTAATCCACTCGTACGTATTTCACTTGTCAATTTTCCCCCAAAAAAAGTGATAGCTTAACAATTAAACACAATGTTAAAATAATACAAAAAAAGATATTTTCAATAAACTCACTGACGATGATTATATTTCAGACAATTTAGTATTGTACGAAACACGTGACTTAAGTACCAATTACTGTGTATTGTGAATTACAGGTTTTCCAAAAAAGGCAGGATGGGAGTGTCAACTTCTTTAGGAACTGGACGGATTACAAAAACGGGTTTGGTGACGTAACAGGAGAATTCTGGTTAGGTAAGACAGTTTATTATCATGCTTTATATCAAACCATAAGATAAACTGCACTATTACTGTATTAAAATTATATGTCAGTCATATTAGTAAATACTTTTAATATTTGCGCATTTTGCTTTGAATATGAATAATTGTCCTAGAGAAAAAAAAAAATGAAAAAAAGACTATAATTAGATAATATTCATTTTCAAGACATCTTAGTGTACAACACATGCAAACGGGACGAATTTTATTTCCCTATTGTTAATTTTCCTTTTTGGACGGTGATGTCCCATTGGCATCATATTTATGTGTTTATCTATATATATAACTCGTTTGCTATGCCCGTGTCAGTTATTACGTTTTGGATTTCAGTGAACGTTTTCTATGTATTATTGGTAAAATATTAAGTCAGGTATTTCGTTACCACAAATTACTTAAAACCTTTGCTAAATTCTTCAATAAATTTGGTTTTGAAGTTTGATTGTACCTGTTAAAAAAATACTTCAAACGGGATAACACATCCTTATTTTGACGGAAATGTGTTTATCGAGCCCTGAAATTTAGATGCAATTAGGGTAAACTTATCGATCTTTTAAGTAAACTTATTCTAAGAGTTACCAATTCAACACTGAAAGTAGATCTTTGAACATTGTTTGTATTGGTATTAATATGTATTTTGTTATCAGTAAATTTGAATCAAACTAAATATTATTTATATATATATATATATGCACATTCATGGCTCTACTGAAAATTTAGATGCAATTAGGGTAAACTTATCGATCTTTTAAGTAAACTTATTCTAAGAGTTACCAATTCAACACTGAAAGTAGATCTTTGAACATTGTTTGTATTGGTATTAATATGTATTTTGTTATCAGTAAATTTGAATCAAACTAAATATTGTTTATATATATATATATATGCACATTCATGGCTCTACAATATGTCGGCACCTGTATCTTGGCATTGCACTAGGTCATGTGTTTCTCTGACTATTAATGACATCTTAACACTAAATTGCATGTTGGATGTGTACTGATTGATATTTTAGTTTTAGATGCATGCATTTTATTTTTATTAGTTGTCATTGGCTTTGAACTAGCTGTCAGTGCTCTCAGATCTGTACATAGTTTATTTGTGTTGTGGTGGAGTAAAAGTACCCTGCCACATCCACTCTGTGTTTTTTGTAGATGTTTTTTTCTGCTTTGTATCGATCTGATTAGTTAAGTCTTTTTCTACTAATTTTTATAGTTTGTTCTTCGATTAAATTTTATGTGACTGTCATACAAGTGAGAGGTTTATATAGCCATAAAACCAGGTTTAATCCAACGTTTTCTTATGTTTTCTACAAGTCAGGAATAAGAATAAGAATAAGAATAAGAATAAGAATTTTATTAGTATAAAATCCAAACAATAGGATTGTTACTAAAATATACAACAAAAACAAACAAAAAGACAGTGGCATATTAATTACAAAACGATAGTCATTAAACACTACAAACATGTAGCATTGAAAGAAAAACAAAAACATAGATTATTAGTATTAATTATAATACTATTTTTGACAGCATGCCTCCTCTTTAAAATTATCAATTAAATATATATTATGCTTATGTTACAAAAAATATGTTATAATATATATAACATTATAAGTTGAGCCATCAATTACACAGTTCATATATTGACATTATAATTGTTTCTCTCATTATACATTTCACTAATGTAGTTAACAATGATAAGTAAAATATCACATTCTTCGCAGGAAAATATAAAATCAGATTTGTTTTCTTCACTCATTGAATTAAATCAGGGGACAATACTAGATATTTCATCAAACATTTTGATCCTAGTTTTATTAATTTCTGAACATGTTATGATAAAATGAAATTCATCTTCCACCTCTTTATGGCATAAAGGACATATTCTATTTTCTAAAGCTGTTTTGTTGTATCTACCACGTTCAACAGCCAGCATACTATTACTTATTCTTATTTTAGCATAATTTTTTGTAACATTTTTATCTAAATTCAATAAAAGGTACTTTTCTAGTTCATACTTTACTTTAAATTTTCTGTAGGTTCTTAGTTTATTTCCATTTATTGAATTATCATCATTAAAGAGACAATTTCTCCAAAATATAATGTAATTTTCATTGAGCTTCTTAACGATGGCTAAAAGTAATCTTTTTTTTAGAGAAGGTACATTGATTTTCCCCAACATGAGTGAAATTCAATTTTGAAAGTAGCATTTTAACTTTTGAAGCAAATCCATCATTTAACTGCTTGTTAGCTTTATAAACATTATATTTTAATGACTCATTTTCATTTGACTTTAAAATATGTAACCAAAATCCTACAGAAGACTTAAGGGCCTGTATACCAATAGGGTACATTCCCAATTCAGCTAATACAGCTGTATTTACTGCCTTTGAATTAACATTTAGAAGACCTTTCGCAAATTTGATTTGGAGTTTTACTGATTCCATAGATAGATATTGAGATTCAAGAGTTTTGTTGTTCTTCACAATATTTAGCGACCATATCTCACTACAATACAGTAATATTGGGCTAACACAAGAATTAAATAGTTTCATATGGGAAAAAACATCCATCTTATCTGAGTAGAGTATTTTTTTTATACAAAACAATGCCTTAGAAGCTTTTTTACATAGGAGATTTACTGCATTAGTGAAAATTCCTGATAGCTTGAATAGTATACCTAAATATTTATATTCTGTGCAACATTCAATTACTTCATTATTCAATACAAACTTGTCTTTAGTAAGTTTTTTACCACTTTTATTAAATATCATTGTTTTTGTCTTGTCAAGATTGACAGTCAAGTTCCATTTTTCACAATAAGTATTTAACTTGTTTAGACAATTTTGTAAACCTTCTGAGGATTCTGATATTAATACTAAGTCATCATCATATAAAAGACTAGACAATTTTATGTCATGTAATGTTACAGGATCACATGTGTTATCAAACATTGAGGTTAAATCATTTATATAAAAAGAAAATAAGGTAGGACTTAGAAAGCAGCCTTGTTTTACTCCAACTGTGGAAGGGAGCATATTAGTAATATGACAGTTGTTATCCATTCGTTTGATGTGTTTGAGCATTTGATTTTGCCATTTGATTACGGACTTTCCGTTTTGAATTTTCCTTGGAGTTCGGTATTTTTGTTATGTTTCCTTATTATGTTGTGCTGTTACACCACTGTCCCAGGTTAGGGGAGGGTTGGGCGCCCGTTTACATGTTTAACCCTGTCACATTCCTTATGTGCCTGTCCAAAGTCAGAAGTCTGTTCTTCAGTGATTGTAGGGTGTTTGTGCGTATCATATTTGTTTTGCATTCATTATTTTGTACATACATTAGGCCGTTAGATTTCTCGTTTGAATCGTTTTACATTTGTAATGTCGGGGCCTTTTATAGCTTACTATGTAGTATAGGTTTTGTTCATTGTTGAAGGGTGTACGGTGACCTACAGTTGTTACTGTGTAATTTGGTCTCTTTTTGAGAGTTTTCTCATTGGCAATCATACCACATCTTTTTATTTTTATATGTTAAACATATTTGATTTTTTTTTCATCGTATATTGGTTTTTTTTCAGAGAAATATATTGTTTATATAGAAATGTAAAAAAATGCATTTTTTTCACATTATCGTTGCTTGGATTTTCATAATGTCGTTCATGACTCTTTTTTATAATAAAAAAAACACTTTTACATTTCTTTATGTATGTGAAAATCAGGTTAGTTTTTATTGTTATTCAGACATGTCCAGGTTTCTATTTCACATCCATTTACAAAAATATTCAAGTTAACATTCGACATTCTACAGCAGACATGCCAACTAATTTTCTTTTTTTCTATGTTTGTTGAAAAGTTTGTTATATCTACATTTTGGAAACCCAGCAACGCTTTGACACTTCTAACGATATAAGACTTGCCATATTTATCATTTTATCTACCTTATAGGTAATGTTAAAATCCATGAAATTACCACAATAGATGAATATGAACTGTACATACTTATGGAGGATCTAGAAGGAGAACAGAGATATGCGAGGTACAAGACGTTTTATATAGGAGACATACAGTCAAAATTCGCTTTAGAAATCGGAGGCTACAGCGGAAACGCAGGTTTGTTTACTTTTGTGTTGTCTCGTAACGATTAAGGGACTAGTCAGTTACAACCTAATTTGGGTCTTGGAAGAAATTAAGGGGTGCCTTGAAAAAATTTCGACATCGAAAAGGGTATCAATTTTTTCAATACTTCAGAGGGATACTCATAATACAAAACTAGACCAATTCTGCAGGCCTATTTCGAACATGCGTGCAAACGATAACCAATTCACAAGGCCTATTTCGAACATGCGTGCAAGATGATAACCAATTCACTAGGCCTATTTTAAACGTGCGTGCAAAATGATAACCAATTTGACAAATACAATTAATGATAGTCTGATTCAGCTGCACACGTATTTGTAGCAGTAAGTTCAGATGTTACTTTATATCTTGAAGGGCGAAAGGACTTTTTTCGGGACGTCGTAATTTTAGGCCTTTATTTTTTGCGGGAATTAGGGACTGGGCCTTTATGTTCGTAGGAAATCGGGATTAATCCTTATTTGGGCTCGGGAATTAATGCTTTTTTTTCGGTAATTCTGGATGATACTCCCTCCTATTTTGTGTCATTAATGTGCTTCTTAAGCTCAATTCAAAATTTATTGATAAAGCTCCTGACATGTTTGGGTATTTAACCCTTGGCTTTCAAATGTTAGGTTTGATCTTTCTGATAAAGATAAATTCATAAAACCACTGATGAAGCAGGAAGTTATTAACTGTTTATACTAATAACTGTTTCCTTATAAGATTGTATGCAAAAACACATGATCGAACATATATTAGACCAATTTTTGATTAAACTATGATTAAAATATGACAGTTATATGTGACTTGTTTTCATAATGACCCTCAGAGAATAATTCATCTTATTCAATTGTTTACTATATTGTTCAAATTAGAAATGGTTGTTCTCATTTATTGAAACATAACATAGTAATCATCGTATAACGAGGCGCTCCGAAAATAAATATTGCGACGTGAATATTTGTGTAATTGTTTTGACTTAATGTTGCAAGTTGTCATTTGTGTCAAGCTGGCGACAAAAAATGGTCACTGAAAATTATTTTTTCAGAGAGTAACCTCAATTTAAAATTATTACCGTAGTACATGGTTCATTGCATTTACAAACGAATTTATTGATCGACCTATATATTCCTTGTATGATGTCAAATTTAACAAGAAGTAATTGTAACAGGATGCTGTTATGAAGTCTCCCAAACAAAGCTCCCATAACTCGCCATTCATATGGTCCCATGTTCATTTGATTTGATTTTTTGTCCCATACAAGCATATATATGGCTTACGAGTAGGGATCTCCACCATTTACAAGTATTCAAACAGGAGGGGGTGGTGGTGACCCCCAGGAAATTTACCTACATTTCATTTGATTTGTTTTATTGTCCCCTACAAGAATGTATATGGTTTAAGGGTGGGGATC
Source organism: Mytilus edulis (assembly GCF_963676685.1). Lineage (NCBI taxonomy): Eukaryota > Metazoa > Mollusca > Bivalvia > Mytilida > Mytilidae > Mytilus > Mytilus edulis. The sequence goes on along the minus strand of NC_092357.1, from coordinate 46,341,641 downwards.
TGGACCGTTTACAAAATAATAGCACATTCTCAAATTGAACGGGGTGGGGCTATCCCCGGGAACTTCCCTTTAATTTTATTTGATTAGCTTTTTTGTCCCATACAAGAATATATATGGTTTAGGGGTGGGGATGTTGACCGTTTACAAGTTTTCAAACAAGAGGGGGTGGGGTGACCCCCTTGGGACTTCCCTCTTATTTCATTTCATTTGTTTTATTGTCCCCTACAAGAATATATATGGTTTAGGGGTGGGGATGTGGACCGTTTACAAGTTTTCAAATAAGAGGGGGTGGGGTAACCCCCTAGGGACTTTCCTTTAATTTCATTTCATTTGTTTTATTGTCCCCTACAAGAATATATATGGTTTAGGGGTGGGGATGTTGACCGATTACAAGTTTTGAAACAGGAGGGGGTGGGGTGACCCCCTAGGGACTTCCCTTTAATTTCATTTCATTTGTTTTATTGTCCCCTTCAAGAATATATATGGTTTAGGGGTGTGGATCTGGACCGTTTACAAGATAATACCACATTCTCAAATTGAACGGGGTGGGGATGACCCCCGGGGACCTCCCTTTAATTTCATTTGATTTGTTTTATCGTCCCATTTAAGAATATATATGGTTTAGGGGTGGGGATCTGGACCATTTACCAGATATAAGCATATTCTCAAATTGAAGGGTGTGGGGATGAACTCCCAGGGACTCCCCCTATATTTCATGTGATTTGTTTAATTGTCCTATAATCAATTCTGAAGACTGCATGTATCTATCACTTACAGTTTTCAAGTTATATTCATTTGAAAATTTTAGAAAATAAAATCCCATAGGGTTCTATAGTTAACCCCTCCCTCCTTTCTACCCCCCAAAATACCCCTTAATAGACCCCAATGCACAAACGAAAGATTGATGGCTCACCTAGACATATTAGTCTACCATTTTATGAAATTCTAGGTTAATCTGACAAGCGGTTTTGGAGAAACGCTGCGTACAAGTTCATTTTTAAAGTGGCGGAAGAAGAGGAAGAAGAAGAATAATAATAAAAATAATAAGAACTGTGCAAAAACAATAAGTCTCCAAACTTTGTTTGGGAGACTTAATTAACCTGTTCATCCTACAGACCACAGCAGTTCATTTTTATGAAAAAATCGTAATAATTCTTTCAATTTTGTCAAACAAATCATCTAGAGGTATCTACAGTACTCAATTATCAGGACTGTACAAGAATATAATATTCAAAAGATATATATGCACTTTTTATTGTTTTCGACATAACTATTACATGTATTAGTAACCATAGACTTAAAGAGCTCTCAATCTGTCTAAATTATCTACCCTGCGGTACAAAAAAAAAATGAACTTAGTGCCGTTATTCAATTATCTAACAGAAGGGAAAATATTGGCCCCTTATTTTTATGCTAACTCCAACTTGTGCAATTTTCAACTTTAGGCCTCCCCTTTCATGTAAAAAAATCCATTCTGAGATATTAAAGTTCTCAATTATCAAGCAAGCACACGAATGAATATAGACAGACTTTTACTTATTGTCGACATAAACTTTAGTTACAGTAGATCTACATAAGAAAATGCCTGTACCAAGTCAGGAATATGACAGTTGTTGTCCATTCGTTTGATGTTTGTGTTTTTTATATTGCCATTTGATTAGGGACTTTTTGAATTTTCCCCGGAGTTCAGTATTTTTGGGATTTAACTTTTTTATATATATATATATATATAAAGAACATAGGATTTATGTTAAACTTTCCACCCTGAGGTACCAAAAAATGAATGCTGTTATCTAAATAATATAATATTCTAGACATAGGGACAACTGTGGCACTTTTATCAAAGCCGACAACATAGTTTTGAATTTTAAACCCTTCATCTTCATGTCAAACAATCCACACTAAAATATTAAAGTACTCAATTTTCAGGACGTTAAATGAATATTATAAAACAGATAAAATACTGGCACTTTTTATTGTTGTCGTCACACGTTTTAGTAACCGTAGACGTTTGGAGCGTTCAATTTTTGCAAAAAGTATCGATTCTGAAGTGAAAAAATAAAAAAAAAGAAAAGTGCTTTTACATAATATATTAGAAAAAGGTAAACAAATTGGCACCTTATATTAAAACCGACAACTAATTTTGCAAATCAAACTTAAAGTCCTTTCCTTGCATGTATAAGATCCAATTGGTAGTATCAAAGTATTAAATTATCTGGCATTACATGAATATTGTAAAAAAAGAGGAAATATTGGCACTTTTTATTGTGTAGACACATGTTTTAGTAATCGTAGTCTTTTATCATGTTTAGAGCTTTGAATTTGTGTAAAAGTATCCATCCTGAGGTACAAAAAGAATATAAGTTATATTACATACATCATCAGGAGTAAGTGGTCCATCCGCCCAACATTACGTCAGTTTCAGAGGGACCAGGCTTAAAAGTATCATAAATCTAAAAATTGGGTTTACGAATAATGTAATACTTAAATGAAAATGCCATCTCAAGAAAGACAAGAAACTAAATATTGGATAAATGGAATTCAGGGGCCAAAAAGTGACATTATCATACTCTATTCTTTCTAAAACAATAAGGTTTGTTGCCTCATAAAAGACATAATATACAACCTTTACTTAATATTCTATGAATTTGCACAGAGCATAATTGAAAAAAAAACACCAACAAAACAGTGTATGTTTGATATAGTTCTAAAATCACTTCAAAGTCTAATGTTCCTTGCAGGGATTTAAAAAGATTGTAGTCGTTTGAAATAATTTTCAAATATGAAACATAAAATCAACAATGTTACCACAATCTACGACTTTAGAATAAGAACAAGCTTATTTTGCCAAATCTACATTTTGAAACTTTAAATGAAGATAATATGGCTAACTGAAATTCCAGCTGTGTTTATTTATTATGCATACAAATATTATATACCTCGTTTCTGACACTACCATTCATGTTCATCAACTGAAAACTTGTTTTCAGCATTGGTAAAACAAGTAAGCTCTGGTTAGTGATCGTGTGATTACCATAAATCATTTTAAATCACATACATTTTATGCAGAAATATTTGATTATTAGTATTAATTTAGCAAAAAACTTACTATGTTTAATTATTTTTAGTGGGCGAGGGATCAAACGGACACAGCTCAAAGATAGGAAAAATTGTATTCCGACCTATACAAATGCTTAGTTAAACATGAATACATTTTTGTAACGTATGTCCAGCGTATAATTGTAATTTTGTACCAATATCTAGACAATTTATTTGTGACATTTTCCGTCTTTTATAGGGAATTCGTTGGACACAACCAATCACAAAAGTCAGCCTTTCTCAACGCTAGATAGAGACAGTTCGAGTAATTGTCCAAAGCTGTTTAAAGGTGGATGGTGGTATGGCAACTGCCATCACTCCAACCTGAATGGACTGTATCTCAATGGTCCCCACAAGTCATATGCAGATGGTATTGAGTGGTACCACTGGAAAGGTCACTATTATTCCCTCAAGAAGACACAAATGATGATTCGACGCCGTCGTTAACATGATAGTATATGTCAGAACTAACGACACTGATTGCCATTAGATGTAGAAACAAATACTGCCTATTGTGACTTGGGGTATAGAACTAAAAGAAGACACGGTTACAAAATGTAAAACATAATAACATAATTGTAAATCTTTCTAAATTTTATCACGCAATAACATGCTGCATTTTCTAGACTTATAATACACTGTGCATTGTACATTTTGAGACAATTTTAAAGACGTCTTTCAATTTACCCAAAGTGATTTCACGTATCTAGCCCTTAATATCTTTGCATATTCTTACTCTCTCCTTGAAGTTACCCTTAGATAATTTGATTGCATAAAAATTTAGGGTACCTGAAAAGAATCATATTGAAATTACGGATGAAAGCATAATTCGACCATAGACAGAATTAAAATGTTAAAATTTTAAAACATCTGTCATTCATATTAAAAAACAGAGAATAATATAACTTGAATTAACATAACTGTAGCAATTCGTTTGTCCAATGCGCTATACTTATTTTAAAGTAGGTCTATATCGTATTACAGTTGTCAATGTTTACAATTCGATAACGCTCGGTATAAAAATAATGACAAAAATGATGCTTACTCATATCAAATTATATGACCAGAAAAATTTATTTGTTTATTTCAAGTCCATAGAATATCGCTAAATCGTCGATCTAGTTCTAAGTGTACCAGCATCTGCTTCTTTTAGTTGAAAAACAGTGACATGTGTCTACCTTGAAATGTCTGGTCTAGTTTTGACTAGCTTGTTTTCAATACTCCTTGTTTGATATTATCTGGATTTTAGAAGTGGTGTGTGTATCCAGCATATCGTGTATCGTTTGTAATTGTGCTAGGTTGATTATCTCCCTTTGTACACACGGTTATATGAGTCATCCTTGTTGTCGCGGATCCTTTGTCTGTTTGGCTCAGACATATATACTTGACAACAAGTATGCATAAGATACCCGTATGTAACAAGGGAGAGAACCAATCTATGTATATTTTGAGTGAATGCCAACTATTTTTTCAATGGTGTATGCTTGCACTATTTACAACGTACATTGTGTTCAACTTTTGAACTTGTAAAGCAGCTAATAGGTGACATATGGTTGTTAATTGCTGTGTCATTTGATCTATTGTGAAGAGTTGTCCCATTGGCAATCATACCATTTCTTTTTTTATATATAATTGTCATGCTCAAAACATGCAAAAAACTTCACCATTTTGTCTATAATATAACGCACACCAAATAAACTGTTAGAATGGTTTATATGGCGAATATTCCTGCTAACTTTTGATATCATAAGAAGTTATGTTCTTCTATGGTTTAGTAAAGCGTTAATCATTATGAATGTCTAGTAAGGGATATGGGGTGGGGTGGGTGGGTGGTTGGGGGGGGGGGGGTTTGTTGCAACTCATTTTGTTTGTTTGAGACCATTTCCATCTTTCTTTATGTCAGTGTCCGTTATTTCCTATTCTTTATCTTTAAGCCCCTCCACATATCTTTTATACTTTGCACACCCAATTGTTTATAGATTGTTCCTACGGTATGCTGTTACCCTACTTCCATTGGAGACGGTTGGACGTCAGCAAATATGTTCAACCCGCAACAAACAATAGATGACCATCTATGTTGAGGAGCCAGTTATTCAGTGGAAGTCGTTTGTGCATCTAATCCCATGTTTTTCTTTTGTTGATTTGAACATAAATAAGGCCGTAGGATTTCTCGTTTGAATTCTGTTTAGGTTAATCTTGTCTTGGCTTTTGATAAGCTTTCTATGCAGTATCGATTTTGCTAATTTGTAAAGGCCGCCGGAGACCTTACGTGGGAAACATCTACGTTATTTGTCTCTAATGAATTGTTTTCTTACTGACAATCATATTAAAATCCTTATTATATATACAGTCCTGGAATAACAAATAATGTTCTATATTTGGTCTAATTGACGTTTATCACCCGGTTTGAAAATATTCAAGATTAAAGGTTTATACAACGTCATCGCTTAAACTTTACTATTGCATTAATTATTAAACATATAGACAATTTTCGTTCAGTTTTTACCTAAATTTATTTTCAAACGATGCCAATACATCCATTACACAACCAACGAAGTAAAAACACCTTTATTAGTAAACACAAAGACATCTATATATAGAAAAGAGGCAAAGGATAGGTCATGGATATTAATCGCCTAAGTCGAAATAAAATGTAAAATGTAAAAGGGGAATGTGCCAAAGAGAAACAACCCGACCAAAGAGCAGAAAACAGCCCAAGTCAACCAATGGTTCTTCAACATATATAACGAGAAAATCACACATCTGGAGGCGTGCTTTAGCTGACCTATAAACAAAATAATGTGTACTAGTTCAGCGAAAACGGACGTCACATTTACCTCAGAAACATATAAATGAACCACAATTAGAAAATATGCAAGACTAACAAGGGCTAGAGGCTCCTGGCGTCGGACAGGCTCACTGATGCGGCGAGGTTAATCATATTTTGTGATAGCTCAACCCTCCACATATACCTCTGTCCAAGTTTAAAAGAAGTCCGAGTCCGATGCTAGAATAGGTAACAGAGGAAACGAAGTAAAATGACAATGATCAACTTAACGTAACAAAGAACTACTAACAGTTACTGAAATGCCAGCTTCAGACCTTAAGTAAACTGATCTAAAGATCATGTTCTCATTATATGAAAACAAACTAACAATGCGATGACAAAAAAATGATTAAAAGACAAACAACAGTATGAAGAACACAACAAAGAAAATCAAAAACTGAGCAACACTATTTTACGATTGATTGCTTCGTCATATTCAACCCATTCTTCTTCTCATTCTTTATATTTGAATAAATACTTTTTAAATATTCAAATGTAGATAAGCATTTATACGAATCATGTATATGTGTTCTAACGAATAACACATTAAAACTGAGCTTTTTTTTATTCTGAGTTGTAAAGATAAATGTTTACAAAATACGTATTGTTTCTGTTAATGGCCAGTATAACAAACAAACAAAATTGTTTGTTCTTGTGTCAGTCAAGTAATTATCAACGTACATTGTTTTTTTATAAATTTTTTGTATGAAATCAATCAAATGATAACATCACCAGAAATGAGGGTAAAATCATACAGTTGATGAACTACGTAGACTAATCGGCGACCACTAAAGATGCGCTCGGCGACCACTGAAGATGCGCTCTGCGACCACTAAGAAGGTGCTCAGATAAAAGGGTCAAGGGATTCAAAAGACTATTAAAGATTACTTAACGATCACCAACGTCCCCTTATATATGAGGACAATATATACAGTAGATGAACTACGTAGACCATTCGACGACCAGCAAAGTCCCCTCATATATAAGGGTCAAATGATACAATAGATGAACTAAATACATCACTCGACGACCACCAAGGTCACCTTAGATATGGGGGACAAGTGAAACAGAAGTTGAACTTTATAGACTACTCGAAGCTACCAGGGTCACCTCAGATATTGGGGACAAGTGAAACAGTAGATGCACTACATAGACCACCAAGGTCACCTCAGATATGGGAGACAAGTAGAACAGTAGATGAACTACATAGACCACCAAGGTCACCTCAGATATGGGGGACAAGTAGAACGGTAGATCTACTACATAGACTACAAAAGTCACCTCAGATATGGGGGACAAGTAGTACAGTAGATGAACTGTGTAGACCATCAAGGTCCCCTCAGATATTGGAGACAACTAGAACAGTAGATGAACTACATAGACTACTCGGTGACCACCAAGGTCACCCCAGATATGGGGGACAAATAGAACAGTAGATGAACTACATAGGCTACTTGGTTACCACCAAGGTCAACTCAGATATGGGGGACAAGTAGAACAGTAGATGAACTACATAGACTACTCGGTGACCACCAAGTATACCTCAGATATGGGTGACAAGTGAAACAGTAGATCTACTACATAGACTACAAAGGTCACCTCAGATATGGGGGACAAGTAGTACAGTAGATGAACTATGTAGACCATCAAGGTCCCCTCAGATATGGGAGACAAGTAGAACAGTAGATGAACTACATAGACTACTCGGTGACCACCAAGGTCACCTCAAATACGGGGGGACAAGTAAAACAGTAGATGGACTACATAGACTACTAGGCGACCACCAAGGCTACCGCAGATATGGGAAACAAGTGGAACAGTAGATGAACTACATAGACTACTCGGTGACCACCAAGGTCATCTTAGATATGGGGGACAAGTAGAACAGTAGATGAACTACATAGACTACTCGGTGACCACCAAGGTCATCTTAGATATGGGGGACAAGTAAAACAGTAGATGAACTACATAGACTACTCGGTGACCACCAAGGTCATCTTAGATATGGGGACAAGTAGAACAGTAGATGAACTACATAGACTACTCGGTGACCACCAAGGTTACCTCAGATATGGGGGACAAGTGAAACAGTAGATGAACTACATAGACCACCAAGGTCACCGCAGATATGGGGGACAAGTAGTTTGTTTGCAGTCTTTTGCATGCCAGATGGGGAAGGTGGACTCATATTAGAAATCATAAGAATGTCTCTAAAGTTTTTATTTGAGATTGGGGAAGTTATCAGACCACACTAAATCTGAATATTCAGCTTTGCTGACTTTGGACCTCATTTGTTAGTTTCAACAACATCATACAATCTGTAATATTTGCTAACAAAATCACATTCTTGGCATTTTAGTCTTCCACGCCAAACACAACCCCATTGTTTTTCATTTTCTACATCAAAATTTAAGTCACCATCACAATCTGAGTTATAAAATGTATGTGTTCTTCTTTCAGAATTGAAGAGTAATTGTACATGTTTAGGAGCATACACTTTATTTGGACAAGCAACAGAAGAGTTATTAGCAGCCTGGGGGTACTTGTCAACTACATCAAGATTTTGAGGTTTTGGCCGAAGGATGACCTGTTCGACAGGAGTTCCATCAACATTTTCAATTGTCAATACACCATTTGAACCTTGTCTTACTTTACGATCAAAGACACTTTGAGAATGCCGCTAAATACTGTTCTACCTCAGTCTGTTACGGAAGCCTTTTAGGGCCATGTCGTCTGTCCATCCATCCGTCACTCAGTCTATCCATCCATTCGTCAGTCCGTCCCATCACGGAATATTTTAGTCGCATCTCAGGGACTACATTACAAGGATATCTGAAATTTGGTCAGGGTTTATTAAAGTCAGTTATACCATGCGATGCCTTTGAATTTAGATACATCACTCAACATCTTGATGTCCCTGTTTACCGAACACTTGTATCAATTTACACATGATACTGAGCCGAGTTGAAAATTTTTGTCACATTTTTCTGAGGAACTTCTATATAAGGATTTTTTAAATTTGGTTTAAGGGTTAAACTTTATTTATTATCTACTCCCCCCTTCCCGAACACTTCTATCATTTTACACAAGTCAGGATAGCCAACTCAAAATGTTCGTATCCTTTTTCTGAGGAACTACAATAGATTGTATTCAGTTTTTTTCTGCTTTCAGAACCCGTCCTAGTTTTCTTACTACAATAAACATGAATAAACAATTTAAAGTACTAGATTTATCTTTTAGCCATTTAACCAAAGTTGATAGTGGTATTGAAATAGAGGGAAACAGACTTCCTAAAAACTATTCCCGTAAATTGTAATCTAGATATAAACAACTACTTGCATACTGCATGGTAGAATTCAAGGTTCTCCTTATATAGTGGAGGGATTTACAGAATGTAACCTGTAACTTCTACTGGAAATTACTTGTGACAAATACTATTGGTATCGGTATCGGATTCGATCCTGAAATTTTATAGACAAATAATAGCTTTTCGAAAAAAAGCTAACCGTCTCTTAGCTGATGAAAGTGAAAGTGTTCTCGCTTTGCAGATTAATGCATTCAGAATAGCCTTGCATATCAATTAACTTTCACCACACTCGCTATGAAGAAGTTTATCGTGTAATGATGTGTCTCAAATAAGAATCATTAAACTCATGGTTGTAAATGTTAACATATTTGTCAAACAATTTGTTCTCTCATTATGAAACATCATAACCATGATTTCCTTTAGTGGGAGATATAATGGAAATAATTGTGCAAATCGTGATACAAGCATGATATTTGGTATAAAGGTTGACTAAATGATATTTAAAAAAAATCAGCTGTTGGCCATATAAAAATTCCATTTTTCAAGATGGCCACCGCTCATTTTGCAAATGGCGTCATATCCAAAGACATGTTGCTTATCTTATAATTATCCGACAGTTACCAATACAAAAACCCGAACGAGGAAGGCCATGGCAGAACGGTAGCATTTACAGCTATACCAACACAGCAGCATTTTTAGCCTCCGCATCGCAAAAGTTCCTGATACGAGAATGAAACTGACAACCGAAGAGTCCATTTTGGTTTTCAACTGTCATTAATGTTTAATTTCTTTAATCCAACCCCAGTGTTCATGACTTGGTACATGTACCTGTCGAATAAATGAATAAGGTTAAGCCCACACATGTTCTCCTTGAGTGTTCTTCTTTTGAATTGCTCCGGAAAAACAAAGTCTGTTAGGCGGAATTGCATCACAATTCCGCTGTTTCCTGGCAGTCAATTCACATCGTGACTTTATAACAGCAAATGTTGATGTTGTTTTGTTTTACGTGATGCAAACAAATGCTTTTATGATGTTCATGTATGTGTCTTCATATACTTAAACGAGAGAAGAAAAAAAACGTCCGTTACATCTGGAAATACTTCCCATGGCAGCCAAACTGACCTCTCCCCTTTCCCAAGAAAATCCGACAAAGTGCTACATCCACTGATTGCATGGACGAAAGGAAGAGCAACTACACGAGGACCAAACGCATTATATATGTCACGTACAGGAAGCCATCAATAGTCTTGATTCCTTCCAAAATCTTGCCATAATTTGTTCCACCTAATTTTGAGAGTGCTGCAATTCTTAATACTACTACATCTGTATGTGTCGGTACTACCTTAATTTACTTTTTACAACAATTTTCATGAGCATGCCGAACACGGACAAACATTCGTGTATCTGCTTCTTCGTGATTACAAGGGGATAAATGGGAGAATGTAGGAAAAAAAGGTCACAGGAAAAAAAGTCACGGAAAAAAAGTAACGGAAAAAAAGTCACAGGAAAAAAGGTCACAGGAAAAAAAGTCACAGGAAAAAAGTCACAATATTTATTATGTATGTATTTATAGGAAAAACATTCCCAATATATTTGTTTTTTTTTATGAAAATGAACATATTTTAATTCAGTTTTATACTCTTTAACTTTAGAAAAGATATAACTTGATTGCAAAGCATTTAAAAGAAGCGTGTACATGTTGGTGCCCTTCTGATAATACTTTGTTGTAATAATCTTTATATTTCTTATGAAGGAGATGTGTGTTAAACAGGAACAATTCCTTTAATTTGAGTAAAAACATGAAAAAAATGTAGTATATGGCTTGACAATATGTAATATCTAGATTTTTGAAGATAAGAATCCTTCAATTTAGTGTTGAAGAAACAACTCATTGTTATTTATAATGATTTAGTGTTTACATTTCCGTTTGTAGACCTTTCACTTCCTGTATTGGTAGAAAGCCACATCAATGAAATACAACTTAGGCTCATTATCAAATAAAAGGAAACAAAAAACTTTTTTAAAGTCAGTTTTGAATTTTTTTTATTTTCTTTTTTTAAATCGATTACACTTTCATTAGATATAGGAAGATGTGGTGTGAATGCCAATGAGACAACTCTCCGTCCAACTAACAATTTAAAAAGTAAACCATTATAGGTTAAAGTACGGCCTTCAACAAGGAGCCTTGGCTCACACCGAACAACAAGCTATAAAGGGCCCCAAAATTAATAGTGTAAAACCATTCAAACGGGAAAACCAACGGTCTAATCTATATAAACAAAACGAGAAACGAGAAACACGTAACTATATAACAAACGACAACTACTTTACATCAGATTCCAGACTTAGGACAGGTGCAAACATTTGCAGCGGGATTAAACGTTTTAATGGATCCAAACCTTCTCCCTTTTTCTGAAACAATAGCATTAGTTTATACAGTGGAGATCACTTCTAACCTCTCATTAGAACTGTCAGAATAATCTGTCATAGAACTGTTCTAACCTCGTGTCCTAGAACAGTTCTAGCTAGAACAGTTCTACCCTAGAACTGTTCTAAGTAGAACTGTCAGAATCAGTTCTAGGTAGAACTGTCAGGATCAGTTCTAGGTAGAACTGTCAGGATCAGTTCTAGGGTAGAACTGTCTAAAACTGTTCTAGGTAGAACTGTCCAAATCAGTTCTTACCGTAGAACTGTCAGCAGAACTGACTAAATCAGTCAGGACAGTAGAACAGTTCTAAATGACGTCACTGCAGTAGGGGCGCTTTAGAATTTAGAAAAAATAAATCACTTCCAATTACTTTGCTATATATAATAGCAGATTTTCTATATGTTTTACTGATCAAACGTTACATGTACAAATATCGAAGGTTATCCAACTCATCGGAGTAACATTTTTATAAGATTGCATAGGAAACATCATTGTGTACGTTTCTTCGATCCCCGTTTTTAACAGTCTCTTCATAAAACTCTGCATTTAATTCATGGAAGTTAAATCTTAATTTACCTTGTTTGCCTTGGATTCACATTCATGATTTAAGATTCTGTTTTGACAAATGTTCAAACGAAAATTGTACAGTGGATGAATTATGGGATATTTTAATGAAAAAAGTGTTGTTAAAGGCGTCCCAGAAAAATAATAAAATAGCCTTGCCAGACGTCATAATTATTTGGACTACATTTGCATTATCTCGTAGATAATCTGGGAGTCTGGAAGATGGAACGTCAGAAAAATATACTCAATGTGAACATGAATGAAACATTTGCCACTGGACTTTAGGCTACAAACAAAACCGATCATTTTCCTCCTTCAAATTATTCCAAGAAGAAGAGAACTGCTCATACATGTACTTTTTATTTTAAAATAAAGTATATGAATCAGTCATGTGAGTGTTGGATGATGCCGTTAAATAGTTTTGTTTAAAAAAACCAACATCTTGAACTATACTGACTTAAAAAGCCACTTTTGTGACGATTCATTATTTAATAATTTAATTTTGGATGTAACGGGTCTTCTGATTGGCTGACATTATTTTGTGATCAGCCCATAGAAAAAAGTTAGTCATGTGACTGTTTCGTCATCAACATTTTTTCACGGTTTGCCAAGATTTAAATTGGAATTTAGAATTAAATTATAAAAAATGACTAATATTTTTTTTCTGTCGATTCGAATTAACATAAAAAAATGTGGTGCATGCACACTTAAAAACCTGCTACTCACGTTATTCAGTGTGCAGTATTATCGATACAGAGAGGTAATAATGGCACGCAAAATAGATTTTGAAATTTGGTATCGTCTTTATCATGCAATATCTATCCTGACATAGAATACAATTGGTTTACAATGAGGCCATACATGTATTGACATGCACACGTATAAAAATTGCGGTTTTTATCCAACGCAGTCATAGGTTTGAACGTAGTTTTCAATTTAGACTCGTTTACATGATAAAGTATATATGTTCAGTTTTGGCTGATGTGGTCAAATAATGTTGTTATTAAAACAACTCAGTCTGATATATCAAAACTACTAAAATTTGTAAGCAATTCAATATTTTGAATATAAAGAGGACATGTTGTCATTTGAATTATACAATCCATCGTGATTGGTTGTTGTCTGCTCTTTGGTCGGGCTGTTGTCGCTTTAACACCTTTTGCAATTTCCTTTCTCAATTTTATAAGTGATTTACTATGCAGCTATATAATTATCTATATATTAAGATTTATATAATAAAGTGTAAATATGGTCAGTTTTGGTTGATGCAGTCAAAAGATTTTATTACACAACTCAGTCTGAAGTATGAAAACTACTAATATTTGTTTACGATTCAATACTTTGAATAAAAAGAGGACATGCTGGCAATTTTAATTCATGTGAACAAAATTTTAAGGTCATTGTTTTCCAATATTGCTGTAACTTGTATATTACAGTCCCTCTTGACCTAAAATTATATCTGAATTACTGTGCAGTTATATAGATTTGCAGAAAAAAAGAGCAAATATGGTCAGTTTAGATTGATGCGGTCAAAAGATTTTATTACACAACTCAGTCTGAAGTATGAAAACTACTGATTTTGGTTTACGATTCAATACTTTGAATAAAAAGAGGACATGCTGGCACTTTAAATTCATGCGAACAAAATTTTAAGGTCATTGTTTTCCAATATTGCTGTAACTTGTATATTACAGTCCCTCTTGACCTAAAATTATATCTGAATTACTGTGCAGTTATATAGATTTGCAGAAAAAAAGAGCAAATATGGTCAGTTTAGATTGATGCGGTCAAAAGATTTTATTACACAACTCAGTCTGAAGTATAAAAACTACTGATTTTTGTTTACGATTCAATACTTTGAATAAAAAGAGGACATGCTGGCACTTTAAATTCATGCAAACAAAATTTTGAGGTCATTGTTTTCCAATATTGCTGTAACTTGTATAGTACAGTCCCTCTTGACCTAAAATTATATCTGAATTACTGTGCAGTTATATAGATTTGCAGAAAAAAAGAGCAAATAAGGTCAGTTTAGATTGATGCGGTCAAAAGATTTTATTACACAACTCAGTCTGAAGTATGAAAACTACTGATTTTGGTTTACGATTCAATACTTTGAATAAAAAGAGGACATGCTGGCACTTTAAATTCATGCGAACAAAATTTTAAGGTCATTGTTTTCCAATATTGCTGTAACTTGTATATTACAGTCCCTCTTGACCTAAAATTATATCTGAATTACTGTGCAGCTATATAGATTTGCAGAAAGAAAGAGCAAATAAGGTCAGTTTAGATTGATGCGGTCAAAAGATTTTATTACACAACTCAGTCTGAAGTATGAAAACTACTGATTTTGGTTTACGATTCAATACTTTGAATAAAAAGAGGACATGCTGGCACTTTAAATTCATGCGAACAAAATTTTAAGGTCATGGTTTTCCAATATTGTAAACAGTTATCACATTTGTTTAAGATTCAACATTTTAAATTAAAAGAGGACATGCTAGTATTACAAATTGAGTGCAAATAAAATGTTGAAATCATTAATGTTTTCCAATACAATTGGTATCCTTGCCTAAAAATAAACTGGATTCCTGCAGTATGCAGCTAAATGTTTTTGACGATCAATGCATTTGAATGAGGACATATAGTTGGACCCCCCTTTTTTCCTGGGTTGGGACCCCCACCTACCCACCCCCTTTTAAAACTGCTGGATCCACCGGAACAACGTATTACATTATAAAGGTCAGATAATTTTGTTATGTAAAACGAGCAATCCTGACTCCCGAAATGACAAATGTAAAAGAATTGAAATATTAATGCCCCCCCCCCCCATATTAACGGCCTAATTTAAGTTCAAAAAATGAAAGAAAAACAAATAATTTATTTAATACACCAACAAAAGAAAATCACTGAATAACAGGCTGCTGACTTGGAACAGTCACATACATGCAGAATATGGCGGGGGTAAACATGTTCTCTTGCCGACGAAAAATTTGAAATAAAAACGGCAAAATAGCAAAACTCTTTATAATATTAATCGCTATTTTGTCGAAGCCTTTATATTTAGTCAAAGATTTCTTAAAAATTATAAATCAATTCTAGCCATAGAATATATTATCAATCAATTTCAGCAGTAGGATTTATAAATCAATTCTAGCCGTAGAATTTATAAATCAATTCTAGCCGTAGAATTTGTAATCAATTCTAACCGCAGAACTGTTCTAGAAGTAGAACTGACCAAAGATTTGGTCAGTTCTAGGTAGAACTGTCAGGATCAGTTCTAGGGTAGAACTGTCAGGATCAGTTCTAGGTAGAACTGTCCAAAACCTAGAACTGACTAAAAGGTGTCAGGCTGACAGTTCTACGTACTGTCCTAGAACAGTTCTCCTGACAGATTCTGACAGATTTAATGAGAGGTTAGAACTGATCTTCACTGTATATACCATGTAATGAGTTTAATCGTCCCTTTATGGTTTAAAAAAATACCACTTAGGATAGTTGATCTGATACAAGTATTTTATGACTTTTTCCATATGCATTCATTCACTTCAGTTTGATTATTTATTGCATACATGTACATATAGTGTATTTTTCGTGTGCAAACATACTTCAAGTTCTGATAACAAATTTACTAAAACATTGTGACTTTTTTTCCTGTGACTTTTTTCCTAGGGATTTTGTGACTTTTTTTCCGTTTATACCAACTGGGAAGTATCCTTATTGAAATTTCAAATAATATTTTCATCGTGAGTAACATACACTTTTTTTATTAGTCTCTAAAGAATTTATTTGTCGGCAAGAAACGTGTTGTTCTTTCCGAACCAACACAGTCTATCACAAGAACTTTGCCTCTATCTTACCACAGCCTTTAAATCATTCATTTAGTAAATATCAAAAACAATGTCTACTCTTTGATTCGTATCGATGCAATATTTTATGTAAGGCTTGCCGTGGGACTAACTACTCTCTACTAAGTCTTGTAAACTAAACATGTATTCTCCGCACCGAAGTGTAGCGATAAGTGAACACAACAGTGGTCCATCTAGTTTACTTAAAAACAATTGAGAAGAAGGATAACTGTGATTTATTCGTAGAAACTGTGAGGCCAAGATTTTCCACGGGCTGAATTTCGTGTATATAAGATTTTAGGATAATTCGTATGCATGCATATAGCTCTTCATTCACTGGGGTAAAGCTGATGACCGTAACTGCATTCACGGTCATCCTAAGATGTCGGATGAAAAATTAGGTCAGTATTTTTATTGTCTGTTAAGGTGTTTCTACATCGTTTTCTTTACAAAGCATACTTTGATACGATGTAAATATATAAAAGATTCACACGGAAGTCACAAATCTCTACCGAGGAACGTGTATAAAACGGGAATTTGGATTTGAAAAATTCGCGAGGATGACCGTAAATCGTAATCGAGATGACCGTAACAGGATTAGCGATTCATAACAAGGCTGACCGTAATTGGTTAAAAGATGACTGTAAATTGTTAAGGATGACCGTAATTTATAAAGAATGACTGAATTTAAAAGGATGACCGTCAATTAAAAGAAATATCCATATTTGTATGCATTGTTTTTTGTTTGTCGCAATAGGGGCTCGGTTAGTTCTTTTTAACTGTTTAGCTTGTAGTTGGAGGCTACATATGACGAACCATGTATTTGAAGCATGTCTTATTTTTGTCTACCTTAAGGATAGTGTTGTCTTAAAAAAATTACCCCTTTGTTAAGCCAATTTAGTCTTACTCAAATGATAGATGAACCTACTCATTTTACTGAATCGTCGTCATCATTGTTAGACCTTTTTATAACAAATGATGCTCACATAATAAGTTACTGTGGAGTCGGGCCACCTTTATTAGACCAAATACGTTTTCACTGTCCTATAATTAGTCTTTTGAACTTTCCAAAATGTCGTCAAAAAACTTTTAAACGGAAAATTTGGCTATATGATCGTGGAGACTATGACAGATATCGTAACATTTTATCTGAAAAAAATTTGGATTCCATAATTAACTTAAATAACGTTGCACAATTTACAACCGAAATAACAAAACTATCATAGAAGCTGCTGAAAATTGTATTCCAAATAAAATAATAACTGTTCGCAAAAATGAACCTCCGTGGCCACTAACAAATGATGTTAAAAAAAAAGATAAGGAAAAAAAAAAATAGAATCCACAGAAAGGCTAAAAAAATATAATAACCCATCGGAGTGGTGAAAATGTAAGAAAATACGAAATGAAGTTACTAGTTTAATAAGAAAATCGAAGGATGATTATAACAACAATTTAATTAAAAAAATCACGAATAGTAACCCGTCCACTACTAACTGGTGGAAAACGGTTAAACAAATATCCGGATTAAAAACAAACGACGCAAGTGTACCCCCATTAATGGTTAATAACAGCTTAATATTTGATGAAATCGAAAAGGCAAATGAATTTAATCGATTTTTTTCTTCCCAGTCAAATATTGATGAGTGCTTTGTTACCTGAAGAACTTCATAATATTAGTGATGACATTATTTATATAGAACTGACTGTTACTGAAGTTGAAGATATATTGAAAATTGTTAATCCCTCAAAAGCTTCTGTCCCAGACCTCATAAGTCCCAAATTGTTAAAAGAAGCATCTTCTGTTTTAAAGTATCCACTATGTAAACTATTTAACTTATCGTTAAGTACGTCTACTTTTTCAGATCAATGGAAAAGAGCAAATGTTACCCCAGTTTATAAAAATAGTAAACCGATTGACGTTAAAAACTATAGACTTATTTCCTTGTTGAGTGTAATATCAAAGTGTATATATATATGGAACGATGTGTATATAAACATGTTTAAAATCACTTTATGCGCAACAATATTTTAACGAAAAATCAGCCGGGCTTTACACGGGGGGATTCAGCAGTTATTCAATTAATTAACATTTCGAATGATTATGGGAAGGCTTTAGATAGCAGTAAAGAAATAACGATAGTATTCTGTGATATTAGTATTAAACGTTTGATCCAGTCTGGCATAAGGGACTGCTATTAGAGGTTTCTTACAAATTGACGAACGGTACGTATTATTGACGAGTCATACGTAAGACTCGTTTTAGGGATCCCTTATTTTGACATATTTAAATAATAGTCGTGGAATTTCGGACAATTATCTTACATGCAACGACACTTATTAAATTGGACTTTTCGTAAAATATCTTCAGAATTTCGGGACGTACGATAGGTTAAAATATGAAACCACCAGATCGGAGGAGATAACACTACAAAATGTCCTAAATACATCTAGTAGTCAGACGAATAAAATGCCCCTAAAAGACTTAAAACCGACCCCTTCACTACTCTTTAATATTACAATGTTGCACTGTTTAACCTCAGAAAATGTCAAAGCAAATACATTGTCTTCTTTCCTTACAGAAAAATAAGAAAAAGTTAAAACACAAATACTTCCTTGATTCGAAATTTGCAATACTTTGCCATATGCTGGTGCTCGTTTAATAGGTTTTGAATCATCGCCTCTCCTCTGGTAATATTCACCCCCCCCCCCCTAAATTTGTATACATGATACACCGCAGCAATGGAACGAATATTTAAGCGTATAATTGCGTTTTCGCTATAGTCCTGAACATTCATGAAATATTAGCCACTGGACGATAAGTGACAACTTCGCGATTATCATTCAAACAAGTGTACTGTTAAATCGTCATTATAAAATCAACAATGTACAGTATATGGTGCAAAATTGTAGATTTATTTTCTTGATATACAATCTGTTTTTCTAGATTTATTCAACATTTCTTTTTAAAAACATTGTAGCATCATTTTTTTTTATCAAATCTCGATATTCCACTTTGACAATTTGCTGAAAGTGTACGATAAAAAATAAAAATAAATGTGAATCTTGTCGTTAAATTTAGACTAACGTACTTCAATAATGCCATTGAAAAGTTAATTGTGAAACTCGTGCTTATAAAATTCCAGCGGAACTGTGTTTACTCGTGGTTTACGTAAGTAACGTATCGGACGTAAGTGTATGTGACACTATTTTTTTTGGTTTGATTGTATAAAAATCGTGTATTATTTGCGATATTATTATTTTTGAAAAATAAACTTGATTTAGAAAAGAATGCTCTTTTACTGGATAACACAAAGACTGTTTTAACTGTTATTCTGGAAATGAAATACGTGCTCCCTTTACGTTCGTTCGTACCTTTCGTCAATTTGTAAGAAAGCTCTCATTAAACTTCAACAAGCGGGCATACCGGGTTCTTTACTCAGGTGGTTTGCAAATTATCGTACAAATAGAGTCCAGCGGGTGGTTATTAATGGTTCAAGTTCCGAATGGTTACCTGTAAATGCAGGCGTCCCACAAGGGTCAATTCTAGGCCCTCTCCTTTTTTTGATATTTAGAAACGATATTGTAGAAGACATTCAAGCTCAAATTAAGCTATTGGCAGATGACACTTCATTATATATTATGGCTGACAATCCAACAGAAACAGCTAAAATTTTGAATGACGATCTAGATAAGATTTATAATTGGTAAAAAAAAAAATGGCTTGTTAATTTTAATGCCCAAAAAAACTGAAAGTATGATAACTTCAAAAAAAAAAAATAGACCCTTTCATCCTCCATTAAATATGAACACCCAAGAGCTACAAACAGTAAGTAAACACAAACAAGGTGTCTTTTTTTCTAACAACGGATCCTGGAACGACCATATTGAATATATAGTTTCTAAATCTTACAAAAGAATAAATATAATAGGAAAAATGAAAAATGTTCTTCATAGATTTTGACTTGAAAAAATTTCGCCCAATTCTTGAATATGCCGATGTCGTTTGGGACTCTCAAAATCAAAATTTGATTGCTAAACTTGAAAGTATTCAGCTTGACGCAGCGCGTATCGTCACGGGGGGTACTAAACTTACCAGTATAAACAATTTATATGTTGAAACTCGATGGGAAAAAGTATCTGAAAGACGACGCAATCACAGACTAACTCATTATCACAAGATTTTGAATAATAAAATTCCAGAGTATTTAAGAGACTTATTGCCTGATTTAGTAGGCAGTAGGCATGATCATAATACAAGACAGAGAAATAATATTTCACAAGTCAACACACGGACCCGTTTATATTCTGAATATTTCATCCCTGCAGCAACAAAACTATGGGACACTCTTAACTTAAACATAAGAAAATGTGAATCTTTATCATTGTTCAAAAAACAAGTTAGTACCCAAAATAGTAAGATCCCAGCGTATTATGATATAGGACATCGTTTTGGTCAAATTCTTCATGCTCGCTTAAGAATGGATTCAAGCTCATTGAATTCTCACCTTTTCCTTCGTAACCTAGTAGACTCTCCAAATTGTCGTTGTGGTGATGTAGAAAAAAATTCTCACTTCCTGTTATCTTGTCCTATTTATATACTAATTTAAGAAAAGAACTATTGGATTCTGTTTCAGTTCTTCCTGTCCAAGTTAGCACAACAACTTTGCTTTTTGAATCAACAGTACTCTCAGATGAGCAAAATAGTATTTTATTTAGTTTGGTGCAGAAATCTATTATTAAAAGTAAACGTTTTAACCCTTGATGTTAATGCTTCATTATTCTATAGGAACCAAAGCATTTCACACTATACATTACAATAATTCATGTTTATTTTTTTTATCATTAAATTTTTTCTTCTTTCACCTTTTTTATCTTCATATATTTATTACAGAGCATGTCAGTATTTCTATTTATGTATTGTTCAATAAGTGTATTATTTTTGTAAAGGCGACAGATTTGTAAAAGCAAATTGCTTGTTTCTGAATCCTGAATATTATTTCCTTTGAATAATATCGTATCATGATGAATTATCTGAATAAATATTGTTAAAACAAATGTTGTCTAATAAATACGTCTTTCATCAACACGATTAATTATTTGATACAAAAAAGGGAATACAAATACGGATATTTCTTAGAAATGACGGTTATACTATGAAAGGTACGGTCATCCTTTATAAATTACGGTCATCCTTTCGAAATTACGGTCATCATTTTACCAATCACGGTCATCCTTATTATATGTTACGGTCATCTTGAAAATATTTTAAAGATGATTTACGGTCATCTTAGCGAATTTTTCAAATCCAATTTCCCGTTCTATACACGTTCCTCGGTAGAGATTTGTGACTTCCGTGTGAATCTTTTATAAATTTACATCGTACCAATGTATGCTTTGTAAAGAAAATGATGTAGAAACACCTTAACAGACAATAAAAATACTGACCTAATTTTTCGTCCGACATCTTGGGATGACCGTGAATGCAGTTACGGTCATCAGCTTTACCCCAGTGTTCATTCAAGATGATAGATTTTTTGGTCAAGTTTTCATAATGCTTCTAAAAATAATATGTTCTGTCATATATATATTTTCTTTTAAACAAAATTCGTTTTGGCCGTTCTATAATCTTCTGGGTAATATTTTCACAAGCGTACACCAAAACGTTGTGATTAGTTAAAAACGTTACAAACAATTGAAAATCAACTGGTAATATTTTAAAAAACTACCTGAAATGTTTGATTGGTTTAAAACGTTTGAAGCAATGGAAACTCAACCAATGACTTAACGTTATTTAATTTGATTGTCTTTTAGATTCAGATAATGAAAATCTTATGATACGTATTGCTAAAATATGTATCATACAAATATGTCAATGTGTGTTTAAAATCATTTATTTAGGCCTTCGTTCATTTGCATGATATATGTTGTCCAATTATAAATTATATATGTTTAAAATTGTCCATCCCCTGTTTTCAAGACTCTGAATAACTCGAATATCGTATAATATACATGATGATAATTTAGAATTTTTTTTCTTTTCAATTTATTGGCAGTTGCCATTAAAAAAAATTAATATAGCACACATGTTTATCCCCGTCACATTATACATGTATGTGTCTGTCCCTAGTCAGGAACACCATTGTCAGAGGTTAGTGGAGGCCTAGGGTTGGGCACCAGTTAACATGTTAATTGGATGGAGAGTTGTCTCATTGGCACTCACACCACATCTTCCTATATCTATATAATCCCCGCCACATTATGTATGTGTATGTGCCTAGTCAGGAGCACTTCTATCCACGGTTAGGGGAGGGTAGGGTACCCGCTAACATTTTTATTCCCGTTACATCATGTGTGTCTGTCCCTAGTCAGGCGCTTGTAATTAAGTGGTTGTCGTTTGTTGCTGTATATCATTTGTTGTTTTTTGTTCATTGTTTGGATATAAACAAGACCGTTATTCTTTTTTAGATTGAATTGTTTAACAATTATCAAATCGGGGCCTTTTATAGCTGATTAGGCGGTATGTGTTTTCCTCATTGTTGAAGGAATTTCGATGATCTCTATTATAGTAGTTGATTTCTGTTTCATTAGTCTATTGTAGAGAGTTGTCTTATTGACAATCATACCACTTCTTCTGATAATCATATCAAGAGAATTATCTATGGTAGAAATTTAATATTGAAATTTATTAATTAATGTAGTCAAAA
This sequence comes from Mytilus edulis, assembly GCF_963676685.1. Lineage (NCBI taxonomy): Eukaryota > Metazoa > Mollusca > Bivalvia > Mytilida > Mytilidae > Mytilus > Mytilus edulis. The sequence continues at coordinate 46,318,861 of NC_092357.1, read as the reverse complement.
TGTAGTTATGTGGGCAAAACTATGGCCACATCATACATGTTAACATCTTCTTTTGAAAGCATGAGGTAGTTATTGAGAAATGCATGTATGTGACAAAAATATCAAATATCAATAAAAACACAGTACCAAGACAAATTATCGTCAGATTAAGGGACCCAGCAATAAAGAAAAGGATACTCAAATGTAAACGGCATCTGAAGGAAAAGCGTGAAACCCAAAAAATCCATATGAACGAAGATCTAACAAAAACTCGCAATAATATTGCTTATAAAGCCAGGCAAATCAAAATCGAACGCATGATCAAAGATACGTGGTCAGTCGACGGGAAGATCCTAGTCAAAGACAATCAAGATCAAATACACGTTGTCAATACTATGACCGCATTTATGGAGTTCTGCTCTCTTTACTGCTATCCAGGGACTATGGACTTTCTTGGGAGACTTGAGCTCCAGGCTAGAGATAGGCGGCTTGAAATAGAATCTCGACAAGCTCCAAAAGACAAACTTATAACATATGCCGAATCTGAAGCCGCAAAAAAATCCGGCGCCAATGGCCAATCTTAACTCATGTGTTCTTTATGATTTATATTAATGTATCTTATATAGTGAACTTTTACATGTTTTACTTTTAAAAGTCATAGTCTCAGTATTAATACCATGCGGATGTACGTTAACTATTTCCTTCTTACTACTATTACGGTCTCTTATCTCATCAGTTATTAATTATACAAAGTCCCATCTCTTGTACAGCGATTATTTAATATGTCTATCTCAAAAATTGTCAATTCCATCATGATAGATATCTTTTTTATACACCATATTGCCACGTTATTGTAAGGTGATATACGCGTATAATAGCACCTTCATACTGTTATCAGCAACTGCGTTGAACCGTACGACTACAACAACAGTTTTATTTGGTACATCTATACAACATGATTAAGAAGTGTATATTTATACAACCTGTTTTTCGTTTTTAGTTCAGACTTATTTCATGTTTTGCTGATCTCGCATAAATTTGCGTAATGTAAAAATTACTAATGGTAACTGTCCAGTCTTATTACAGATATAAATACCTAGAACACAGCATGTATTAGTACTAATTGATCTTTTGAGGTAAACCCTTACATGTTTTTTTTATGTACATATTTCTACATGTATTTAGACTATTGACAGTCTTGTTTCAGAATTTCGCAAAAACAACTGTACACTGACTAAATATAGTGATGTCAAATTCGCCAAATAGTCTGCAATTGACTTTTTGCCTATTTTGTTTCTGTTGTTTCTGTATTTGTTTATTTTATTATAATTACATGCTACACAATTGTTGTACATAATACATCTAATTTGTCCTGTTAATTACACGGGAATACTTACCTTGATCGCTGATTTGTCACGTGACAAACTTTAACGTATTGATGTTCACAACACAAACTCTCATAGTAAAATTAATTACTCATGCGTGAAAATGGTAAAACTATAACGGTTGTTTTACATGTAGTTAAATTCCACGGTAAGGACATTTTCATGGCTAATTTCAAGCTTCTAAAACAACTTTTTTAAAAAAAGATGTAAATTGTAAGGACAGATCTTGTCAATTCAGCGATCAAATATTCAATTAGTTAATCAAAACAAAATCGAGATGATTTGACACGGCTGGTATTAACAGTTGTACTGAATTACTACGTATATATACAGTTGTATCATTCACCAATCATTTATACAATGTCATGTGTATAATCAATCCTCCAAACCAATCCTCCAAACTACTTGTTACATCCATGTACATGTGCATACTTTTTCTTATGCTTCATGCATACAACATACTGTTATCCAATTTTTGTTCTCACAATTTTTTCATATTTTTTACTTACACTTTTTTCACAGAACAGATGAAATGCTATGGGTTATTTATCTTTGTATACGGCCGCTCTCAGCTTGACCAATTTCAGCCAGATGTAACATAACTCATGGGGGTAGGAATCGAGTTATATCGTATTAGAGTTGGCCAATACTCACCAGGCAAAAACATCAAACAAAGACTAAATTATATTGATTTTATCTGTATCAACTTATTTCTCGCTTGTAAAAGTGTCTCGCAGGCACTGGTGTTATCAATTTTAATCTTCACGTTGACGCATCAACTAGTCGTGTGTCTTAAACCTTTAGACAACAACAACAACAAATATTTTATTTGCCAATCACGGCGCCCAGAATGAGCAGAATAATTATAATACAATTTTCAAACATAATGTAAAGTAAATTCAAAATAGGTTAAACATAATATGATTGATTTTGATTTAGTTGATTGATATAATATTAAAGAAAATGAAGTAGGCAATTTGTAAATAATAAACATATATAATACAATATGACCAATAGTCTGTTACTCTGGTCCCTTTATTGGACAGCACACCTCGTAGTATATACTAATAATTTATCAAATGTAAAAGAAATAACTTATGTAAATGCATATTTGATCATACATAATTTTATATAGAGAAAATCTAATTTAATATTGTATTTCTGTTTATATTTAAAACCTCTAATAACTGACAAATTATTATCAAAATGTTTTTATCTTCATTTCCCATTAGCCAAATAAAAAGAGATTTGTTATCAAGTTTTGAAATATTTTTATTTTTACTATATATTTTGCTTAGAAAGGGATTTCTAACATTATCCAGAGTTTTACATGTTAAAAGAAAATGCATCTCATCTTCTATTTCCTCATTACAGAGTTTGCATATTCTATTTTCTAGTTTAATATTAAAATAACGACCTTTTTCTATTTCAAGTTTGTGAGCTCCAATTCTAAATCTTGTTAAAACACATCTTTGAATATATGGTAATTTCAATAAGTAAGGCTCAAAATTAAAATTTGGTTTAAATAATCGATAAGTTCTAAGTTTATTTCCAGAGGTCTTATTTTGTCTTTTATCATTAAATAATTCTTTCTTCCATATGCTGCAATACTTTAAATATAATTTCTGTTTCACCTTTAGAGATGAAACATGTAGACTCAAATGTACAAAAAATAACAAGTGTAAATGTTAATCTTAGATTATTTATTATTTTATTTTTACTATTTGTTATTCAAATTTTGCTTATCCTAGCAGGACTAGAGGTAAATCCAGGTCCAAGTGACGATATCGATTCTTCTCAAAGTTCAATTAACTCAACTGACATGTCGGATTTCGGTGAACTTTTTTTTCAAAATCAGTCTCAATTCTTCACTTAAACGTACAAAGTCTAGCCCCGAAAATAGATTTGATTCAAGCTGAATATTCTGATTTCGACATTTTAGCGTTTAGTGAAACCTGGTTAAACAATAATCATACAGACGAATCAATTGAAATCCTAAATTACCAGCACCCCTTCCGTCGCGACAGAGGTCCACACAAGGTTGGAGGGGGGATAATTGTTTATGTAAAAAATGATATACATGCTCAACGTCGAATTGACCTCGAAAGCGAAAGCTTGGAAGCAATATGGTTAGAAATTAAATTTAAAGATAAAAAGACTTTGCTCGGAACCTTTTATATACCTCCCAATAGTGGACCAGATATCTGGGAAAAAAATGAATATTCTCTTGATATGGCGTCTAATGATAATACTATTAATTACATAATGGCCACAGGCGATTTTAACGATAACCAACTAGCCCCTGTTAATTCAAAAATTACACCTTTGTTAAGCCAATTTAGTCTTACTCAATTGATAGATGAACCTACTCATTTTACTGAATCGTCGTCATCATTGTTAGACCTTTTTATAACAAACGATGCTCACATAATAACTTACTGTGGAGTCGGGCCACCTTTATTAGACCAAATACGCTTTCACTGCCCTATAATTAGTCTTTTGAACTTTCCAAAATGTCGTCAAAAAACTTTTAAGCGGAAAATTTGGCTATATGATCGAGGAGATTATGACAGATATCGTAACATTTTATCAGAAAAAAATTGGGATTCCGTAATAAACTTAAATAACGTTGAACAAATTACAACCGAAATAACAGAAATTATCATAGAAGCTGCTGAAAAATGTATTCCAAATAAAATAATAACTGTTCGTAAAAATGAACCTCCATGGCTAACAAATGATGTTAAAAAAAAGATAAGGAAAAAAAATAGAATCCACAGAAAGGCTAAAAAATATAATAACCCATCGGATTGGTCAAAATTTAAGAAAATACGAAATGAAGTTACCAGTTTAATAAGAAAATCAAAGGATGATTATAACAACAATTTAATTAAAAAAATCATGAACAGTAGCCCGTCCACTACTAACTGGTGGAAAACGGTTAAACAAATATTCGGATTAAAAGCAAACGACGCAAGTGTACCTCCATTAATGGTTAATAACAACTTAATATTTGATGAAATCGAAAAGGCAAATGAATTTAATCGATTTTTTTCTTCCCAGTCAAATATTGATGATTCAAGTGCTATGTTACCTGAAGAACTTAAAACTATTAGTGATGACATTGGTTATATAGAACTTAATGTTACTGAAGTTGAAGATATATTGAAAATTGTTAATCCCACAAAAGCTTCTGGCCCAGACCTAATAAGTCCATATTGTTAAAAGAAGCATCTTCTGTTTTGAAGTATCCACTATGTAAGCTATTTAACCTATCGTTAAGTACGTCTACTTTTCCAGATCAATGGAAAAGAGCAAATGTTACCCCAGTTTATAAAAATAGTAAACCGAATGACTTTAAAAACTATAGACCTATTTCCTTGTTGAGTGTAATTTCAAAGTGTATGGAACGATGTGTATATAAACATGTTTACAATCACCTTATGCGTAATAATATTTTAACGAAAAATCAATAAGGCTTTACACGGGGGTATTCAGCGGTTAATCAATTAATTAACATTTCAAATGATTTTGGGAAGGCTTTAGATAGCGGTAAAGAAATAAGGGTAGTATTCTGTGATATAAGTAAAGCGTTTGATCGAGTCTGGCATAAGGGACTGCTATTTAAACTTCAACAAGCGGGCATATCAGGTTCTTTACTAAGGTGGTTTGAAAATTATCTTACAAACAGAGTCCAGCGGGTGGTTATAAACGGTTCATGTTCCGAATGGTTACCTGTTAATGCAGGCGTCCCACAAGGGTCCATTCTAGGCCCTCTCCTTTTTTTTTTATATTTATAAATGATATTGTAGAAGACATTCAAGCTCAAATTAAGCTATTCGCAGATGACACTTCATTATATATTATGGTTGACAATCCAACAGAAACAGCTACAATTTTAAATGACGATCTAGATAAGATTTATAATTGGTCAAAAAAATGGCTTGTGAATTTTAATGCCCAAAAAACTAAAAGTATGATAATTTCAAAAAAAGTAAATAGACCCTTTCATCCTCCATTAAATATGAATACCCAAGAGCTACAAACAGTTAGCAAACACAAACATCTAGGTGTCTTTTTTTCTAACAACGGATCCTGGAACGACCATATTGAATATATAGTTTCTAAAGCTTACAAAAGAATAAATATAATGAGAAAAATGAAAAATGTTCTTGATAGATTTTCACTTGAAAAAGTTTACATATCATTTGTTCGCCCGATTCTCGAATATGCTGATGTCGTTTGGGACTCCCAAAATCAGAATTTGATTGCTAAACTTGAAAATATCCAGCTTGACGCAGCGCGTATCGTCACGGGGGGTACTAAACTTACCAGTATAAACAATTTATATATTGAAACTCGATGGGAAAAATTATCTGAAAGACGACGCAATCACAGACTAATTCATTATCACAAAATTTTGAATAATAAAACTCCAGAGTATTTAAGAGACTTATTGCCTGATTCAGTAGGAAGTAGGCATGATCATAATACAAGACAAAGAAATAATATTACCCAAGTCAACACACGGACCCGTTTATATTCTGAATATTTCATCCCTGCAACAACAAAACTATGGAACACTCTTAACTTGAACATAAGAAAATGTGAATCTCTATCATTATTCAAAAAACAAATAAGTACCCAAAATAGTAAGGTCCCAACGTATTATTATATAGGACATCGTTTTGGTCAAATTCTTCATGCTCGCTTAAGGATGGATTCAAGTTCTTTGAATTCTCACCTTTTCGTTCGTAATTTAGTAGACTCTCCAAATTGTCGTTGTGGTGATGTAGAAACAAATACTCACTTTCTGTTATCTTGTCCTATATACATTAATTTAAGACATGAACTATTAGATTCTATTTCAGTTCTTCCTGTCCAAGTAAACACAAAAACTTTGCTTTTTGGATCAACGGTACTCTCAGATGAGCAAAATAGTATTTTATTCAGTTTGGTGCAAAAATATATTATTAAAAGTAAACGTTTTAACCCTTGATGTTAATGCCTCATCGCTCAATAGGAACCCAAGCATTTCACACTGTATAAATTACAATTATTCACGTTTATTTATTATTATTTTTATTTTATTTTTCTCATGAATTTTTTTTTTTTTTTCTCTTCCTTTTCACCTTTTTCATATTCATATATTTATTACAGAGCATGCCAGTATTTATATTTATGTATTGTTCTATAAGTGTATTATGTCTGTAAAGGGAGACAGATTTGTAAAAGCAAATTGCTTGTTTCTGAATCCCTAATATTATTTCATTGTATAATATGTTTAATGTTGATTTATCTGAATAAATATTGTTTAAACCAAAATATCAAATTCATTCAACATGTATTGAAAAGTATATAATTGACCATTTTTCGTATTACCGACATTGGACTCCGGAGTACATCATTTCTTACTTGTTATCTTATGTGCGGTTAGACATTCTGGTACCTGGTCAAGTGAGAGCAACTGAAAAACGCAATCAAAATTCAGCTTATAATCGGTTGATTTTGGCGGGAAAATCAACTGTTTTCCGAAAAATTAAAAACTCATGAGTAAAAAGTCCGATTCACAAACACCAACTATCATAGTTTCTGAAAGATCAAAATAGCACTTATCTATGGCAAGCCATTTTGCTATGTGTTCATATACAGTCTTTGAGATATCTTATATATGTTCCGGACCATATGAGTATTTGGACCATACGCGTATGGTCATGACCATATGCGTATACTCATATGGTCCGACAGTAAGCGTATGGTCCGACCGTACGCGTATGGTCGGACCATATGAGTATAATACTCGTTTGGTTATTAACGGGCCGGACCATATGAGTATTTGGACCATATATGTGTATATATGTTTTTCAAATTACATTATAAACGTTTCAATAATACATGACAATTTTTGTAATTTTGTAATAAAAAAAAATACGTAAAATTTAATATTGATGCCATAGTTAGTTTTCATCGCTAGTTACATTCCTGCATTTAGGTTTGGATGACATTCACTTCCACACGGTATCATAGCTTTTTTGCATTTGCAAGAAATTTGTGCACGATCTTTTTCATTTACACATTTTGTTTGCGAGTGAAAAACAAGCCTTTTTTGCAGCTGCGTTCAGTGATACCGAGGTCTTTGGCAATTCTGATGTCTACGGTGTTTTTAAGAAGCTCTAGATCTCAAATATCGTAAAATGACTGCAATACACCATCTTCACAACACAACTTAAATAAATTAATAGTATGCTACTTTCCAGTGACTTCTTATGTAACAGTTCATTAAGAAATTTTTGGAATTTAATTTTTAAGTCGACATATTGCCATTACTCGTATTAACAAATCGGTAATGACCATCGGTATAAAATGTGTTTTCTTTAAATTTGACAATTAAGTAAAATTAAGGAACTATGTGAAACTTTTTATTATTATTTAGCTCTATCTTTTTATTATAATATAATGATAAAATTACCTTTATGATAGCGTATTTTGAATGAACGGTCATACCATATGAAGGGTTTAGAAGTATGAAAAGTAAACTGTAACAGAGTGTTAATTACCCCGACCATACGCGTATGGTCCGACCATACGCGTATGGTCGGACCATATGAGTATGGTCGGACCATATGAGTATATACCCATATGGTCATGACCATACGCGTATGGTCCAAATACTCATATGGTCCGGAACATATACATGTAGTTTATGAGATATCTTATAATATAGTATGTAAGATATCTCTTATAATATATAAAGAAATTTTATAAGATATCTTATATATTAAAGGATATATCTTATAGAAGATGTCTTGAAAAAATACAAAAAGGGCTTGCCAAACTTATGCCTGTGATGCCGATGACTCACTCTGATAATATGTATAGTATCACGACAAAAGTATTTGCTTGACGGACAGACGGAAGGACAAGATATTTGCAATACAATTCCTTTTAAGGGTACGATGAAATTAAATTTCAACTACATTTATTTAATGATTCATTAAAAAACATCTTAAAATGTCATTGTAAAAATTGAATCCTTTATCAATTTGACATTTATTTCGCTAGTTATAAGCATTAATTCTAGATAAAATGCGACATTCCACCATGTAAAATTATTTATAAGAACAACAATAGGGAATGTTCAGTTCTTCTTTTGAACTATTGTTCTGGATTTGCTTAATTTTTTATTTAGTTTGTTTCTGAGGGTCTGGGTGGGGTTTCATGAGTAGATGATAAAAGTTTTTATACACTATGCAGAATACATGGCAAAAATATAAAAATAAATAATAAAGAATATAATAGTTAAGACAAGAAAAAAAAGGCGAGATAATATTGTGCATCAAACATCAAAAATAGAGAAATAAATATAAAGAAAAAGAAAAATGGCTTTAGAAATTAAAGAATATGGAATTGAAGGACCCCTTATCGAGACCCTCAAAGATTTAGTAAAACAATAAACATTCAGATAAAAAAAAATCGTGACGACTCGAAGAATACATTTGCACTGTAATTGTAGGCCTTAGAATATTAGATGTATTTAATAATATCAAAATGATATTTTATATTTTACAATGAAAGTGACACAATACCGAACTCAATACTGATCTAGTGGGATTAACACATGAATGCTTATTTTATGATATTAAAATGATATTTTGAATTTTACAATAAAAGTGAAACAATACCGAAAACAATACCGATCTAGCGGGATTAAAACATAAAAGTTTATCCTTTGAAAAATATTGAATAGTTTCGTATTTATAAATCGTGTATTGATAAAAATCTGCCATGTTACCTTATAAATCCATGTTACTAATTATTAAATAAATAATTAGAATAACCAATCAATCCTTATCTTAATCATCTGTTTTGAAATTTATGCAATTGAAAGCTAGCAGAGCAAGATGAAAAACATATTGTTAAGAGAAAACAAAGCATCGACAATGCCCTTTTATATTAGGTATTGTCGAATTTATTCAGTTTTAACTTCGAAAAACGTAATGCATTATTTAAAAAAAGTGGGAATGAGGATATTCTCAGATAGCACATATGCTACAGTCTCCTGAAAGTAACATGTATATCACCAATACTGTATTTTATTATAAAAAAAAAAATTGTCAATACAAAATGATGAATCGTTCGGAACTAAAACGTCCTTCTAAAAAAGGGGGGGTCTCTAAAGGCATAGTACTTGTAAGGATGATAGCTTTTCAAAATGTTTGGTTTTCAGTGCTATATGTTGATGTAGTTAGGTTCAAATATTGATTGGTTATGGAATTCTCTTTTGCGATATTTGAGTTTTAAAAAAATGGCGGGAACAATGGGAAACAACCCAAGAAGTTCGAACATTTGACAAACATTCATAAACCTTACCTGAGTACATTGTTAACTTCATTCTTGATTCAGCCTTCCAACTATTCAAACAGTTCGAATTGTCAACAAAATACATCCTAAGGGGAGTTCACTCTTTAAAGATCAACTGAACGATTTAATCACATGCTAATCGTAAATCGATTTAATCGTATGGTCTAAATGTCTTGAAAAAAAGCCATGCTAACAGAATATTCTTAAAAATGGTAGAAAAATGAGCTTGTCGATTATTTTAACATTTTATAGATATAAAATTGATAAGAATAAAAACAAACAAACAAACAAACAAACAAACAAACAACCAAACTGCAAATGATGATGTTTCATGCCACGACAAAAGTGCTACTTCCTTAAAAGGGGATATTTTTTTTTATAAAAGTCTTAGCACGAAAATGATACAAATATGAAAAAAACACAACCTTCTTTTCTGAAAAAAATATCGGAGCTATAAAACAAGAATTTAGAGCAAACAAATGCATTATGTTTATTATTTAATTCCTGTAATGTCTCATAACATACAATAGCTTAACAAATCAAACTCCTGGAAATATTGAAACGGTTGGTCTATAAATAACAATGAACAATAGTTTCAGCTAAACTATTCCTATTGGTTAAAACCAAGTCACGAAAACTTCAATATTGTATTTAATATTACTGTCGTTAAATTGAGCATGCCTTATATTTAAAAAAAATCGGATAAAACAAGGCATCTACATTTTACAGCGCAATGACACAGTTGTAGTCAATACAACTTCGTCTAATCAACAGAACACATGTATTCTTGATAAAATTCCGCGTGAAGCAATAGTTCTAGATAATTACATTGAATTGAGGGATACAATGTTGTTGAGAGTATCTGAAATTTTCATTTCGCTGTTGATTATAAACATTAGTGAGGCAGTTCTACTGAACATAGCTGACAGTTCGTTCACTAGGTCCGAGAACACAATTAATTCGTAGTGCATTTCTTTTAGAACATAAATGAAAATAAAAAAAATCCCACCTGCGCTTTCTCAAAGAAACTTTTACAGTGTGTTGTACTACTTTTGGGACAAATTATATCAAATTTATAGAAAACTTCATCGCCTCTAACTCAAAATATGGCCAATTTTATGTTTAGGGCGTCTTGAAATCTTTTGACAGCTTCCGAAGTGCTCATTTTCAACCTTTTTCAGCTGGACCAAATCACTACTTTCCTTTAAAATTCTGGACCCAAATTTTTTTACAGTGTAATTTCAACCCCCTTCTTGCAATTTGAGGCAGTGAACATGGAGAAATAAATTTGGAAGGGGTATAAAAATTAATGGCAAGTAACCCACTGTCAACACTAGGGACTATATTTGTGAACAACGAAAATCAAGGGACGACAATGGTGGTCTCGGACCTAATAGGGTAGAAAGAGTAGACAAATCTTAAAAAAACTTGGTATGAACAAAGCTTAATGTATTATAACACTACTTACAAAGTTTCATGACAATAGGATGTATATTATAGACATTAAGTTTAGTTCTATACTCATCTTTGCGTGTAAAATTTTGACGTTAAAATTGAAAAATTTCAACTATCAACATTTGGGGCTTTAAAAATTTAAATATTGCAAAAAAATACTTGTTAAATGCCTTAATATATAACTTATCATGTACTAAAAGCAATAGAGTACTCATTTGATTTATCAGACTTGGCATAATTATTCATAAGTCAAATTTATATGAGCCTGCGCCTAAAAATTCAGGTTTTTCAATGAAGTGGAGCCTTACATGAAGATGTAATATTTTCCAGCAATTTTAAATTTGTGAAGCTTTTTGGTTATAAATAATCCTTACATATGTATTTAAAGTACTTTAAATGGAAAGAAAAGTTACAAATAACATATCATATTAGTTTAAAAGGGTCTTAGGCCAAGTAAGACTGGAAAAAATTTAGGGTCAATTAAGGCCGTGCCACATATTTACATTTAAAAATGCATATTGAGGCTATAAAAAATAAAAATGTGTGTCTTTTTTATCATTTCTATACTCATGTGACATGATACAACAAATCTGAGCACAAAAAGACTCTTGCAAATAACTTTTCTTACAAGCAGTATGGGCTGAAACAAAGATTTTTGCCTTTTTAGGGAAAAACTTTCATGCAATTTATTCTCAACAGGCTTATATTTAAACCACTTGCTATCCTACAGAAGAAAAGAAATATAGTATGTGAAATGGAACAGGTACAATAGACATTGTAAAGTGCATTTGATACAAATTTAGTGAAGTCTCTAATATGGACATCAAATTTTATATACCAAGCTCCCCACTATTGCCTTCATCCAAACAAGGCGTTAGACAAGGGTCATTCATACAACACATTTTGCACATTTTATCTGAGATAAACTTCTTTTCTGTAGATTCAGAGTTCATAAATAAGTAAAAGAAGCAGGTAAAGGCATAGAAACACAAATATTGACACATAAAAACCTGTCAGATAGAAAGTCAGGATGCCATTTATGCATCAATATTGAAAAAGTTATAAAATGCCTATTTTGACCATAAAATGTCAAAATTGGTCGTTTTGGCAGAAATTCTATAAAATAAAAGTTTAAATCCTTTAGTTTCATGCTATTTGACAAGTTGACACCATCAAATCATTTAGGGAAGTTGCCAGAGTACAAATTCTATATTTACAGATTTCACCTCTTAGGTCCGAGAACACAATTAATTCGTAGTGCATTTCTTTTAGAACATAAATGAAAATAAAAAAAATCCCACCTGCGCTTTCTCAAAGAAACTTTTACAGTGTGTTGTACTACTTTTGGGACAAATTATATCAAATTTATAGAAAACTTCATCGCCTCTAACTCAAAATATGGCCAATTTTATGTTTAGGGCGTCTTGAAATCTTTTGACAGCTTCCGAAGTGCTCATTTTCAACCTTTTTCAGCTGGACCAAATCACTACTTTCCTTTAAAATTCTGGACCCAAATTTTTTTACAGTGTAATTTCAACCCCCTTCTTGCAATTTGAGGCAGTGAACATGGAGAAATAAATTTGGAAGGGGTATAAAAATTAATGGCAAGTAACCCACTGTCAACACTAGGGACTATATTTGTGAACAACGAAAATCAAGGGACGACAATGGTGGTCTCGGACCTAATAGGGTAGAAAGAGTAGACAAATCTTAAAAAAACTTGGTATGAACAAAGCTTAATGTATTATAACACTACTTACAAAGTTTCATGACAATAGGATGTATATTATAGACATTAAGTTTAGTTCTATACTCATCTTTGCGTGTAAAATTTTGACGTTAAAATTGAAAAATTTCAACTATCAACATTTGGGGCTTTAAAAATTTAAATATTGCAAAAAAATACTTGTTAAATGCCTTAATATATAACTTATCATGTACTAAAAGCAATAGAGTACTCATTTGATTTATCAGACTTGGCATAATTATTCATAAGTCAAATTTATATGAGCCTGCGCCTAAAAATTCAGGTTTTTCAATGAAGTGGAGCCTTACATGAAGATGTAATATTTTCCAGCAATTTTAAATTTGTGAAGCTTTTTGGTTATAAATAATCCTTACATATGTATTTAAAGTACTTTAAATGGAAAGAAAAGTTACAAATAACATATCATATTAGTTTAAAAGGGTCTTAGGCCAAGTAAGACTGGAAAAAATTTAGGGTCAATTAAGGCCGTGCCACATATTTACATTTAAAAATGCATATTGAGGCTATAAAAAATAAAAATGTGTGTCTTTTTTATCATTTCTATACTCATGTGACATGATACAACAAATCTGAGCACAAAAAGACTCTTGCAAATAACTTTTCTTACAAGCAGTATGGGCTGAAACAAAGATTTTTGCCTTTTTAGGGAAAAACTTTCATGCAATTTATTCTCAACAGGCTTATATTTAAACCACTTGCTATCCTACAGAAGAAAAGAAATATAGTATGTGAAATGGAACAGGTACAATAGACATTGTAAAGTGCATTTGATACAAATTTAGTGAAGTCTCTAATATGGACATCAAATTTTATATACCAAGCTCCCCACTATTGCCTTCATCCAAACAAGGCGTTAGACAAGGGTCATTCATACAACACATTTTGCACATTTTATCTGAGATAAACTTCTTTTCTGTAGATTCAGAGTTCATAAATAAGTAAAAGAAGCAGGTAAAGGCATAGAAACACAAATATTGACACATAAAAACCTGTCAGATAGAAAGTCAGGATGCCATTTATGCATCAATATTGAAAAAGTTATAAAATGCCTATTTTGACCATAAAATGTCAAAATTGGTCGTTTTGGCAGAAATTCTATAAAATAAAAGTTTAAATCCTTTAGTTTCATGCTATTTGACAAGTTGACACCATCAAATCATTTAGGGAAGTTGCCAGAGTACAAATTCTATATTTACAGATTTCACCTCTTAGGTCCGAGAACACAATTAATTCGTAGTGCATTTCTTTTAGAACATAAATGAAAATAAAAAAAATCCCACCTGCGCTTTCTCAAAGAAACTTTTACAGTGTGTTGTACTACTTTTGGGACAAATTATATCAAATTTATAGAAAACTTCATCGCCTCTAACTCAAAATATGGCCAATTTTATGTTTAGGGCGTCTTGAAATCTTTTGACAGCTTCCGAAGTGCTCATTTTCAACCTTTTTCAGCTGGACCAAATCACTACTTTCCTTTAAAATTCTGGACCCAAATTTTTTTACAGTGTAATTTCAACCCCCTTCTTGCAATTTGAGGCAGTGAACATGGAGAAATAAATTTGGAAGGGGTATAAAAATTAATGGCAAGTAACCCACTGTCAACACTAGGGACTATATTTGTGAACAACGAAAATCAAGGGACGACAATGGTGGTCTCGGACCTAATAGGGTAGAAAGAGTAGACAAATCTTAAAAAAACTTGGTATGAACAAAGCTTAATGTATTATAACACTACTTACAAAGTTTCATGACAATAGGATGTATATTATAGACATTAAGTTTAGTTCTATACTCATCTTTGCGTGTAAAATTTTGACGTTAAAATTGAAAAATTTCAACTATCAACATTTGGGGCTTTAAAAATTTAAATATTGCAAAAAAATACTTGTTAAATGCCTTAATATATAACTTATCATGTACTAAAAGCAATAGAGTACTCATTTGATTTATCAGACTTGGCATAATTATTCATAAGTCAAATTTATATGAGCCTGCGCCTAAAAATTCAGGTTTTTCAATGAAGTGGAGCCTTACATGAAGATGTAATATTTTCCAGCAATTTTAAATTTGTGAAGCTTTTTGGTTATAAATAATCCTTACATATGTATTTAAAGTACTTTAAATGGAAAGAAAAGTTACAAATAACATATCATATTAGTTTAAAAGGGTCTTAGGCCAAGTAAGACTGGAAAAAATTTAGGGTCAATTAAGGCCGTGCCACATATTTACATTTAAAAATGCATATTGAGGCTATAAAAAATAAAAATGTGTGTCTTTTTTATCATTTCTATACTCATGTGACATGATACAACAAATCTGAGCACAAAAAGACTCTTGCAAATAACTTTTCTTACAAGCAGTATGGGCTGAAACAAAGATTTTTGCCTTTTTAGGGAAAAACTTTCATGCAATTTATTCTCAACAGGCTTATATTTAAACCACTTGCTATCCTACAGAAGAAAAGAAATATAGTATGTGAAATGGAACAGGTACAATAGACATTGTAAAGTGCATTTGATACAAATTTAGTGAAGTCTCTAATATGGACATCAAATTTTATATACCAAGCTCCCCACTATTGCCTTCATCCAAACAAGGCGTTAGACAAGGGTCATTCATACAAC
This sequence comes from Mytilus edulis, assembly GCF_963676685.1. Classification (NCBI taxonomy): domain Eukaryota; kingdom Metazoa; phylum Mollusca; class Bivalvia; order Mytilida; family Mytilidae; genus Mytilus; species Mytilus edulis. The sequence goes on along the minus strand of NC_092357.1, from coordinate 46,303,289 downwards.
ACATTTTGCACATTTTATCTGAGATAAACTTCTTTTCTGTAGATTCAGAGTTCATAAATAAGTAAAAGAAGCAGGTAAAGGCATAGAAACACAAATATTGACACATAAAAACCTGTCAGATAGAAAGTCAGGATGCCATTTATGCATCAATATTGAAAAAGTTATAAAATGCCTATTTTGACCATAAAATGTCAAAATTGGTCGTTTTGGCAGAAATTCTATAAAATAAAAGTTTAAATCCTTTAGTTTCATGCTATTTGACAAGTTGACACCATCAAATCATTTAGGGAAGTTGCCAGAGTACAAATTCTATATTTACAGATTTCACCTCTTAGGTCCGAGAACACAATTAATTCGTAGTGCATTTCTTTTAGAACATAAATGAAAATAAAAAAAATCCCACCTGCGCTTTCTCAAAGAAACTTTTACAGTGTGTTGTACTACTTTTGGGACAAATTATATCAAATTTATAGAAAACTTCATCGCCTCTAACTCAAAATATGGCCAATTTTATGTTTAGGGCGTCTTGAAATCTTTTGACAGCTTCCGAAGTGCTCATTTTCAACCTTTTTCAGCTGGACCAAATCACTACTTTCCTTTAAAATTCTGGACCCAAATTTTTTTACAGTGTAATTTCAACCCCCTTCTTGCAATTTGAGGCAGTGAACATGGAGAAATAAATTTGGAAGGGGTATAAAAATTAATGGCAAGTAACCCACTGTCAACACTAGGGACTATATTTGTGAACAACGAAAATCAAGGGACGACAATGGTGGTCTCGGACCTAATAGGGTAGAAAGAGTAGACAAATCTTAAAAAAACTTGGTATGAACAAAGCTTAATGTATTATAACACTACTTACAAAGTTTCATGACAATAGGATGTATATTATAGACATTAAGTTTAGTTCTATACTCATCTTTGCGTGTAAAATTTTGACGTTAAAATTGAAAAATTTCAACTATCAACATTTGGGGCTTTAAAAATTTAAATATTGCAAAAAAATACTTGTTAAATGCCTTAATATATAACTTATCATGTACTAAAAGCAATAGAGTACTCATTTGATTTATCAGACTTGGCATAATTATTCATAAGTCAAATTTATATGAGCCTGCGCCTAAAAATTCAGGTTTTTCAATGAAGTGGAGCCTTACATGAAGATGTAATATTTTCCAGCAATTTTAAATTTGTGAAGCTTTTTGGTTATAAATAATCCTTACATATGTATTTAAAGTACTTTAAATGGAAAGAAAAGTTACAAATAACATATCATATTAGTTTAAAAGGGTCTTAGGCCAAGTAAGACTGGAAAAAATTTAGGGTCAATTAAGGCCGTGCCACATATTTACATTTAAAAATGCATATTGAGGCTATAAAAAATAAAAATGTGTGTCTTTTTTATCATTTCTATACTCATGTGACATGATACAACAAATCTGAGCACAAAAAGACTCTTGCAAATAACTTTTCTTACAAGCAGTATGGGCTGAAACAAAGATTTTTGCCTTTTTAGGGAAAAACTTTCATGCAATTTATTCTCAACAGGCTTATATTTAAACCACTTGCTATCCTACAGAAGAAAAGAAATATAGTATGTGAAATGGAACAGGTACAATAGACATTGTAAAGTGCATTTGATACAAATTTAGTGAAGTCTCTAATATGGACATCAAATTTTATATACCAAGCTCCCCACTATTGCCTTCATCCAAACAAGGCGTTAGACAAGGGTCATTCATACAACACATTTTGCACATTTTATCTGAGATAAACTTCTTTTCTGTAGATTCAGAGTTCATAAATAAGTAAAAGAAGCAGGTAAAGGCATAGAAACACAAATATTGACACATAAAAACCTGTCAGATAGAAAGTCAGGATGCCATTTATGCATCAATATTGAAAAAGTTATAAAATGCCTATTTTGACCATAAAATGTCAAAATTGGTCGTTTTGGCAGAAATTCTATAAAATAAAAGTTTAAATCCTTTAGTTTCATGCTATTTGACAAGTTGACACCATCAAATCATTTAGGGAAGTTGCCAGAGTACAAATTCTATATTTACAGATTTCACCTCTTAGGTCCGAGAACACAATTAATTCGTAGTGCATTTCTTTTAGAACATAAATGAAAATAAAAAAAATCCCACCTGCGCTTTCTCAAAGAAACTTTTACAGTGTGTTGTACTACTTTTGGGACAAATTATATCAAATTTATAGAAAACTTCATCGCCTCTAACTCAAAATATGGCCAATTTTATGTTTAGGGCGTCTTGAAATCTTTTGACAGCTTCCGAAGTGCTCATTTTCAACCTTTTTCAGCTGGACCAAATCACTACTTTCCTTTAAAATTCTGGACCCAAATTTTTTTACAGTGTAATTTCAACCCCCTTCTTGCAATTTGAGGCAGTGAACATGGAGAAATAAATTTGGAAGGGGTATAAAAATTAATGGCAAGTAACCCACTGTCAACACTAGGGACTATATTTGTGAACAACGAAAATCAAGGGACGACAATGGTGGTCTCGGACCACTAAAAACAAATCTAGTGACTCTCATGTTATCTTGGCATTTAACAATGTTGGTCCATTGATGTGTGTTAGTGACTGTATGATGTACAAGGAATGCAACGCAGTGAATTTTAACAGAAATAAACTAGAATGTGAATTGCTTGTCGTTTCCTATCCGGGTGACAGTATTACTGATATGGACGGTTCTTATTACACAGAGATAGGTGGTTGGAAAAAGGTAGGCATTTTTAATTAATGATTCTTGTCTTTTTTAAAAATATTCTTTGCTTACCATTTTTATAGGATATGAAGGCATTTTACGAATTATAAAAATATTAAATTCTTGTTGTGGTAGCATTGTCACGTGGACGTGAGAACGTGGAACGTTTGCTAGCACTGAAGGCTAAATTGTAGTCTGTGGTTTTTTTTTTTTCATTTTTTTTTTATTGTTTTTGTTTTGATATCTACCATTTTTTCTCTATTCTCTATTTTTTTTGTCTTTTTTTCTAAATACTTGTTCCCCCTTTGCTATGCAATTTTAACGATTATCCTCTATTCAGTAAATAGTTATCAAAAGTACCAGGATTATAATTTTATACACCAGACGCGCGTTTCGTCTACATAAGACTCATCAGTGACGCTCAGGTCAAAATAGTTAAAAAGCCAAATAAATACAAAGTTGAAGAGCACTGAGGATCCAAAATTCCAAAAAGTTGTGCCAAATATGGCTAAGGTAATCTACTCCTGGGGTAAGAAAACCCTTAGTTTTTCGAAAAATTCAAAGTTTTGTAAACAGAAAATTTATAAAAATGACCATATAATTGATATTCATGTCAACACCGAAGTGCTGACTACTGGGCTGGTGATACCCTCGGGGACGAAACGTCCACCAGCAGTGGCATCGACCCAGTGGTGTAAATAGTTATCAAAAGTACCAGGATTATAATTTTATACGCCAGACGCGCGTTTCGTCTACATAAGACTCATCAGTGACGCTCAGATCAAAATAGTTAAAAAGCCAAATAAATACAAAATTGAAGAGCATTGAGGATCCAAAATTCCAAAAAAAGTTGTGCCAAATATGGCTAAGGTAATCTACTCCTGGGGTAAGAAAACCCTTAGTTTTTCGAAAAATTCAAAGTTTTGTAAACAGAATATTTATAAAAATGACCATATAATTGATATTCATGTCAATATTATGCGGGAACTCATGGTTTTATCGATTCTTTTTGCGGGGAACTGCTCACATCATATGTTACATTGTTTGGGAACTAGCTTGGACTCGGCATGACAACGGGACAATCCAGTCTGCTAACTACATTTTATTCTGGTTCACAGTCTAGTCATATATTTACAATAGTTACAATAAAGATTACATAACTTTTCCATCATAGTTATACATCAAATATTTCGCGATATCAATCGAACAATAATACAAAACTCGACAATAGTATACGCGCCATAAATGAACACTCGTGTAATCTGTTATCTCCCCTTATTTCGTTTACTTTTAATATTCAATCAAATATCAAATGAAGAATTGTATTTTCAAAGTTATCTATACGAATAAGTTAAATTCTTTTTTATATGTTAAGAATATTTTATACAAATCATTTACCTAAATTTTATCTCAAACTTTGCCTCTTATTTATTTAAACTGTACCACGATTTTACTTGTGAATGTGATTAAAATTAGTTTACTAGAAAACATCTTTTAATTCTTTAAACTCTTTTCTGCTAAAATTTATAAGATAAACTATTAAACAAATTTAACATTTTTACTAACCTTTAAAAGACAATCCAGTCTGCTAACTACATTTTATTCTGGTTCACAGTCTAGTGAACCAAATAGTTTTGCACGACTTTATATAGCAGACTGGACTTAATTTGACACGTTATATTTTGTTACTCAAAATAATAGCTTTCTCTGATCTCTTTTAATAAACAATGGACTTTGTCGGTTAAAGGCAGAATTACTTAATCTTAATTGTTCAAGTCTATTAATTTCAAAAGTAACTATAATTATCTTTATGCTTTAGAAGCTGACACATTTATCAATTAGCTGGGGGACATTTTTGAGACAACGTTATCATATATGCTTAAAGGATTAAACACTTTACATTTATATTTTTAGGAAATTGTTCTTTAAACAAGTTAAACTTTCTTTAATTTGTTTTATTTACGTTTATTTTTCTTTTATTTAATTTTACAATTAAATGATAAATATTCTCATTAACTTCTGTGCAATTCTTCCATTATTCACGAACGCTTTACTTGTAATTTATTAATAAATATTATCTTTAAATATCACGCATTTTTGCATCATTATATTACCCCTTTGTTTCAAAATTTTTGTTTCTAAAAATTAGTTATGATTACTTAGTAGAACAAGATGTGTTTTTATATGAGATAATAATCAATTGCAATAATAGTTCAATGTTTCTTGGTTGTCTGTCATCTTGGTTCGCTGGCTGTTTGTTCCGACTAGAATAAATCCACTGATTTGTAACTCGTCGTTCTATATACATTATTTTACACAGTTTTTTTATTTTTGTCAATTTTCACAGAGTCATCTAAAATTTAAGGTTTCATATTTAAAGAAATAAATTTTAATATTTCATATAAAACTAAGGAATCTTCTATGTAATTGTAGAAAATAACTAATTCTTGTATAAAGCTTTTTGTATGAAAGATATAATTAGAAAGTCTGTAATGTTATGTAACTTTTAATACAAAGTATTAGATGTGAAATTCTTCTTATTTGACACTTAGCGACATAAATAAGGTTTGACAGCTTATACTCTTAGAAGTATTTCCTTTAGCAAATATATCTAATTCTTTTCCATTGTGCACTTAGAATTCAATATAACCAAAATAATCGGATTCCCCTAATGGCCGTAAAAACAAAGTATTAAGTAATTAAAAATAGTAACCCCAAAAAGGTGAATAAGGTAAAAGAGATCTAACCAATAGAAACTGTCCTTATAAAAATAAGTATTCTAAAAGTCATTTTGATTGGTGAATAAAACAAGTCCAACCAGCACGTGTTCTTAGGGTTTAAAATAGGAAACCCTAAGGAATGAAACATTAATTTACTCGTATGGTTGGACTCCAAATAAACATATATTGACATCTTTGTTTTATTCACCAGGTTCGTAAACTTATAAATTTTGTTTAATGAAAAGTTAAATAATAGAAGTCTTTCTTGATTAAAGTTCCATAACTATTATGATACACTATTTTAATTAATTGATAAAGTATTTTGATAAATGTTATTTCAGAATCAAAACTCTTTTATTACATATTAATGTATTTAATGAATTTACTTGTATGGTTGGACTCCAAATAAACATATATTGACATCTTTGTTTTATTCACCAGGAGGCCTCGAAAGAACGCATACGATAGTCCCCCAATTATCGTAGATAAAAATAGAGAACACAGTTATGTAAAACAATAGAACAACAACAATACAATTTAACCCTTCAATGGGAAAGGGGAGGCAACTGCCTAAGTCAGCGCTTTCCCCCTCTTTCCCGCACAACAGAAAAGGAATGTAAAAGAAAACAAAGCAATATGAGATGAGAAGTAAAATATTTATAGTTAACTGAATAGAAAATACAAAAATATAGAAAGTAAGAACAAGTAACTTAGAGTAACTATATTAAAATGTAATATGTCTTAGAAGTTAACTTTCAGGCGGTTCAAATTCATTTAACGTAAAAGAGTAGAAATAAATACCCTTGTTTATATGAGAATCGTAAAATAATGCCTTAAACTTTAACCTTCAAAAGATAAAAGTACATAAAAAAATAAAATCTTAAGAAGAGGTTGGTTGTTTAAAGATTTAAAAATAGAAGAAAATGCCAAAAAGATAATGCAAAGTGTCCTATAAGGAACAAATGCAGAGAAATAAATAATTACTAGTAGTAATTTAAAGAGAAATGCACGTGTAAAAAAAGAATAAAATGTTGGTTGATTGTGAAAGTTTTTAATGGTTCTATAGCGATTACGATAAAGTGTAGAGAAACATATGTTTTAAGGTTCCCGTATGTAAGAATTTAATGTTAGTTTAATCATAAGAATTGGTAATTGACGCAATACTGATTAAAATAGTGCTAAATGTGTTGACCTAGCTAGTCATCATGTAAAACCTTGATTATAGCAAACATAATGTATTCTAGCATAAGCAAATCATCAACCATAATGTAAAATCTTAACTGTAATCAAATGTTTTAGAAACTATCCATTGTAAAACAAATAACAAATCCGACTAAAGCAATATAAAAGAAAATGAGGGTATGACTTGCGGTAGTTTTGGAGTCGGAGCAAAGTACCCAGGAAATGAGCATACTCCAGCGAGAGGAAATGACTCGGGTATATTTGTTGGAATTCGAGCAGACTACCAAGAAAAGCGGGCTTACCACATATAAGTTGTAGAGAAACGATAATAATAATGATAATAAAAAAAAGCACCAACGCTCCTAAAATACAGAATGAAGAGATCGAAAAATGTAAAACATTAAAGAATAAAATTGTTTTATTAATAATAAAAATAAGAATAAGAATATCTAAAAAGTAATAAGTCATCTTGGTTATAACAACTTGTAATTTATTTATAAATATTATCTTTAAATATCACGCATTTTTGCATCATTATATCAACACCGAAGTGCTGACTACTGGACTGGCGATACCCTCGGGGACGAAACGTCCACCAGCAGTGGCATCGACCCAGTGGTGTAAATAGTTATCAAAAGTACCAGGATTATAATTTTATACGCCAGACGCGCGTTTCGTCTACATAAGACTCATCAATGACGCTCAGATCAAAATAGTTAAAAAGCCAAATAAATACAAAATTGAAGAGCATTGAGGATCCAAAATTCCAAAAAGTTGTGCCAAATATGGCTAAGGTAATCTACTCCTGGGGTAAGAAAACCCTTAGTTTTTCGAAAAATTCAAAGTTTTGTAAACAGAAAATTTATAAAATGACCATATAATTGATATTCATGTCAACACCGAAGTGCTGACTACTGGGCTGGTGATACCCTCGGGGACGAAACGTCCACCAGCAGTGGCATCGACCCAGTGGTGTAAATAGTTATCAAAAGTACCAGGATTATAATTTTATACGCCAGACGCGCGTTTCGTCTACACAAGACTCATCAGTGACGCTCAGATCAAAATAGTTACATTTTCCAGTAAACCCAATCCACACCACTTTTATATATAACGTATATACCGGATTTGTATTCGGATAAGGTTTTTGCTTATATATGTACATTTTATTTTTTACATTAAATTTGAATTTGTATTACAGTCTATATGAACTATCTTTGACGGTCATTCCCTAGTGCAGAAAATATTTTTTGTATTTATAGGATAAAGATGAATGCACCCCAAACCCATGTGAAGTTGGACAACAATGTATCCTGGCCATGTTCAATAATCATATCTGCCTAGAATTTGGTAAGTGATTAGATAATGTCTTGGAAGTTCTTCAAGCCATACTTCAATTTCTCTTATAAGAGGATCTGGTTTGGGGATCCTTCATTTTTATATCCTTTATTTTTATAAAGGTCACTTTTCTCAATTTATTATACTTTTTGGCCCAATTGACCTTAGACTTTAACCTATCATTTTCATCTAAGTATGTACAAAAGTATTACCGTAGGAATTTCCATTTAGGCCTTACGGTACAATGGACGTTACTTTAGACTTTAACCTATGATTTACACATAGTATGTAAAACAATATTGCCGTAGGGAATGATTGACAGACTTTAAAAGATTGGGTTTATGGGGCATTGAACAGGTAGACTCTTTAATAGATATAGGAAGATGTGGTGTGAGTGCCAATGAGACAACTCTCCATCCAAATAACAATTTAAAAATTAAACCATTATAGGTTAAAGTACGGCCTTCAACACGGAGCCTTGGCTCACACCGAACAACAAGCTATACACCTACAATTAAACCTGAGTGTGTTGGAGACAAACCATTAGTTGTTCCACCTGGACCGTTTGGTCTGATGGAGCTTACACCTTTACTTATAATTTGAAAAACTAAGGCTTTTTCACCTCAGGCATAGATCACCTTAGCTGTATTTGAAAAAAACTTTTAGGAATTTTGGTCCTCAATGCTCTTTAACTTCGTACTTTATTTGGCCTTTTTAACTTTTTGGGATTCGAGCGTCACTGATGAGTCTTTTGTAGACGAAACGCGCGTCTGGCGTATATACTGAATTTAGTCCTGGTATCTATGATGAGTTTATTTGCACCTAGTATATAAAACGGTCAAAATTAACTATTGCTGGCTGGCCAAACTAAGAGATTTTTTTACGTGGGACATAATACCAGAGGTAGAGGTAGGCATATAGTCTCTTAAATGGCTCACATAACTTATACTCATTTATGTAATAGGCTTTTTTCAAGGCAATATCTACCTCTACCTCTGGTATAATGACCTACGTGTAGAATATCTTAGTTTGGCTAACCAGCAATACTTAATTTGTGATATATAACCCTCTCCACCACACTATACTGACAATTTCGTACGAGTCTAGGGTATAAGTGCTATGTGCCAATTTGGAGGCCATGTATACCACTACCTCTTGTATAATTTCCTCGTGAAGAATTTCTTAGTTTGGCCAGCCGGCAATGGTTAATTTTGACTGTGTGATATACCGAGATAACTCCCTCCCCAACCCTATGCTGACAAACTCGGAGGTGTCTGGACCAAAAGGCTCAGGAGAGAAAAACTCATGGTTTGTCTTCACTATTCCTCCAAACTTAGGTTTAAACTTAGGTTTAAAAAGCACAAGATGCCTCCCCATCTCCGATCTTTCAAAGTCTGTCAAAAATTCCCTACGGCAATACTTTTTTTTACAAACTAGATCAAAAGGCCCAGGTGGGACAACTCATGGTTTGTCTTCATCAGAGGCCAAACTTAGGTCGGAAGAGTCTAAAAAGCCTACATCTCACTCCACCCCCAATAATCAACTAACATTTTTGAGCATAGAATATATATACATGATAACGAAATTGCGTATTCTAACCCAGAGTATCAGTACGTATGGTTTCTAATAACTATTTCTTTCGAGAAAAAAACCCCAAGTGCTAGTCCGGGATTACTCTGACGTCCAACGGCTGGTTTGCAAGTCAAGCTGGGGCCGTGGGACGTCAGAGCTCGTCCCATATCAAAAAATGGATATTTGCCCACCCAAAATAGATGCGCTGCTTCGTCGATTCTGGTGCCCACTGAAGGCCTGGGATTAATATAAATCGGACATTAATCTGTTCATTTTTCATTTATCTCTTCATTTATGTAAGTTTTACCTACCTGCCAACCTGTATTTTTCCATATTTCAACAGTTTTCACACAGACCCTTCGATTTCGGCATTTTGAGCCTGTAGAATGTTTGATTTAAGTGACTTTAGGAAATCCTTTAACTATGTTATGTTTTATGAGACCAAAATAATTGTCAGCATAAAAGATGTCCTCATGAACCTGGTGCGTTACTTTTCAGAACAAAATACGAAACTTTCTTATACGTTTCATGCCACAGAGTAACACATTGAAATTCGACTGTTAATTAATCTATATATAACACATCAACCACGAGTACAAATAGTTTCAATAATGAGTAGATGCATGTGACTAATTGAAAGCATCCAGGAAACAAAATATGAAGATATGAAAGATGAAATAAATGCATCCCAGATTATAAAGCGAACTGAGTGCTTATACTTATATTGCGATTGGACTGTGCAATAGACTACCGGTATTTTCATATAAACGACTTTTGACTACGGGGTTTATATTTTTCAACAGGTTACCTACTTTGTGGTAGGACATCCTGGTACTCGGTCAAATATGAGCAACATAAAGGAGTTAAATCAAACTTTCAATCGGTACAATTTCAGGGACAGAAATTCTGATTTTTTTTTCTATTCACGACAAAGTCTTCAGATAACATTAAAATTTTTTCACCAAATTGTTTTGAGTTTACTTCTTTTGTTTATTCCTGCCTGACCGAGGACCAGGATGTCCTACATGTACCACAGAGTAGGTAACCTGTCAAACATATAATTTGGAGTCCGGCAAAAGTTGGAAATATGACAATAGTCTATTTACCTTAGACATGCACCCGGTTTGTAGAAACTGGAAATTGCAATATTCTGTATTAAACACGAAGAAAAAATACATTTCAAAGTCATAAATGAAATAGTCAAGCATTTTAAAAAATGTAAAACATCACTTATTCTATTTACAGTCAATTGTGTCAAATCAAAAGCAAAAAAAAACAACAAAAAAAAAGAAAGAAAAACCTGCAATGTTTTTAGATAACGAATCAGCGTTGAGTTCACATGTTGCCATCCTTTTTGAAGAAAGCAACTTGTTTGTTAAGAGACAAGTATCTCTGAAATAATCTTTTTGGTGGCGCTTTTTATCTTTTTTTTTTGGGGGGGGGGGGGGGGGGGGGAATCTGAAACCTTTAGATATATTCGTTTGAAGAGCCCAATATTTTTTCTTTTATTTTAGATGCACCTTGCGACGTTAACCCTTGTCAAAACAATGGTGTATGCAGAAACAAAGTCAACGATTACAGATGTATTTGCCCAGAAGGTTACTATGGCGATCGTTGTGAATGTAAGCAACTCTTAGGCCGTGTTCACACCAAACGCCGTGTACAGTAAACATGTTTACAATTAGTTTACCGTAATATACACTGGTTTTACATTACATTTGTTCACATCTATACACCTTGTTTAGCTACCTGTACATAAGATTTGTTCACACTTGTAAACTATATGTCATTTAAATTTTAAATACGTAGAACTGAATTCAAAGTTTTCGGACATTTTTTCTAGCGGTTAGAGAACGATCATTTGACTTCAAAAGGGGGGATGGAAATATTCCGATCCCCAATTTGATAAAAAAAAATCTGTTCATACAGATGATAAAAAAATTATTCTGAATCAAGAGTTTCCCCATACATTATAGTGGTTAATACTGAAAAAAGTATTTGTTCACCAGCATCGAACAAAAACCGGAATAAAAACGTACGCGCGGAAAAAAATTCTGACTCAGATAAAAAATAACTGTCCCCCTTTTTTGAGTTAAGATGTTGCTACTTTATGACAGCCATTTTTATAATTTGTAGTAGTTTGAATAAACTAATGATGTCTCGATTACGCATCAAAAAACGTTAGCTGCAGCAGCGTGCCAAGTTACAGCCGAAAAAAAAGATATTAGGGATCACTACAATTTTATCTTTTCTGTTTGTTTCAAATGGTATTTCTTCTCCAAGGAGTATTTGGTTAAGCAATAGGGTAACGTTTTTATTTTATTTCAAGTGTTATTTTATGGATCTGAGATACTAGACAAACATATCATTTACCTCACACTTTTTTTAGTCATGCATTTATGCGTGAATCGTTGTTTGAGAAAAGACCAGTCGCGAATATTTCTGTGTACGTCAGGTCGATTCGGGAAGACCTTTTCAAATGAATTAGGCAGCAACTATTTATTTCATTTTTTTGGAGGGGGAGCGGGGGGGGGGTCGAGGGGTAGGGGGCATGGGCTATAGATCTTTTCACGAAAAAATTTGATGACAAGTCGAAATCAAATTTAGCATTGTATAAAGCGGCAACTGAGGGTGAAAGAAACAAAAAAAAAATCATGGCCAAAAACTGGAAACATTTTTTTTTAAAACAAATCCACGGCCCACCACCACCCCACTCCCCTGCCTTTATGTTTTGTTTTCAACTATATTAGCACCCCCCCCCCCCCCACCCCCACCCCGAAAGTCAATTATGGGTTCGGCAATGATGCTGCTTAGAGTCTTGATCAGGGGTTAATAAAGTACGTTAAATAAATTAAAAAAAAAAAATATCTGTAAAATTACAACAATTTCTGTAAAGAACTATACTAAAAATTATCAAAAATATCAATTTTACTCAAAAATAGTTTCCTCCTTAAATATATACACGATACAACTAATGTCCTCAATGCCTAGTTTTGTGTACACTTAACTTAAACAAGGCCTACATTGACTATCGACTGTGTGTAGATAAAACATGATTTAAACTACATGTAAACATTGAGTTTTATCAATGGGAACGCAATTGTGTTTAGTTTACGTGTGAGTTACACTAACACAACACCTAATTTAGGCCAATGTGAACACGGCCTTAGACTAGTTAAAATATTTTTGTTGCACTGAAATGGGATTGACCAATGACATATCATCACGAAGGGCAAAATAAACTTACGAAAAGACAAAAGACATTAAGAGAAATTGCAGTTTATGAGGGTCTGAATGGTGTTCGCATTGTCATAGAGCGTTGTATATTAAATAACAAAGGAACAACAATAGATTTGCATACTATTGACGTAACTAAAGTTTGACTAAGGCCGTGTTCACACCAAACGCCATGTACAGTAAACATGTTTACATTTGGATTGTAACGTACACTAGTTTCACATTAAATTTGTTATCTATACACCTTGTTTAGCTACCTGTACACAAGATTTGTTCACACTTGTAAACTATATGTCATTTAAATGTTCATTACGTAGAACCGAAATTCAGATTTTCGAAAAACTTTTCTAGCAGTAAGGGAACGACCATTTGACTTCAAATAAAAAGGGGGGATGGCTTTTTCAACAATTTGATTTAAAAACATCGGGTCACTCAGATGATTAGAAAGAACAAATATTCTGAATCCAAAGTTTCCCCATACATTTTAGTGTTAAATATTGAATTTGTACATCGAAAAAAACAACCTAATTAAAACTTTCGCGAGAAAAAAAATCAGAACACCCCCCTCTCTTTCCTTTTTTTTTTTTTAAAGTAAAGTGGTTGCTACTTTTAGAAAGTCATTTTGGGTGATTTGCAGAAGTTTAAAGATGTCTCGATTACGCATTAAAAACGTAGGCTCGCAAACAGCGTGCTAACAGACGAAGAAAACGAGTTGCGATGTTAAGGATCACTACATTTCTATCTTGTCTGTTTGTTTCAAATGGTATTTATTCTCCGAGGAGTATTTGCAAAAGGGAGGGGGAAATGTTTTTTTTTTTATTTCTAATTGTATTCCAACGGATCTGAAATACTACACACAATTAACCTCACCCTTTTTTCAGTAATACAATTATGAGTGAATCGTTGTTTGAGTATAAAGACCAGTGGCAAATATTTCTGTCTGTGTGAACGTCCAATCGATTTGGGAAGACCTTTTCAAATGAATTATGTGTTCGGCAATGATGATGGATGAGTCTTGATTAGGGGTTAATAAGGCTCACAGTGTGGGAACGGAACTGTACGGTTTTCTAATATTTTGGTCATTCGGGAGACTGTCAAGCGGTGCTCCGACATTCGAAAAATAACAAGTTGCTTGATGGAAACTTTGACGAACTCTTATGTTCCTATATAACGTTTCTGCTTCAAGTTTTGATAGCTAAAACATTCTTTATGTAAATATGAACCAATAAAATAATAAGAAAGATATATGCATCAAAACGTTTTCCTTAGAATGTTGGAGCTCCGTGTAAAACGATCAAAATTGTCACACAACAGCGATCAAAAATGTCAAATAAACATCGAAAAATCATTGTTTGCTACCTGGATTTTCACATGTACCTTTTCTGATATATAGTCTTACCTGTCTGAAAGTTTCAAAGCCATTGTCCCAGTAGAAATCCAAATATATTCATTTTATCCATGTCGGATATTTTTATTGACTGTACAATCGCTCGCAAGTTGACTGTAATATCACTCGGAGCCTTCCTGTACAATCACTCGGAGTTTTCTTTTCATCGTTTGGCCAACTAGACTACTCCGAAAGGAGGGTAACCTACTTAACCTTCTTATGACTTCACGGTCCAGCTAGCAAGCAAGCTAGTCAATGCATTTTGCTGTAATAGTTTCTCGTTGCATATGACTAATTATAACTCTTAAGTAGATAATGCTAAACTTCTTCTGCCACATTCATGATCAGTTTATGTTTTCCATGATACTTGTGTCATCTAAATATTTATTAACACTACTGCAATCCAATACAATATATGTCTGGTATGATTTTTCTCTCCTTTTTCTGTTACGTTTTTTTGTATTATTATCGATTTTTGTTTTAACCTAAAGTACACACTCAAAAGTGTTAATGATTTTTGAACGTTTTATTTGAATGGCTGCAGCCTGCATTAGCGGATCTGGTATGCGGGGAGAGGGAGTTTTTGGTGGTTGAAGCCTATTTTTTTTTCGATTTTTATGGTGTTCCGTAGTGTGGATCCCCCTTTGTAGACAGGCGGGATCTGCACTTGGTCTGATATCGTCAATGATAGTATGATGATCCGATTATTCATCTGATTTTTATAGTTTGGTCTTGTGCTGTGATAGTTTTAGGGAGAAATGAGCGCACACAAACATTTTTACACTTGCCAAATTCTTTATGTACCTGTTTTAAGTCAAGAGCTCGTAGTTCAGTGGTTGTAGTTGGTTCGTGTCTGTCATATATGTTTTTCGTAAATTGTTTTATTATGAATTAGGCCGTCAGTTAAATTCGGAAGGTATTGATTCTTATTTTTCTTTTCGGGACCTTTTATAGCCGACTATAATTGCTTAAATCCATTTACTTTTTAACTTTGAAAATCATATCACATCTCCTTATTTTTATGTTGAAAATATAAATTTGGTTTGATAAAATGTTGTTTTCCCTAAATAAAAACAACTATTTCGTTCGTTTGTCAGATGCTTTAGTTGGGATTATTAAAAAGTTCCTGAATCGTGACATTGATATAAAAAAAATGTTGAAGAATTTTGTGTTTTCTCTGTCTTTCAGATAATAAGTCCTCTCCCATCCTTGGTAAAATTTAATTTTACTGGAGCTTTATCTACCAGTAGCTACATGTATAGCTTGTAATAAACAGACATCTCATTTGTAATTATACCACATCTTCTATTTTAATATCATGTTTATTGACATATACGTGTCTTTTCTTGGGTCAGTGGTTAGCTACCACAATTCCACATTCGAATTCCTTGTTATACCAAATTAAAAAGTGTTGGGTATGTGTAGATACACCATAAGAGAGGCTAAATTTCACGATAAAGCTTCGCTTTGAAATTTAGTTCATCCTATGGTGTATCTACACTTATAGCCAATCACTTTTTTATTTGGTCAATGACATGTGTCAAAGTTCTCAACTGATATCACAAGAAAGAAAATGTGTTACAATGTAGTTTCTTGCTAAAAGTGTGAAGTATCTAACATACACCACATGACCATTTTCAATCTTCTGGTAAACCAATCAGAGGGTCGATATCGCACTGTGGTGTATGTGTCGATTCCCTCACACTTTTTCAAACAAACTATGGTACATATCAAGTTACAATATCCCGATCCTGTGCTGAAAAATTCTTTGTTGTATTGTTAAAATATGTATGTACTATTTTTCTAAAATTGCTGATGAATAATATAATAAGTAAAATTCAAAATATGTCAATTAACTTTCCAGAGAATCTTTTCAGTATATATAAATATTTTTTTTGTAAGAGGATTATTTTCATTTTTATTTAAGATTAGATTCTTAACATTTTTGTACTGTCCTTTTCTTTTTGTCTTGTATACTTATTCAGTGGTTGTTTGTTTATGTGTCACATATTTGTTTTTCGTTCATTTTTTGTACATAAATAAGCCGTTAGTTTTCCGAAGTCGTTTTCCATTGTTATTTTGGAACATTTTAAAGATGACTATGCGGTATGGGCTTTATTCATTGTTGACGACCGTACGGTGATCTATAGTTGGTAATTTCTGTGTCATTTTGGTCTCTTAATTTGTGGAAAGTTGTCTCTTTGGCAATCATACCACATCTTCTTTTTTATGTGTAGTGTACACGTTTTGTTTTTGTCTCTGATATAGTCACCTTAAAAGGATTCCTTGATAGAATCTTAATTGTCAAAATGACTGGTTTTGTGCTTATTTTCACTTCAAATACCATAAATGAACAAATAGGACAGCAATAAACAACCAATGCAATGCATATGCACGGTATTTAAGAAATTTGGCCAAGCAATTCTACAGGAAAGCTCCAAGTGATTTACAGGAAGGCTCCGAGTGATATTAAAGTCAACTTGCGAGCGATTGTACAGTCAATAAAAATATCCGACATGGAGAAAATGAATATATTTGGATTTCTACTGGGACAATGGCTTTGAAACTTTCAGACAGGTAAGACTATATACCTATTATTCTATATGTGTTATGAAAAGCTTGTTATTTTGAAACTGAGTAGCAAACTTCCTTGCTCATTACAGTTTATGAGGGTCTGGATAGGGTGAACATAATAGAGAATAATGTTCAAAAAGGGCAGAATAAAGGGCAGAAAATTTAAAGGATAGAGAAAAATAGGCAAAAAAACAAAATAAAGAATAGAGAATAATGGGGTGCTTAAATGTAAAGAATACAGAATAACGGAATAAAAAATATAGAAATTGGCTTAAAGAATAAATCAATCGTGTTTTCAAAAACCTTACAAGGATTAGGACACATCCAACAAATTAGTGCAAAGACATTATAAATAGTTTGACAAAAAGTATTACATTGTGCAGTGCAAAAAGATAGGCATCATCTACACGCACGACTGTTACAGTTCATATATATATATATTTTTTTTTTATTAATTTGTAAAAAAACAAAATCAATGAAAGTTACGATCAAGACAATATTTAGGGATCTTACTATAGTTTTATAACCTTTAAGATTAAGTTTATTGAAAGAACCAATAAGTGTATATGTATCGTATCTAAGTTTACGGGCTCTATAAACATCATATACATGTACATGATGATAGATAATGTTTATTGAAGCGTCAATAAGACACGACTTTGACAACGAGTTGGGAAATAGACAAACCATAGAAGTCGAGAGAACATCATGATCCAAAAAGGAATAAAGTAGAACGACAGACGAGCGTTTTGATCTATACGAGACTCATCAGTGGCGCTCGAATCAAAATAAAAGGAATGCAAAATAAAAATCGAAAACCCTGGATATAAAAATTAATATGGAGGTGTACCAATCGGCGTTTTACGTTTCCGCAAATTGGCATTACTTTAAATAATTTATCATATATGATATGTACATTCAAATCTTTATAATCTACCAGGTAAATTTGCGGAAAAGTAATAAATACAAATTGCGGAAACGTATATTTTAAATTTGCGGAAACGTAGTATTGGGACTTTGAAAAATTAGCGGAAATGCAATACGCCCGTACCAATGACACAACTATCCAACATATTTCAAATGAAGTAAATATATAAATATAAGCAACGGTACGACCTTCGATAGCCAATTCAAGTCGTGAACTCTAATATTGTTAGATAAACCATATTCTAAAAAAAAAACAGAACAATTAAAAAGGACTATTATTTGCCCGAAATTATTTGACCTAGCCGCATTTAAGAAAAAAGGCGGATAATAAACGAAGAGTCTTTGAAAAAAACGCCATGTCAAAAACGAAATACAACAAAAATACCGAGCAAGTCCACTTTACATAGAAACTAAAGATTGAGCAATGATACACTTGGGGTGAACTAATGGGCTGCGGGAAGGTGAGCAGTCTCTGTTCCACAAATGCTACCCGTCATGTTGCTGATCATAGTTCATCGACTTTTAACATTCAAGTTAATTTTAAGGTTGTAAAATTTTAACCCTTCAAATCAAACATCCATATTATACACTTCCAAACGGATCAAGTTGGTAAAAAAACCAGATATTCAATATTCAATTTTTTTATATTTTTTTACTTTTCATTTTTATTTCTATTTTCACAGCTTAGCAATTTTTTTATTTCGGTTTGTTATTACAATTTTCTTTACTAAATAGAAAATTGATTTTTAACCTTATCAGTTTAAAACTAAGTTTATAATATTATCAAGTGTTTTGGTCCTTTTAAAATCCTTGATATCATATCATATCATGACACGATTTTGAAATCGAGGCAAATAATTCCGATATTATTAATTGTAACTTGAAATAAATTCAATTTCTATTTTCCAGACACTCCATGCACCAATAGGATGTGTGGCTATCATGGGTATTGTGTAGTTTCTGGATCTGGCTGGAAATGCAATTGCCAGGCCGGTTATTATGGAACTAACTGTGAAAGTAAGTAGAGATATTACCGAACTCAGTCTTAGTGCAAATCTCATTAAGCATCAGTCAGTGGTAATTAAAACACGACAAACACAAATCCGCTCAAGTTTACATTATCTTTAGTTTAAAATGTATAATGGTGCACGAAGATACTATTTGTTTCCTTTTCCTGTTCTGTTTTTTCATGATATAATTTAGTTGAAATGTACTAGAAATTAACAATTTAGGGGAACTAAGGGAGCAACAATTTAACTTCACATGAAAATACCTTGGGTTCGAATCAGTATCACCCAATTTGTTTCTTCTGATTTTCAACATTAATAGAGTGTTTTGGTCAGTTTTACATCCCAAGATTTTTCCAGAAATCTCTTGGAGTTTCACTATATTAATTGCATGAAAAAATATTTTAACTAACCGCCTTTTTAGAACAAAGAGGCGGAAAATAAACGATTGGGCTTTCAACATTTTGAAAGAATAAAAATCAACGCCATGGCAAAAACGGAATACGACAAAAATACCGAGCAAGTCTAAAAAAACATAGAAAACTAAAGGTGGAGTAATAAGAACCTCGGGATGAACTCACGTGCTGCGGGTAGGTGAGCAGTACCTGCTCCACAAATTAAATGCTACCCGTCATGTTTCTCATCAAAGTTCATCGACTTGTAAAACTCAAGTAATTTTTAAGGTTGTAAAATGTTAACCCTTTAAATAAAAAATCCATATTATATACTTCCAAATAATTATTAAGGTGGTACCAAACACATTGACTAAATTTATTTGGCTCGTTTAATTTTCATAAAATTATGACGATATATTTACTTTGACCCTTTGACAAAAATAAAAAAAAAATAAAAAACTCGAACACACATTTTATCGGAAAAATTTCATTGAATATATATAGGGATTTGACAAACATTAATTTTGATCATTGAGTAGCTTTATATTTTCTGAACAATAGAACGTGATTAAAACGTTCAGCTGAATTTTACAGAGTTATCTCCCTGTAGTGTTATGTACTTGATTTCAAGTCATGACATGATTATACAACACACAATCTTTCATCCGTTCTTAGAAAAAAATCAGTTGTAGTCGTTTGGGTTTTGAAACGGAGGCAAAGACTTAAGATATTATTATTTGTAACTTGAAATAAATTCAATTTCTATTTTCCAGACACTCCATGCACCAATGTGTATTGTCACAATGGTGGGCATTGTGTAATTTCTGTATCTGGCTGTTATTGCTATTGTCCAGGGGGTTATTATGGAACTTACTGTGAACGTAAGTAGAGATTTTACCTAACTCAGTCTTGGGTCAGTCTGCTTAAGGGCATACGATACAGTTACAGGAGAAATAATGACTTTGCTAAAGTAAAATGTTATTTTTGCGACGTCAAACTGTGACATATCGGGAAAAAATGCATTTTTCGACTGATTTTTATCATTGAAACTGATTTAATTTGAAAAAGTGTGCATTGACCCCTATTTTTTAAAACGACATTTTGTTTCATTTTGCAGGGAGATTATGTGGACCAAATTTTATTAAACTGTAAATAGTGCATTTTTTTTAATTTTGATAAATATACAGCAAAAATTACGTTTTTTTTTCTCAATGCATGACCATTTGATAAATATGAGTTATTTCTGAATAAGAAAAGCATAAATTGTTAGGATACTAATAAAATACAGAAATTACAAATTATTTAACAAAAAACAATTTGTGTTTATCTTTTAAAACAAAAAAGTTATGTCTTTCTTTCGAAAGAAAAAGTACGGCCACAAATCCGAATTTTGAGCAAATATACAAAATTTCGACCTCATTTAACTCAACAAGTAGCGCATGAAGGTATTTTTTTATTACATATTTGATTTAATCAGGCAAAAAATGGCCTATATGGAAATTTTCATCAAACTGTAAATACGGGATCAAAACTGTATCGTATGTCCTTAAGCACCAGTCAGCGGTTAAAACACGACAAACACAAATCCACTTAAGTTTACATTAACTTCTAGTTAAAAATGTATAATTGTGCACGAATATAATATTCGTTTTATTTCCTGTTCTGGTACCGGTATTTCATGATATAATTTAGTTGAAATGTACTAGAAATTAACGATAAGGGAGAGCTAACTACAAGTACGTAATTTAATATCGGGGCAACCAAAAGTTATCTGAGATTTCTGGAATAACCAGACAGACAGAAACGAAAGACCTACCATTAATAGCTCAGGATGAGGGAACTTCAAAATACGAATAACCTCTTCACTCCAAATCCCGCATGTAGTCGTGATTGAAAACACCATCCGTTGATAGTCCATATAACCCTCAATTATTTTTTAGAACTGCCCCAGCTGATCTGTATTCAGAGCAAGGAGTTCAATCATGCAATTCATGTGAAAATCTTATCTGTAAAACAAGGTCAAATTGGACAATGTTTTGTCTGAAGTCTGTAAAAACGGCAGCAGACCTGGCTCCTCAATAATAATTCCCCGTTAAGACAATCAAGGCACAAATAGAAATCAAAAATCTACCACACCCCCTTCCCATGCCATCAATCAATACATAGTTTAATATAATAGATCATCATCAGTTACAGTATCAAGAGTCAACTAATTTGCATATAATTTGCATATGTTTGATTTTCCAGAATATATCTTGGCTGTCGAATTCTAATTTTCAACACATTTAAAGAGTGTTTTGGTCAGTTTAATAAACCCAAAATTTTTCCAGAAATCTCTTGGAGTATCACCAGTTAGTTAAAGTTTATTATTGGAGAAAATTTAAGTGACATTGAGAATGGTAGAAGGTACAATGTACCGTGTTGACACATTTCCTAATATGTAAAATCATACGTATTTTGCCCCATATCACCCACTTTTCTTTTCATAGAGACACATAGTTCATTTAAAGTCATTACCAAACTTTAAGAAGATTCTTCATTTTTCTTTACGAATGGAGTCCCAAATATATAATATCATAGCTAAATATACAGAAAAAATCCGAGTCACCCGTACGAAATAAGTAGTAGGATTCCACCTAGACACTAGTAGGAATGAAGTAGGAATCCACCTAGATTCAAAGATTCCATATAGAAAGTAGATGAACATGGAAAATGAACAAAAGTCTGACTGGATTTTTTAATATTCCTACTTCAAAAATCCTACTACCTAGGTGGAATTGTTAAAGTCTGTATAGATTTTTTTTCTGTTTTGAAAATCTTATTTGATTATTTATTTTTCTACTACATGTTTAAGATTCCTACCAGAATTAATTTATAAATTGAATTCCTACCAGAAAATCTTTCTACCTGGAAAGTTATCTTGAACTGAATTCCTGTTTGCTAATGACACACATTTTGCAATGTGAAATGCAAGCAAGTTCCAGTTCACAAATTCAAAAGTTGGAGGGGAAAGATTGAAAAGTTGTGTTGGAATACAATGAGCTGTAAGTTAGGGACACACAACGTAACAATAAAGAAATGTAAGGAAATATGGCTAATCAAGACTAAAGGTAATTCTTATACATCCAAGATGATTTTTTTTTATCTGCCTGCCAAAAATATTTAGTAATCAATTAATAATTCATTAATAGTGCATAATCTTACTCATTATTTATTCTTTAAACTAATTTAGATCTACATGTACTTTATGTATAACACTTTCTATAGCTTGCATATATTGCATGCAGTTTCCTTAAAAATTTCAAAATCTATTTTTTAAAAAGGAATTGATTCCATGAATTTCCTTTGATCTTTGTTGTTGAGATTCAAACTTATCATTGACCCAGTTGTGTATTTTTAAATATATACACTTACATTTTGTATATTTTTACATTCCTACCAGAAAATATTTTTTTCTGGGTGGAATTTTGAAAAATTCCTACCAGGTTTTCTAGTAGGAATTTTATTTTCCTACCAAATTATTCCTGCTAATTTGCATATTCCTGGTAGGAATATACAATATTCCTACTAAGAAATTCCTGTTAATTTAAATTTTTCGGCTTTTTTCCGTGTGTATTCCTACTACTGTCTGACTAGAATATAACTCTTTTCTGGTAGGAATTCAAAGCAATTTTCCTACTGTATTCCGAGTACATTCCATACGGATTGTTTCATACAGGCGTGACCCTTTTCCCTTTATTTAAAAAAAAAATCAAATATCTCAAAAAAGGTTCCATAACCTATCAATATTTTTAGCTTATTTTGTTCCTTAACTTATGCTCTTCTGACTTATAATATCAATTATAAAGTATATATATATTTTTAATTTCACCTAACAACATCATTAAGGGATAACACTCGAGTGACAATTAGAACAATAGAAGGTACCGGGTTGAATGTTGTCGCTGAGTATTAATATTTGGTATCTTACATTTTTGGCAAATACGAAAACCTTGTATCTACATGCCAAGAAATTTCCTCCTTTGAATTTCTACAACTCAGCCAATTACGTTCGTAATTTATACTTATACATAGACTACTTTTGACTCCAGATTATTAATTTTTCGACAGGTTACATTTTCTGTGGTAGGACATCCTCATCCTCGGTCAAGTAAGAGCAACCAAAATAAGTAAAATTAAACATATAATCGATGTAATTTGGAGGGAAAGTTTACTGTTTTCCGATGAATTTCTCATGTAAAGAAAATATAAAGTAGTTAATTTTCCCCAACGTTTTTGCTTCTTTACGTTGCTCTTACTTGACTTGGTACCAGGATGTCGTACCTCTGAGTAAGTAACCTGTCGAAAAAATATAAACTTCGGAGACAATAGTCGGTAATATGAAAATGGTCATACTACACGGCCATGTTCAGTGGGATATCCAGTTAACAAAAACAAAAGACAATTCACTCTTCTAATGATAGAATCGAGAAAGTCAATAATAAAACAATACCGGTGACGATATTGATCAAAAGTTATTTCTAAATAATAATTGTACATTTTAAAGAAACTATTTGTTAAACTGTGAATTTAGGATTGTACATGCAAATGCACGATGTTTCATGTTCAGTATTTATCGAGATAATTGCTTGAGAAGCTTGCGAAATTGAGTTTAAAAACTGCCAATCTCTGCTGTATATTGATAAAAAAAAATGGAAAAAATCATGTACATACAAAATCGAAAGATCTTTCAAGTCACCAATTTTCTGAGTGTTCCAAAAAGTCCTTAGTATGTTACATGTTCCCAATTTATGCTTATTTTCTCATACCTAAGTTATCGAGAACACCGGTCTGCTCCTGTCACATGTATATTTAATAGAGAATTATTGTTTTTCGTGAATATAAACATTTAAAAGTGTGTCTGTGCAGGTTACAAAATTTAAGATGACTTTTTTTATAAAGTAGGTACCTTTCTACTATTTTGTTTACAATTTTAAGAAAAGGTCGTCTCGAGTATTTGCGGTCTTCTCGATCTATTCACGTTTTATGTTAACATCGAGATAAGGTCTGTATGATTTTGCTAAGTAAATTAATTTAAAAAGTGCCAATCGTTGATGCATTTCAATCGATTCCTTTGGATTTTTACCCCTGATTTTCTCTGATCTAGCCTGTACTCGTCGTTGGCCACTTAAGGAGGAAAATGATAACATTGAGTGGTTGTTTTGTTTTTATTTCAATTTATTTCTATTTTTACTATTTACCAGAACTTTTTTCCGTGAATCCATAATTGATAGCGTCCTTGCTAAATTGGGACAAACATTGACATTGGTCTAGTTTTCAGTGTTTACAGGGGAAGTAATATTTTGTCACTAAATTTCCCACCGTTTAAGCGACATAGGTCATTATTAAATACAATGTATTTCAAACCATTAATTAGGGTCTGGGTCGGGTTTTACTGAATAGTCAATAAAAGGCAAGACGTTCAGAATAAAGGGCAAATATCTTAAAGGAAAGAGAAAAATAGGCCATAACATTATAATAGAGAACATTGCGGTGTTTAAATATAAAGATTAGAAAAAAATGACCTAAAAATTTAATGAATACAGAATGAAGGACTCCTCATCTAGACCCTCAACAATGAGGAATGTTTGTGCATTCGTCACAACTCGGCCGATTCCGTACCTTCATGGCGAGTAGCGGATTCACCCGAGGATTGCCGATTGAATATTGGTGGTGTACTGGAACTTTTAGCTAAGAATTCGTGGCATTGAACTCCCATATCAAATTTTATTTCCGTAAAAAATATAACATCTAGGACTGCACATGGTTAAAACAATGCATAGAAAAACAAACGAAAAGCTTGATATAACTCTTACATTTCATGGCTGTAGCATATATATACACATATTATTAATTTATAGGGCTGTTAAAGCTTTGATTGTGCGCACAATTTTAAATTGAAAGCGCTTCCGCCTCAAAGACATTCAGTGGTTGTCGTTTGTTGCTGTATATCATTTTTTTTTTGGTTTTTGTTCATTGTTTTTGTGCATAAATCAGGCCGTTCGTTTTCTCGTTTGAATTAATTTACATTTGTCATTTCGGGGACTTTTATCGCTGCTTATGCGGTATTGGTTTTGTTCATTGTTGAAGGCTGTACGGTAGCCTTTAGTTGTTAATTTATATGTCATTTGGTATCTGGTGGAGAGTTGTCTCGTAGGCAATTTTATCTTCTTATTATGATTATAAAAAAATTGTATACAGTATTCTTGTCAATCATTATATTTTACAGACGCTTATTGAGTGATAGGATATTGACACAACACACATTTTAGAAGATAAAAGGGAACAATTTGAATTTGTTTTGGATTATTGTAACATTTTCGTTTTGGACATTTTGATTAGTCCAGGCGTCCTGAGAATACGCAACCTGATTTACGATGATGGGAAATACATTTCTTAATTGGTCCATGCCAGATAAAGCAGACAAGAAAAGAAATTATAACTGATGTTGCTTTTGAACATTATTATTTATATTCACTTTAAACACATTGTTATTTAAATGCCATACATGTAGCTATGTATATTGTAATACTTTGTAATAATAACAACATGATCATTCACGCGTTGTCGCTATTCTCCATACATGTAGGTTCAACGGATTGTTCAACAATGTTCTCTTGTCATGTTTTGGAAAGTTTGTCAGATTTTCGGATTTAAAAAATGCCCACTAACCCCCATTTTTCTTTTTATAAATCTTTTACATGTATGATTATAAGCCATCTGTTAAATTCTTGTAGAATCTTTGTTATTGTTTAATAGCTTTTGAAAACTTAAACTTGTCAATGATTAAGATATAAAAAATCAAGAGAACATTTTCCCGCCAAAATGTCAATGGCTAATATCTCGGAAACAAGCAAACGGACACTTAATTTTGTTCTGCTTTTTTAGTTCCTTTATTTATCATGTTTAAATACTATCAAGTTATAAGTCTTTTGAATAGCTTTTTATTTTGAAACAGAGTAGCGAAGCTTTTTTTTGAAACAGTGTAGCGAAGCTTTTTATTTTGAAACAGAGTAGCGAACATCCTTAAACTCGGTGTTCGCACAGAGAGGCAAGATAAAAAAAAAAGTTTAGATTGTTCCTACCAACGTTATTTTAGGGCTCGAAATTGTCTTTCAAAATTTGTTATTTGCTGTTTTGAAGTGAATAATGATAATATATCAGGTCTGATAACCATACTGAAACACTCAAGATAAAAAGAAATAACACAACAGAAAATACAACTTATCTACCAACCATCTTAAGGTATCGTTGGTCGATCAGTCTATGTAGTCAAACTACTGTTTAACTTACAGGCACTTGTTTATATCCAGAATTACAGGACTTCAAAAAAGACAGTCAATTTGTAAATTAAGAATAAGCGCTCACTCTTTAAAAATTGAGACAGACAGATATTCAAAAAAACATATAGAAAGATCTGAGCGTCTTTGTTCCAATTGCTCACTTGGTAAAGTTGACGATGAGCTTCATTTTTTATTAGAATGCCCTCTTTATGATATTCAAAGGGACATTTCAAGACATTTCTAACAATTGTTATAATTTTATAAATTTAAATAAATCTTCTAAACTTTTATGGCTCTTGACCCAAGAAAGTGTTACTCTTATGGAAAAAACTGGGCTGTTATATGTGTGACTGTTTTGAATTAAGGAGATCAGGTATGAACACTGACACTAAGTCAAGTAAATAATTTGAGAATAAATACATATATAATGTAATTTTATTATTTATTCACAATATATATGTGGTTTTTAGCTTGATTCTGATCAATACTTATATTTTAAATCTTTATGTATATGCCTCTATTATTGTTGTTGTTACCAATTATGTAAATCAATTTTATCTGATTTTATGCCCTTTATGAGCCCTGTAATTTGGGAAATAAAAAATATTATTATTATTAATATCCACGGGAAGGTCCATATGGATATGATAGTCGACCTTCCAATGGATAGAAACAAGTCCCTTTGGAACTACAAGCCTCTCAACACGGAGTTAAACAGTTCGAATAACCCACGTGACAGGTGTGCTCGGCTCAAGTCTTAATTTACTAGGAATACAATGGCAGGTTTCCAAGCTAATTAAGATAATGATAAATATAATGCCTACCAATATTAAAATGTACACAGAGCATGGCATGAAACAATTATTTACTCCTAAACAGCGGCAACGTAGCATAGCAAGGAAGACTAGACCACTGTTTCGAAGTTTTGATATCTATTATACCGATTTTAAGAGTTAAGAGTGTTTTAACCCGAATAATGTCAGTCGTTATATTCCGCTGATCTCCGTCTAATCTCCGATTGCTACATTAACGTTAGGCTATAGGCCGCTAGAGGGCGCAGAATTATTCGAGTTAAGACTGTTTCGGAGATTTGTTATCTATTATACCGATATTTAAGAGTTAACACTGTTTCGAAGATTTGTTATCTATTATACCGATATTTTAGAGTTACCACTGTTTCGGAGATTTGTTATCTAATATACCGATATTTTAGAGTAAAGTGCTTTCCTGTACTTGTATGCATTTATGTAGTGTTTATTTCCGTAATCAATGTTGTTTTACTAGATTCTTTTATTTTCCATGACTATTCTGAGCCTCCTTAGGCTTTTCATTATGTGATTTCTTGGCTGTTTTCATAGTGATTATTTAATTACCAGACCACATATTTCATGAATTTTGTATTACATGTATCAGATAATTCAGAATTGTATTTTTGATTAGTTGATAATTTATAATTGTACTTTTGATTATTTGATAATCTAGAATTGTATTTGTGTTTATTTGATACTAGTAATCTAGAATTGTATTTTTGATTATGTGACAATCTAGAACTTGGACAACCTATGAGGGGCCTCTCTTCTTTAAATCTTTACACTCCTCTATTCTCTAACATTATTGATTTGCTAATTTTTCTCTATAATGGTCTTAGTTTTACATTGTCTTATCGGGGCCTATTATAGCTGACTATGCGGTATGGGCTTTGTTCATTGTTGAAGGCCGTACGGTGAAATATAGTTGTTAATGTCTGTGTCATTTTGGTCTTTTGTGGATAGTTGTCTCATTGGCAATCATACCACATCTTCTTTTTTATATGTTCGCTTTATTATTTGGCCATTATTTCCCATTCTGTAAACCCCATCAAGACTCACCCAAACTAATTTAGTTCCTACATTATAGCAAGGCCTGATTTATTATTCTTCCGTCATTTATTTTACATTTGCCTTCGTTTAACCAAGAATTTCAAAAGAGAGACTACAAAATCGCAATTTCGTCAACGGGCGATTGCGCATTGAAAACTACGGGACTGAGTCAGAACCGGTCGTACGAATAATGGCGGCCGTAACAAACAGAAATTGTTTTTTCAGATGTAAAACGTAAAAATAAAAATACTTTTGACGCGAAATGGAAACTAAGCAGAGTTAAACAGAATAAGTTTGTTTTTATCAAAAATCATCAACCCTGAACAATAAACAAGACGTATCTGAATGTATTGGTACATTTTAAAAACAGTCACTAGCACAGGAGAAAATAGCTATAAACATTCAAGTTTTAATTGAATTTTAATTCTGTTTATGAAACACTGTTTATTTTTGTTTTTAATATGTACGTATATGCAATTGTGTTATTTGTGCTTAATTAATATTTTGAAAAGTCTATGTTATCCTCTATTATGTACGATTGTGCATTATTCAGCATCTGTAATTTCAAAATTATTTTATGTTACTGAAAATCGTAGCTACACCATCCGTTGAATGAAGCAAACAGTTTCTTAATCTTAAGGGATCATACTTTTTAGTTAATTTTGTTAAATCGGTTGTTTGTCCTTATCAGAAAAAGGTAGTTGTCTACTGTTGACAAACAGTATCTTTTGTCTAATTGTTACCTTATCGTTAGGTTATAGGTAATGGGTGCGTACTCCACATATATGGTTATTTTAGAATTTTTTCTATATTTGATGATCGAAATGTTAACACAGTTTCCCAATTGAAGTGTGTGACCCACAACAAGGGGTACGAGAGTTATCAGAGGAGTTATATATACCGCCATTGTTTCCCCTAGTCTGTTAATTTTGAACTTTTCATAAAATAATGCAGAATTTATCTTTTTTTTTTGTTTCAAATAAAAAATACTTTGCACCCCTTGTTTTCCCTGTTTACAATCTTTTATCAGTATGTAACCTCGGCTTCACGTACAGAAATGCTTTAAATTGTATAATATGCAATATAATTCATGTTCAGTCGACTTTTAATTGTAATATCAACGGCTGAAATGATTTTAACATGTTTAAAATATCTTTAGATCGCGGCAGATAGTACTCGAAATTGACCCGACCTCTTTCCACACGGAATTCAAATAATGATTGTTTGTAGTCAGGTTGACTGCTTATAATGCAAAATACACATTAATAAAAAGTTTTTAAAACGAACAATACACACTAATCGTTTCTTTATTTCCCAATGTAAATGAAAGAAACAAAAACCATTTCATACCACAAAAAGAAGAGAAAATTTAACATTTCCGGATCTATTTCTGGCCAAATGACCCCCAGCATAGATTTGTTGGATGTCGCGTAAGGAAAGATGAACCTCATGACTTGAAAGTCAGGCATTAAAGCACTGCCTTTAATAAAAATAACAAGAAGTGTCCCTAGTACACAGATGCCTCATCTTCACAACATTTTCACTGGACCGTGAAAATGGGGTAAAAACTCTAATTTGGCATTAAAATTAGAAAGATCATACCATAAGAAATATGTGTACTAATTTTCAAGTGAACAAACGAACGAACAGACGGACGAACAGACGGACGCACAGACTAAGAAACATAATGCCCATAAATGGGACATTAAAAGAATAAAATGATCCATTATGGTCAAAATTTATAAAGAATTGAACAAGAGTACACACGCCGAAATGTACGGCCTTCTTTACATTCCATTGATATCATATTGATAGTCCTAAAAAAGAAAGCTTTACTGCAACTTTTATAACCCAAACAAGAAATGTATTGTACATGTTACAATCATTCAATACACTAAAATAGTTGACCTTTTATGTATAGTTTCTAAGAAACAGACTAAACCAAGAAGACTGAACATTGGCAGATGAACCATTAAAGTGAGGTCAAGGTCAGATTAACCCTGTCGGGCAAACATGTACAGCTAGCAAACCTGCCAGTTGCACATGTACAACTTGCAATACTTCAATTCACCAAATATACTAGACCAATATTAGGGAATATTAAAATTGCTTTGGGAAACACACTAGTTAAAAGGTTCATAACTCTTAGAAAAAAAAAATTGATTCATATATTTTTTTCGATATGCACATCTATATAGAATGTCCTTATTCTCTAATTTTTGTGCTATTTTCACATTTCCTGGCCTGTGTGAGAAAAATATTTCTCCTCACTAGTGAAAAATCTGTTCCTCGGCAAATGATTAGTCGAAATTTGATTATGATGTCTAAATGTTTTGTTTTCTTCTGAATTTTCCTATTGTGACGTCATGAAAACGGGTGACCATGCCCGATGACGTCGCATATAAAGAACACAAGTTTCGGAAAATCTTTGAAAAAGAAGGCTAAAAATCATTAGAAAAACAGATTTCTACACTATAACTCGTGTATTACGATATTTCTCCACTCTCGACAGTTAAATTTTATTTATTAAAGAGCTCGGCAAGCCTCGCGCTTCAAATAATAAAATTTAACTGTCTCGAGTGGAGAAATATCGTAATACACTTGTTGCAGTGTAGGAATCTATATTTGATCATATTTCTCCAATTCTCCACAAAGTTTCCTATGTTTACCAAACAACTATTTTGTTATGCTAAAGGAGTAGATTCAGATTTGGCCAGTATTGTCAGTTTCTCTTAGACTTTTGAGTTTTTAATTTACATTTGTGGCACATCTATTTTTTTTGTTTTTACTTAGTCACAACTTTTTCAGACTCGGGGTGATTTTGAGCTAGGGATATTGCAAAGACACCTGTCTATAGCATAATATTTGTGTGTTTCTCTAATAGAAAATGTCCTCATTTTATCCTAAGAATTTGTGTATCTGGGTCTCATTGATGTATAACCAACATCTCCCTTTCTTCATATACACAAAAATAAAGTTAAAAAGGTAAAGTTTATTTATAACAGATAAAGAAATGCAAAATCAACTACTAACAATAATAAAAAAAATATAATTAATGCAATGCAGCTTCTGTTCAAGCTGGAATGTATGCCCTGATTGTTAATAAATATATACACTGGTACATGTTTTATCAAAAACACATTAAAACCCTTTAAAATCCTGGAGCCTTATTTACAAAATAAATTAATTGCTAGAAAT
Source organism: Mytilus edulis (assembly GCF_963676685.1). Classification (NCBI taxonomy): domain Eukaryota; kingdom Metazoa; phylum Mollusca; class Bivalvia; order Mytilida; family Mytilidae; genus Mytilus; species Mytilus edulis. Next base: position 46,271,841 of record NC_092357.1, on the reverse strand, counting down.
GTTACAATACTTTTTTTAACTTGTCATCAGTTTTTCATACACAATTAACAACTTTTCAACTACCCCTCCCCCTTTTGAAAAAGGCAACAGCGAAAAACTATAAAAATGTCACGCCCTAAATTTGAATGGTTATAAAACAATACAAGTCAAATACACATACACATATATTGATACTATGACTTAGCAGCAAAATTTCTGATACTGGTAAATATCGCCTATAGTAAAATTCAAGAAGTGTGTCACAAAAAATGCATATCAATACAATAAACATGAAGTATGCATACAACAAATATATACTATTGCACATCAATGTAAACAGTGTTTTCCATGGTTGCACAATAATATCAACAGTATTTTCATGGTTGCACATCAATGTTAACACAACAGTATTTTCATAGACATTGATGGAGATAAATCTAGATTCAATGTATAGAAATAAAGTTTAACAAACAGAATAAAAAATAAAATAATAAAGATGTATTTTTTTATGAAAAAAACAGGAACGTATATTTCAAAAATAAATTGTTGATCATAGGTTATTCAGATATATTCGGGTTAAAACAGTGTTAAAAAGAAAGATTATACAAATCAGTTTCCTAACTTCTAAATTAAAAATATCCATATCTTTTCAAATTCCCCCCAAATTCAACAGAAAATGCTCTTACAACATACTGCTATAAATATACAACATTTTTATCAAAACAAATAAAATCGGCCAGGACATTTACTTCGCAAATTCAATACAATAACAATATTTTCATAAAAAAAGATTGAAAGTTGGCTTTAAGGGGGTAGACCTTGGATCAGGGAGATAACTCTTTAAATCAGTTATGCGTTTGTAAAATTCAGGTTTTGCCAATGAATTTGAAGCATTTACCTGAAACAGATTGGAAATAATCTATGTATCCAAGAAGCTTAGAACATATTTATGAAAATGGCTGACACAAACGTACTGATGATTTTAAGAGTTATCTCCCTTAACCTAGGTCTACCTCCTTAATGATAACAAATTTGACAATGTGTCTTCAAAACCCTTATAAAAAAAAAATGAGATTTTTTGCTCACTCATAATCTGTTAGAATCTCACCAAATGGTGAAAGCCCTGAGATGAGATGTAGCTGAGAAACTTCCTGGATTTTAAAACCAATAGTATAACTGTTTACTGCTATTTGCCTGGGCATCATCAATGACATTAATTATCACATGATGTCATCATGTTCTCACGCTACTCAACAGAGATAAAACCTCTCAATCAAATTGATATGGAAAATAAGCACACAAAAAGATCAAAGTAAAATTTAAGAAAACAGCAATAAATAAATATTATATATATTTGGCAAAAAAATCAATAGCTATTATCACAGATAATGTGTTATACCTTAAAATATAAATCAAATAACTGTACTAGTAAACAAATTTCAATGGTTGTAAAGTTTAAGTACAATTGTCTCGTGAGTGCCCTGAGATTTAACATGCATTTGATTGTCTAGTTAACACTTGGATATCAAACATAAAATTATTTCAAAATGTAATGTACATGTAAAAAGCAAAATATCAAAAATATCAAATTAACTGATCACAGTTCAATTACTTAAGTTTAACATACTATAGTTTAAGACATTTAATGAACATTCATTTGTAAATGTATACTGCTTGTAAAAGTAGTTGTGAAAGTTTGAAGTTCATTAAAAAAAAAACCCAACAGATTGTCAGTCAATATTTCCTTAAAAAGGATATGACAAGATTATTTTATTTTACATTCTCTTCTGATAATATCAAAATAAACCAATGAAATGTCTGCCTTTTTTGAAGGTGTGTCTCATCATGACAAAACTATAGGATCTCACCGGTTGTTAAAACAGAAAGTAGAAAGTAGCATAGACAAAGGCTCTGTATTATGATCTGATTGATAAATGCATGAAATGTTGATGATTTTTCTTCTGTTCCTTCATGTACACTTGTTTTAGAGTTGCTGGACCAATAACTTTTTCTCTGACTTATGATTTTCTTAATGTGACCTACTGATCATGAAATAGACTTATTACAGGGTTTGTACTAATATGAGCAACACAACGGGTGCCACATGCCCAACAGGATTTGCTTATACCTTTCCCTAGCACCTACAATCATCCCCATTTTTTGGTTAGTGTTGCTCAGACTTTAGATTTCTATGTTGAGTTTTGTGTATTATTGTTTGTCTGTTGTTTGTTATTTCTTTCTTATTGTCAGTTTGATTATAAATTATAAGGTAGAAATATCACATATGAAAATATTCAAAATATAAATGTTGTAATATATATAAAAAAAAACAAAAATAAAAAATATCACAGTTTTTTGGGAAAAAACAAAATTTTCCATATTCCTGATAGAAATTGATTGCTCATAATACTTGATAACAAATATTTGGTTTGTTTCAATGATACAAATACATTATTGGTGCCTGAGACGCTACAAAGATAAAAAACATACATATAAACAAGTACAATAATAAGTTATACACAATTATACCAAGAATATGTCCATAGTACATGTGAGCCCCACTCACACTATCACTTCTATGGCCAGTATTTCTATGTTTAGTTGACAGTGAAATTGGGGTCTAAACTCTAATTTCGGCATTAAAATTAGAAAGATCATATCATAGGGAACATGTGTACTAAGTTTCAAGATGATTGAACATCAACTTCATCCAAAAACTACCTTGACCAATAAACTTTAACCAAAACTTGAACAGACAACCAAATGAACAGATGAACATATGAACACATGAACAAATGAACAGATAAACAAATGAACAGACAAACAAATGAACAGACAAACAAATGAACAGATAAACAAATGAACAGATGAACAGATGAACAAATGAACAGATGAACAAATGAACAGATAAACAAATGAACAGACGAACAAATGAACAGACAATCAAATGAACAGACAACACATTAATTGAACAGATCAACAAAAAAATGATGGACACACAGACGGAAAAAACATAATGCCCCCAAGTAGGTGGGCATAAAAATACATTATAGAAAGACAATGGCAGATCCAGTGGGGACAGAGGACCATAATCCCCTTTTTGGACAATCAATGCTTTGAAATGAGGACATTTAGTTTGTGTATTAATTAAATGTTATCAAAGTAAATGCTTATAAAAATGCACAATAATCATTGAATTGGTTATTAACAAGGGGATGATCATTTATTTGACTTACATCAAACTAATTAATAGATTTCTTTATTGCCCTTCCCTGTGCCTATATCACCCTGCTCAGTCGATCCTTAATTCTCGTATCAAGGCTTTGAGGCGAGAGCAGGCAATATATACAACATCACAATGTCTTAGAGGAGAAGTTATCAATCAACTACCTCTCAATGTGTGAGAAGACGTTATCAAGCTTGCTTTCGTGATGTGTAAAACTGACTTAGGCAGGGAGAAATAATCAGGTTTTCTATGTATAGGTATCTTAAAATATCAGCTGCTCGACATAATTTAATGCTTTTTAGCTCTTTGGCTGCACTCACTCACCAAAAAAATCACATTGTGGATTGCAGCTGATATTTTACGATGTCAATGTGTAGAAAACCCGATAAACTATACTTATCTGAAAAGTTTAAGAACACAGCCACAAACTCCCAAAAGCTGACTTATAAACTTATCACAGACACCAGGCTTAAAATTTTGAACGCCACATGCACAGTTCATCAACAAGACTCATCAGTGATGCTCCGATCAAAACATTAAAAAGGACAAATAAGTACATTCACAATATAGTGCAAAGTTGAAGAGCACTGAGGGCCTAAAACTCTGAAAGCTATGCAATCTTTTTCATGTGGTAGAAAATCCTTTGTATTAGGAAAAAAAAGGTTTGATAAATATAAATTTAGAGGTTACTAGTTTAAAAACTAAGTAAGCTCAAAATTGACAAAAAAAAACAAAAGAAACTGTGAGCTACTGCTAACTTTTGATAACCTGCCCGAACGCCTGGGAAGTTGACTTATTTACACCCTAAAACCAAATTTCAGAAATCCTCATTATAATGAGAAAGATGCAATGAAAGACTTCATGGGACAGATGGACAGACAGACAAATGAATGGACAGAGGGACGGACAGACAGAGGTAAAACAGTATACCCCAACTTCTTTAAAGCAGAGGTATAAACATAGAAAGGTGACAAAGTTCACATTACCTCCTGATTATTACATTTCTAAAACACATCCCAATATATGATATATATATCAGGTTCACTGATTTGACCCATATTCTCGATCATACTTGATTTATAGTATACTAAAACATATATCAAAATTACCAAAATCCAAAAGAAACAATTAAAACTATATGAACCTTAAAGAGAACAGTTCTAAAGATCTCTAAAGAGCCGAGTGTTCCTTTGGTTGTTGATCTTGATATTTTTTAGCTTCTTCATCCCGCCCTAGTTTCTGCAGGATTATTATGACATCTTCTCTAGAACGTACTGTGTTTGGATGGAGGTCACCTTGAACTTCACATAAAATCTCCACTTCTTGTTGATATAGTACTAGACAGTTTTCCAGGAATTCAGGTTTACGATTGTTTGTCTGCAAATTTAAAAAAAAATTTATCCCCAAAATTACTATCAATTCAAAATTATAATGATGTTTTTATCAGAGTGAAAAATTCAACGGGATGCAATTTGATACCACTTTTTGTTTGCATTTTTTCCTGAAATTGTAATAATTAATTTCATGTATAATATATAAAAATAAGAAGATGAGATATATTTGCCAATATGACAACTTTCCACCAAAGTTTTAATTAAAGGTTACCTTTGTTAGCACCCATATTGTCAAAGGACAAACAAAATCTCACCAGGTTCCTAAGTTCAAAGACTCATAACTCTACAAACTAAGTCAACTGGTAAACATTTTCTTGCATGTGGATAGACACATTAATTATTAACATATTATGTCCTAATTAACTACAAAGTTTCATGAAATTATGTTGTGTGGTTTCAGAGGAGTTGCAATTACAAACTGTGGTTGTAGTATATTTAGGCCAAAATTTTATGTTCAAAGGGCATACCTCCTAGGAAAAAAAATTGAAACGTATTTTCCTGTCAATGTTCACATCTACATAATATGTCCTTATTATCTACAAAGTTTCATGAAATTCTATTGTATTGTTTCAGATCTAGTTGATTTGAGATGACAAGAACAGGACTGATGGACAGTTATACAGACACACGAATGGACAGATGGGTCAAAAACATTATACCCGACGCAATAAATAAGCTGCTTTAAATATGAAGTTATTCTGGTATGTAGTACAAGAGAAATGTCTGACAACAGAATAAAGTTCATTTAACATGTACTGCAAAAAAGACCAACACAAAAAGCCTGTTTACAGTTCTGTACACTAATTTTAGCATTGACCCTAAGTCATTTTATTTCTGTAATAAAAGTTTATAATTAAATCTTGTCAAAAAATGAAGTGCAGTTATGAGTTGCCAATACATTTAATAAATAGCCTGACACATATCAGGGGGATAAAAATTGGTAACATAAACACAGAGTTCTCGAAATCTTTTTATATCTGTTGGTCTCTGACAAAAAACTGCTCGTCCTCACTACTATTTCTATTAAAAAATACCAAAAGAGTGTCCGACTCAGTGCTTTGCAAATTTTAGTGGTCAAATCCCTCTACCACTTTTCGAGAACTCTGATAATCAGATGGATGTACAGACGGACAAGGGTACAACTTAATGTCCCCCTCTGCTGTAGCAGGGGCATTAAAAGGGGTAAAAAAAAAGATCTCAATTTTAATTTAACCAGATGCTCCGCAGGGCGCAGCTTTATACGACCGCAGGTCAAACCCTGAACAGTTAGGGCAAGTATGGACACAACATTTAAGCTTGATACAGATCTGAATTTGGATTGTGATTAAATAGTTGACACAACATAGGTTTCTGACACAGAATGAATGTGGTCTAAGAACTTAAACTTAAAAATTTTAAATCTAAATACATGGTTAGATTCAGCATATCATATAGAACCCCAAGAATTCAATTTTTGTTGATAATCGGGTCCAAATATTAAAAATCTAAATACATGGTTAGATTCAGCATATCATATAGAACCCCAAGAATTCAATTTTTGTTGATAATCGGGTCCAAATATCAAAAATCTAAATACATGGTTAGATTCAGCATATTGAAGAACCCCATATATTCAAAACGGGACAATACTGTGCAATTGAAGACTTCTTGCTATTGCGCAATACTGTGCAATTGAAGATTTCTGGCTATTGCACAATACTTAATGTAATAATTTTGGACCCTGATTTGGACCAACTTGAAAACTGAGCCCATAATCAAAAATCTAAGTACATGTTTAGATTCAGCAAATCAAAGAACCCCAAGAATTCAATTTTCGTTAAAATCAAGCTAAGTTTAATTTGGAACCTTTGGACCTTAATGTAGACCAATTTGAAAACAGGACCAAAAATTAAGAATCTGAATACCCAGATAGATTTGGCATATCAAAGAACCCCAATAATTTATTTTTTTATGAAATCAAACAAAGTTTAATTTTGGACCCTTTTGGACCCTAAACTCCAAAAATCAATCCAAACCTTCCTTTTTTGGTCATAAACCTTGTGTTAAAACTTCATAGATTTCTATTGACTGTTACTAAAGTTATTGTGCAAAAACCAAGAAAAATGCTTATTTGGGACCTGTTTTGGCCCCTAATTCCTAAACTCTTGGGTCTAAAACTCCAAAAATCAATCCCAACCTTCCTTTTGTGGTCATAGACCTTATGTTAAAATTTCATAGATTTCTGTTTACTTATACTAAAGTTATTGTGCGAAAACCAAGAAAAATGCTTATTTGGGCCCTTTTTGGCCCCTAATTCCAAAACTGTTGGGACCAAAACACCCAAAATCAATCCCAACCTTCCTTTTATGGTCATAGGCCTTGTGTTTACATTTCATAGATTTCTATTTTCTTTTACTAAAGTTAGAGTGCGAAAACCAAATATCTTCGGACGACGACGACGCCAATGTGATACCAATATATATACAACCAAAAAATTATTTTTGCATTCGTATAAAAAGTTACCCAATTATTCCATAACATCTGTCCGTGAAGCTGTGCACATCTGGCTGTGTTGAGGTGAAATTTACCAAACATGGATGAACAGAGTCCCATAGATTTATTAAACATTTCTGTTGGTATACCTGTTTTAAGTATAGATAAATATTATTAAATTAACAAATTTTTTAAGGAGTAACTTCCTCAATAATTGCCACAATAAAATCCATAATCATGCAATAATAGTGCTGAAAGTGGCGTTAAACAACAATCCATCAATCAATTGTACAAAAAAAAATTATTGAGAAATTACAAAAATAATGTATAAACATAGACTAAATTTTTGAAAGCAGAGGACAATTTACCTGTAACCCCAGTTTTTGGGATATTATGAGTGAAGTCTAGACATGCTAGATGGATTTTAAAAATGTTAATTTATTAAAATGTTTTTTGTTAAAAATATAAATAAAATATGAAAAAGAATTGCTTAATTGTTTCAACTGTGCTTCAATTGTCATACTATAAAATTGCAAATTTGAGGTGTCTTTTCAGCTCCCTTAACGCTTATTGTACAAATGTTGTTTCATACTCAATCTAGACCTGGTCAAACTGAATACTTGAAAATTGATATTTGCTACTTCTCTACAATACAAACTTATAAACTTAAACTTGTGAAGAAACACAATAAAAATGCAACTTGAGTAGAACAAAACAGGTTTCATATTCATGTATATTCATTTCACATTAAGATGTTCTCACATGTTTGCCACCTGATTTTTCTTCTCATGAAAGTCACTTCTGAAATTACTTGGTTTACAGTATGAGTGAAGGATCATGCTGTTTTTTACTTTTCGTGAGATATTTGGAATCCTCTAGTTTTTTATATCTTTATAGTGCCAATAAAACCTTTGCCCCTTAACCCCTATACTTTTTCAACCTCATTTTCAATTAATTATATTTTTTTTTTAAAACCACACAACACTGCTTTTTAAGTTCCTTTATCAATATACTATCAATTTATTGTAGTCTTTAAAAAAAACTATTTTCTTTTAAATGAAGGAGCCAACATCCTTAATGTTATTTAAATAGACTTACTTAAATCACTGTGATACTGGTTCTTTTCACCCAACATATACAATGCCACTGCTAACCCCTGCTGGTCGTTAATATTCTCAAACATATTCTTTGCTTCTTCCAAACAACTTGTTCCTCTTTCAAAGTATCCGCAGGACAATAAAACACGTCCAAGATATTGTTTATCCTTGGAAAAATATTTCTTATTTACCTTGAATAAAAAAATAAAATATATGATATTAGTTAAAATTTTTACAGGAAAACCAACAATCTATTTTTAAAATATTACATCATAAAATTGAGAATGGAAATGGGGAATGTGCCAAAGAGACAACAACCCGACAATAGAAAAAAACAACAGCAGAAGGTCACCAACAGGTCTTCAATGTAGCGAGAAATTCCCGCTCCCACACTTCAGCTGGCCCCTAAACAAATATATACTAGTTCAGTGATAATGAACGCCATACTAATTTCCAAATTGTACACAAGAAACTAAAATTAAAATAACACAAGACTAACAAAGGCCAGAGGCTCCCGACTTGGGACAGGCGCAAAAATTTGGTGGGGTTAAACATGTTTGTGAGATCTCAACCCTCCCCCTAAACCTCTAGCCAACGTAGAAAAGTAAACGCATAATAATACGCACATTAAAATTCAGTTCAAGAGAAGTCCGAGTCTGATGTCAGAAGATGTATATAAAAAAAGAGAAATGAGGAACACTTGTGAAACACACCAACAAAGTACAACAACTGAACAACAGGCTCCTTCAAAGTAAGTTAAGATAATTGCATAAAAATGCACTAGTGGGTTTGAAAACTTAAACAGGCACCAACCTTCACCCTAACCTGAAACAGTATAGACTGGCATTACTATACACAAAAATACACACTATTTAATATCATTTGAAATGACAAATAAACATAAACAAGTTACCATACATTGAATTAACAATTCTGATCTATGAATTAATATAAAAACACTTGGAACTCATACGATATCATTTCATTTCTAAATATTAATTAAAAAAAAGATGTAGAACAATATCAAAAAGAGAACTTTAACAAGGGACAAAACGGGGTTCTATAAAGTAACATGCAGACGTAAATTCAAATATAATTATTTTGTTGTTTGGTGTACTGAAACATTTTTTTTTTTAAATTAATACATTTATTTTACTTCCCATTAAAATGCAATATTTTGATTGGCTAATACAAAGGTGTTAATTTACTCTATCACATGGCTGAGCGGGTGGCAATTTTTTGGTCATGTTACCCTCTCATCCAGCCCAATCAAAAATCAATAATTTAAAGGACAATGGATTGAATTTACATCAAGTAATTAAATACAATGCTTAAATTTTAGGTTTTGCCTAAGATTTTATTATTTGACTATCAAAATAAAAGAAAATAAAACATCTTACTTAATTTTTTTTTCCTAATACCCGTAAAGTATGTATGTGACATCATAGAAAATACTTTTAAAATAAAATTAATCTGAAAAAGAAAATAATGATAGGGTGTTCAGTATAATAAATTAAATAACACATACCTGAGAGGGTGATAGAGCAGATAGGTACCCCCCAAAAATGCATTGTCAACCTTGGCTTCACCAGAGGTTGACAATGGGTAACAATCTGCTCTATCATCATACTAACTACTTTTTATCAAAGGTTGAACATTTAGTACAAAAAGTGGGACAAGATATAATACAAAATAAGTAAACATATCAAAAAACATGTTTAACCCCAACGCATTTTTGCACCTGTCTAAAGTCTGAAGCCTCTGGCCTTTGTTAGTATTTTATGATTTTCAATTTAAGTTTCTTTTATATATTTTGGAGTTTAGTAAGACGTCCATTATCACTGAATTAGTATTACATTTTGTTTCATGGGCCAGCTGAAGCACACCTCCTGTTGCCGGAATTTCTCACTGCATGAAGACTCATTGGTGGCCTTCGGCTGTTATCTGCTCTTTGGTCGGGTTGTTGTCTCTTTGACACATTCCCCATTTCCATTCTCAATTTTTTTGAATAACAAGAAATGGATCAAACTTTTGTCAACAGGTCAAATTAACACCAAAGAATGGATTTATTTCTTTTATACATTTGATGCGTTTCCCTAAATTTTTGGTCAAATTTGAAAAATGGCCATAGACTCATACATGTTACTTTCCTGGACCATTATTATGCCCTGCTCCTTAAAGTTTGCTATATATATAATATTACTCACTGCCACACATAGTTCTGAGAGTTTTAAACCTTTAACACGACACTCTCTGTATCCTGGATGTGCTCCATATACATACTGTAAAGCTGTTAGTTAAAAAGAGGTGAATATAAGTCATATTAGTATTATTTATTATACTTTGTGTTAAAATGAAGGTTAATTTGTGGTAGACAATTTACTCTATCCAATGGTATTATAAATATAAAAAAGAAGATGTGGTATGATTGCCAATGAGACAACTATCCACAAAAGATCAAAATAACACAGACATTAAAAACTATAGGTCACCGTACGGCCTTCAACAATGAGCAAAGCCCATACTGCATAGTGAGCTATAAAAGGCCCTGATAAGACAATGTAAAACAATTCAAACAAGAAAACTAACGACTTTATTTATGTAAAAAAATAAATACTCTTTTACCCTTTACAGACACATTTGATCAACTGTGCGCTTTATCAAATACAAATGGTTGATGTACAAGACTCCATATTTTTTTATTCTGTATTTAAAAATTTAATAGTCAGATGCAGTGAAAACAGAACATTCAGTATAACAAATTAAAATATAACACATCAATGATAAGGTGATAAGGAGATTGTTACCCTTGGAAACGTCATTGTCAACCTTGGCTCTGCTCTATCATCCCCTCAGCTATGTGTAAATTGTATTAATTACACCTTATATAGGAATACTGGATTTTGCTTGGTTGTTACCAAGTGTATTTTTTGGTATATATATTCTAACATCTTTTCCTCATTTTAAAAGAATTTGTCTCAAATTCCCCTCCCTGCCGTGCTATTTGCCTTTTTGGATATTCCTTTTTACACTCGAGCCTGTTCCCACCAAAATTATTTTGAAATTTTCTAAGTTAATCATGCACTATTGATCGAGTTAAACCGGAACACCAGACCAAATTCATTTTACTGGTATAGATATAGGAAGATGTGGTGTGAGTGCCAATGAGACAACTCTCCATCCAAATAACAATTTATAAAAGTAAACCATTATAGGTCAATGTACGGCCTTCAACACGGAGCCTCGGCTCACACCGAACAACAAGCTATAAAGGGCCCCAAAATTACTAGTGTAAAACCATTCAAACTGGAATAGTCCATACTCGTCATTACCTTTCTTGAACAATAGATTGACCATGCAATAAGTTGGTTCGCATAACTCTTTAGAATCCTTGCCATACTTTTCAACAAGTGTTGTGATGACCTCACTAAGCATATCTTCTGCAATAGTATACTCTCCAATGTCTACCAGGAAAGAGGCTGTTTTTGATTGTATGGGAGCCCAGTCTAAAACTTCTTTTAAATTGTTATCCTGCAATATCAAAACAGGAAAAAGTTTAAAGGTATATGATATTTGTTTGTATATTTCTCTTCCATAAAAAGTTTATCTCCAAGTTTATTATACAATAAGTTTATTTCAAGTAAGGTGGTACCAAACATCTTGACTAAAATTAATTTGGCTCGTTTAATTTTCTAAAAATTTTGACAAAATATTTACTTTGGACTCTTTGACAAAAATATTAAAATTTCCAAAAATTGAACCAGACACATTATCAGAAAAAAAATGGTTGGATATATAGCAGTTTCATAAACACTCATTTTGATCATTGAGAAGCTTAACATTTCTTAACAATACAGCATGATTAAAACGTTAAGCTGATTTTACAGAGTTATCTCCCTGTAGTGTTAGGTACCACCTGTTTTGGCATCAATGTAGAATATGTGTCTGAGCACCCCTTTTGGGCATGTTGTAAAAAACATTTATGCATTAAAAATATTAACCAAGGATCATTTAAAAATATACATGATATACAATACAAACATCTAAAACTTGAAATTAAAAGACTAAACAATAAAATAATTAAGTGTTGTTGTCAGTGTATTTAAAATTTTCATATAAAAATCCTTTTAAAATCAAGGGCAGATAATTATATTAAGTTTGACAACTTGTGTTTTGGGAATTTTAAAGCAATTATCTTTTGAAATTTTATACCAGTTCTATTATTTAATGTTTCCTCCATAAGCATGATAAGGTAATAATAAGTTTCCCAATATAAAACATAAAAAATGAAATGTGTTTTTTGTTAGTTTCAATTAAGGAATGACTGTAATATTTTTTCTGTCTATGAAGAAATAACATAAAAAATGTTGTGCACACCACATTTTTTATGTTATTTCGAATAGACAGAAAAAATATTACAGTAATTTCTTATAATTTAATTCTAAATTCCATTTTAAACCATAGAAAACCATGAAAAAACGTTGATGACGTCATGGTCACATGACTAAATTATGTCTATGTGCTCATATCAAAATAACGTCAGCCAATCAGAAGACGCGTTACATCCAAAATTAAATTATTGAATTATAATACAAAAATAATGACTGTAACACCAAGATTTTTATATCTAAATTTGTAAGAAAGTACATATGCATTGACCAAGAAGTCTTTAGAAGAAGCTTAAGAGAAATCTATTGTTGGATATTTAGATATCCCCTGCCAGCTACCATACCTCATTAGAATTGTTAAATACTAAGCTTATAAAACAGGAAAGGGCCAAAAGTGTATCCAATCAGATAAAAGCTATACATGAAGGAAATATAATCAGAATAATTTCCAAAATAGTAATTTAAGTGCATTTACTCTAATAAAATAGTCAGTAGACAGTTTACACAACAGCACTTTTTAAATTCTATTTCTTGATGATAAATTTTATTGTCCTCTGACAGTTTCTACAATAATTTCAAGATATATATATTTATAAAAACAGAAATTATAAAATTTACCCAAAATGTCATATATGCATTTAAGGGCAAATTCTCATACATGGAGTAATCCATACCTGTCAACTGACCCGTATTCTGCGGGTGTGACCCGAGATTTTCACAATTCTGAGGGATCACCCGGAACACCAGCCGGGTCATTGAAATAACCCGGGAATTCCGAAAATGACCCGATTTCACCCGTATTTCTTAGCCTTGAGATTGATTTCATAAGTAATATTCCTTTGAAATACCGGCAAATTCGTTATTCTTCCATGAACAGGAAGTTCATCTAGCTATGTAAACTGTCAAATTAAGTGACCCATTAAGTACATGGCTTCACTTGACAGCTTTGGTGTCAAACACACTGTTAATTAACACCAGTTACCTTAGTAGCTTTAGGTCGTAAATAAATTGCACCATCGGTTTACAAACTGAACTAGAGTTACTTCCCCTTATTTGTCACCATTCAAAATTATTCTATGGGTGAAAAAGATTAAATCATAAAATATATAAAATTCAAATACATATTGAAAAATAACTTTTCATTATGTTTATACCTTTATACAATTTTTTTTTAAAAGTTGAAAATTATTTTTTATATTTATACTTCCTTTAACTGTATTACTATATTTTATCATAGTCTAATTTCCTTGATAAATTAAAAGTATTATGGTTAAAGGCTACTACATAGTCAATAGTCTGAAACATTTAAGATTTACAATAAATTCTGGTGTGTGATAATTGTAGTATTTTTTCTCAAAAAGTAAAGCACATAAGACTGAGTTACACAAATTTATAAAAATCTTTAAAAGTGCAATGAAATAATATTTAATAAGATTTAAAATGACTTAACAAAGTGAACATGCATTGATGTTTTGGTATCTTTGATATACATTATAAGAAAATGTACCATAAATACTGAAATTCAGCTCGAAAAAGTCCGTACGCGTTATGACCTGAGATTTGATTCTTCAATGCAGGTCATGACCTGCATTTTCATCGTCACAAGTTGACAGGTATGAGTAATCTGATAATTTCGGTCGATATAGAAAATTGGTAGATCTTGATATTCTGAAAAAATTTTGACATGTAAATTTACTTTATCGTGAATAATTCATGTAATATATCTAAGATGTTGTCAAAATTTAAGACCAAGTTTTTTCATTCTACCCCTATGTTCTATATTTTGCAAATAATTCCTTTGCAGTGAAAATATCATAACATTTACTTACATTAAACTTACGACCATTCGGGGTCAGTAAAAACTGTTATCATAGGAGAAAATTGACAATTGAAAACAAATTCGATGCCTTGATAAGTCGTTGTCATCAAACCAATCCACAGAATGGAAGATTTACTAATTTTCAAGAAAAAAAGAAGGGCATAATACTTAGACAGTACTTTAGTTAAATAAACTAACAAGTTTGATAACGGGAGGGTTCTGAGAGTTGGAACCCCCCTTTTGTTTTGGAAGATCAATGCATTTGAATGGGGACTGACATATAGTTGGAACCCCACCTTTTGTCCTGGGTTGGGAACCCCCCTTTTTAAAATGGCTGGATCCGCCCCTGCAATTATATATACCGTGATAAATCTCTTTAGAGAATCATAATAAGATTCTGATGCAATTTGGTATCCACCAATGAAACGCCAGTATTTCATTAACTGCTGTTTACTGTTGTCTTTGTACATTTCTTTAAACATATCTTGTGACAACAGAACTTCTTTTAATTTCTCCTTGTCAGCAGAACATTCTAGATGATAAGGCAACTCTTCTGCTTTTCTTTCCATGTCAGTACTGAAAAAAAAAGTTTATCATGATAGGAGTCATAATTTGACAGGGGGATATGAAAAGTATGAAAAAGTTTAATTTCATGGTGAAAAAATCTGTGAATCACTGAATTTAGAGAGCACAAAATTCTGAAATTTTAAACATTTGGCACTGATAAAATAGTATATATCTAGCCATGTGAAAATACTCATAAGCACCAACAATCAATTAATAAAAAACAAGAACATGGATGCCCCACTCCCACTATCATTTCTATGTTCAGTGAACTGTGAAATTGGAGTAAAAATGCTAATTTAGCATAAATTAGAAAGGTTATATCATAGAGAACATGAATACTAAGCTTCAACTTCACCAAAAAATACCTTGACCAAAAACTTAACCTAAAGCAGGACAGACGAACTGATGAACGGACCAGAAAACATAATGCCTCTCTACTTTCTTAGGTGGGGCATAAATAAAAAACAGTTTTTTTTATCCCCTTATGTTTGTGCTGTTTATCCGTATATGTATATATATGTTCCAGACCATACGAGTATTTGGACCATACGTGTACGGTCCAGCTGACCATATATGTTTTGGTATCATATGGGTTAAATTAAAAAAAATAAACAATGACCAAAAATTTGTAGCTTTAGTTCTCCAAGATGCTATTTTTACATCAGATGGGTAAGTGAATAAGCGTACAATTGAAATTAAATGTTTGTTTAATTCTATATCTGAATCCCATTTTTGTACTCTCGCTCAAGTTGACACTAACTACCACAAGGAATGTTATGTTTTTTTAATAATTTACATTTACATGTTTGCGGTCCATTAATGTTCCTTTGCATATGCATTTTTTTTTTTAAAGTTCACAAATATTATAAAATAATTGTCCTTACAGTACATTTTGTTTACATCCGTTAACCTCAATTTCAATGAGCATACTGGCCTTTAATTAATTACTGACATGCTAATTACAGGAGATTAACAGATTAAACTAGCGTGACCTTTTTAAAAAGTTAGAATATTAAGTTTTCCTTTTAATATCAATTGAACTTTTTATATTATTTTGAGATATAAGATTTTTTTATCTGTTATTTACATTTGTATCTGATAAACTAATGACCATCTTCTTATTATTAGTTGGACCGTACACGTACGGTCCGACCGTATGCATATTTTGAAAAAGTATGCATACTGTCCAGACCGTACGTGTACGGTCCAAATACTCATACGGTCTGGAACATATATATATTTCATACTACTTACTTATTTTTCATACAAACAATATCTCATTAATAAATATTTGGATTTTCTAGTGTAAATAAATGTGAAATGTCACCAAGAAATAGTAATCCCATAAAAATTATAATGTAAAAAGATACTGATAATTGATTTCTAACCATTTGTCGAAATATTCAGTAAGTCTTTGATGCCACCAACGTTGTGCCACTTGGTCCGATAGGTACATCTTTCTGACAGCTTTACTCATTGTTCTGTGGTGAAAATCTAATCGTCCTTCTCCCGAGCTCCCACATGGACGAAGAAACTGTCGTAATCCAACATACACTAAAGCCCACTGTCAATTAGAAGAAATAGTCCATTTAACTTAAGTGGTACCTATTAATTAAAGAGGTACTGATCATGGAAAAGTGGATATCTATCAAGTAAGAGGCCGCCTGGGTAGATCATGGGAAAGTGGATATCTATCAAGTAAGAGGCCGCCTGGGTAGATCATGGGAAAGTGGATATCTATCAAGTAAGAGGCCGCCTGGGTAGATCATGGGAAAGTGGATATCTATCAAGTAAGAGGCCGACTGGGTAGATCATAAGAAAGTGGATATCTATCAAGTAAGAGGTCGCCTGGGTAGATCATGGTAAAGTGGATATCTATCAAGTAAGAGGCCGCCTGGGTAGATCATGGGAAGGTGGATATCTATCAAGTAAGAGGCCGCCTGGGTAGATCATGGGAAATTGGATATCTATCAAGTAAGAGGTCGCCTGGGTAGATCATAGGAAAGTTGATATCTATCAAGTAAGAGGCCGCCTGGGTAGATCATGGTTAAGGGAGATATCTATCAAGTAAGAGGCCGCCTGGGTAGATCATGGTTAAGGGAGATATCTATCAAGTAAGAGGCCGCCTGGGTAGATCATGGTAAAGTGGATATCTATCAAGTAAGAGGTCGCCTGGGTAGATCATGGGAAAGTAGATATCTATCAAGTAAGAGGCCGCCTGGGTAGATCATGGTTAAGGGAGATAATATTACACATGATTTAAAGTGTTAACTTTGTAAAAGTCATTGTTTTATTTGGATGAAAACAATGGTCCTCTTGAACTATTCCCCCCCCCCCCAAAAAAAAAATGAAAAAATATGAACTGTTTTACTTTTGTCTTTTCAGGGATTTTATAGCTGGCTACATGTGGCATGGCCATTGCTCATTTTTGAAGGTTGTACAGTGACCTATTGTGGATAAGTTCTGTGTCATTTGGTATCTTTTGGAGAGTTGTCTCTTTTGCAAAATTGCAATCATACCATTTCTTCTTCTTCTTTTATTTCTACAGCTGATTGTATTGAGTGTGTAGGTAAAGGGAATATCTTTGGTTAGCTTGCTTCCTAGCTGAGCTGTGAAGTCATTAATAGGTAAGGTATATAACCCTCCTTTCGAAGTTGTCTAGTCCTACAGACCAATAGATTGGTTATTTGTCTGTCTAGTCTACTATGATAGGAGGGTTAGTAAGTTTACCTAACCTAATAACCTTCACAGTTCAGCTAGCAAGCAAGCTTAACAAAGTTTTTACCTTTACCTACACACTCAATGCAATCAGCTGTAAAGAAACTTTGATATCTTTTTAAATACTTAACCTTTGCCATTGGAAGTCTGCCTTCAAAAGCTAAATCATCTGCAATCTTTGCTCCAGGTATACTGGGCTGCATGGCCAGCAGTTCAAACAATTCTGTTTCTAGAAGTCCAAATCTTGATGTCTCCACTAAACACAAAGTGGCTTGTACCAGTTCATTCCCATGATCCTTCACAATTCTGCCTAAAACCTGAAAAAAAAAAAAAAAATGTGTGATTTTTGTTGAAAAGAACAGATTTATTATTGTATATTCATTATTTTTTTTTCATCTTATTACAAAAATAGTCACAGAATGAAATCTTGCATTCTAAATTTGGATACAACATTTCTATAAATTACAATAATTATGCATTTTGTGTCAATATTGTTCAACAATTGCATGAAAATGAATGCATGCAAAAACTTCTGAATTAACAGTCTGTATTTGCTATTAAGTTTAGCAATTATAAAATAAGCAAAAGGTCAGACAAACACTAGTATAAATTTTTGAAAATAAGATATGTTACGATTGCCACTATATGAAACTTTTCAACTGAGGTCCAAGCATTAAAAAGTTAGCAGCCTTAGGGCAGTGTAAGGTTTTCAACAATGAGTAAATGCCATACTGTGTACAAGCTATAAAAGAGGGGCAGGACCTTTTTCGGGACGTCAGGATCGGGTGTTTTTAAGGTCGGGATTTCAGGATTGACCATTTTGGGATCCAGGATTTCTTTTTTTTGAATTTCGGGATGTCAGGATTTCATTTTTTTGTAATTTCGGGACCTCGGGAGATCATCCCCCCCCCCCCCCCCCCCATAAAAGGTTCAGAAATCTAAAAACTGTGGATTCATTTATTTTCATGGGTACCAATTTTTGATTTTGTGGTTTTGCCAATGTCTACAAATAAGCTTATAGAAAATTTCCGCTTTGTTGAGTATTGAAATTTGTGGTTCTTCTAAACCGACGAAATCCATGAAAATTGATATCCCATGAATATTAATTTAGCCACAGTAGTCCTCACATTGAAGTTCATTTGATAATGTTTATATAACTAGAGGCTCTAAAGAGCCTGTGTCGCTCACCTTGGTCTATGTGCATATTAAACAAAGGACACAAATGGATTCATGACAAAATTGTATTTTGGTGATGGTGATGTGTTTGAAGTTCTTACTTTACTGAACGATTTTGCTTCTTACAATTATATCTATAATGAACTTTGCCCATTAGTAACAGAGAACTATATTTGGTAAAAATTTACATAAATTTACCAAATTAATGAAAATTGTTAAAAATTGACTATAAAGGGCAATAACTCCTTAAGGGGTCAATTGACCATTTAGGTCATGTTGACTTATTTGTAGATCTTACTTTGCTGAACATTATTGCTGTTTACAGTTTATCGCTATCTATAATAGTATTCAAGATAACCAAAAACGGCAAAATTTCTTTAAAAATTACCAATTGGAGGGCAGCAACCCAACAACCAGTTGTCCAATTCATCTGAAAAATTCAGGGCAGATAGATATTGACTTGATTAACAATTTAACTTCTTGTCAGATTTGCTCTAGATGCTTTGGTTTCATAGTTATAAGCCAAAAACTGCATTTTACCCCTATGTTCTATTTTTAGCCGTGGCGGCCATCTTGGTTGAATGGCCAGGTCATCGGACACATTTTTCAAACTAGATACCCCAAAGATGATTGTGGCCTAGTAGTTTCAGTGGAGATTTTGTAAAAGATTACTTAGATTTATGAAAAATGGTTAAAGATTGACTATAAAGGGCAATAACTCCTAAAGGGGTCAACTGACCATTTTGGTCATGTTGACTTATTTGTAGATCTTACTTTACTGAACATTATTGCTGTTTACAATTTATCTCTATCTATAATAATATTCAAGATAATAACCAAAAACAGCAAAATTTCCTCAAAATTACCAATTCAGGGGCAGCAACCCAACAACCGATTGACCGATTCATCTGAAAATTTCAGGGCAGATAGATTTTGACCTGATAAACATTTTTATCCCATGTCAGATTTCCTCAAAATGCTTTGGTTTTTGAGTTATAAGCCAAAAACTGCATTTTACCCCTATGTTCTATTTTTAGCGGTGGCGGCCATCTTGGTTGGTTGACCAGGTCACGCCACACATTTTTTAGACTAAATACCCCAAAGATGATTGTGGCCAAGTTTGGATTAATTTGGATCAGTAGTTTCAGAGGAGAAGATTTTTGTAAAAGATTACTTTAATTTACGAAAAATGGTTAAAAATTGACTATAAAGGGCAATAACTCCTAAACGGGTCAACTGACCATTTTGGTCATGTTGACTTATTTGTAGATCTTACTTTGGTGAACATTATTGCTGTTTACAGTTTATCTCTATCTATAATAATATTCAAGATAATAACCAAAAACAGCAAAATTTCCTCAAAATTACCAATTCAGGGGCAGCAACCCAACAACCGATTGACTGATTCATCTGAAAATTTCAGGGCAGATAGATCTCGACCTGATAAACATTTTTATCCCATGTCAGATTTCCTCAAAATGCTTTGGTTTTTGAGTTATAAGCCAAAAACTGCATTTTACCCCTTTGTTCTATTTTTAGCCGTGGCGGCCATCTTGGTTGGTTGACCAGGTCACGCCACACATTTTTTAAACTAGATACCCCAAAGATGATTGTGGCCAAGTTTGGATTAATTTGGCCAAGTAGTTTCAGAGGAGAAGATTTTTGTAAAAGATTACTTTAATTAACGAAAAATGGTTAAAAATTGACTATAAAGGGCAATAACTCCAAAACAGGTCAACTGACCATTTTGGTCATGTTGACTTATTTGTAGATCTTACTTTGCTGAACATTATTGCTGTTAACAGTTTATCTCTATCTATAATAATATTCAAGATAATAACCAAAAACAGCAAAATTTCCTCAAAATTACCAATTCAGGGGCAGCAACCCAACAACCGATTGACCGATTCATCTGAAAATTTCAGGGCAGATAGATCTTGACCTGATAAACATTTTTACCCCTGTCAGATTTGCTCTAAATGCTTTGGTTTTTAAGTTATAAGCCAAAAACTGCATTTTACCCCTATGTTCTATTTTTAGCCGTGGCGGCCATCTTGGTTGGTTGACCGGGTCACGCCACACATTTTTTAAACTAGATACCCCAATGATGATTGTGGCCAAGTTTGGTTTGATTTGGCCCAGTAGTTTCAGACGACGGACGACGACGCCGGACGACGGACGACGACGCCGGACGCCGGACGCCAAGTGATGGGAAAAGCTCACTTGGCCCTTTGGGCCAGGTGAGCTAAAAATATCCACAATCCTTTGGATTCAGAAACAATGATTGACTTACAACTTGTAACAGTCCAATCATATCAATAGGTAGATCTCTTATTTTCTGTGTCAGTTTTCTGAATTCACCAAAAACTCTGAGTTCTTCACATGCTACGGTCAGCCATAATGGCCTTCCAGCATCTGGCTTATCTGTTAAAATATCTAACTGCAAAAACAAAAGGTGATCATCCTGAAAATTTCTTAGCCTTCAATTAATTATGTTCAAATATAAGTTTTCTGAAATCACCAAACACTCTGAGTTCTTCACATGCATGCAGCAGTCAGACAAAATGGCTGTCTAGAATCAGGCTTATCAGTTAAAATTTCCCACTGCAAAAACAAAAGTATAAATCATTCTGAAAATTTCTTTTTCTCATGTATAAATATAAATGAATTATCAGGTACTGCTTTTAATAATAATCATGCTAATATAAGAATTGAAAACTTGTTGAATATTAATTATGAGTTGTTAACAACTTCATTATTTTGCTTCATGTGAATAATAGGCGTATTTACACTTGTATGCAAATTTGTCCGCCATTACATAACATCACACAGGTTCCCGTAAACTTTGACTTCATAATTCAAAATATTTGAAGTCACAACTAAAAAGTGATTGTTGCTTGACGTCAAAAGGTTATTCGGAGGTGATATAAGGTCATTCGGAGGCAAAATACAGCTAAATACCAAAAGCGTAAATACGTTTATTGTCTCAAAGATTATCACACAACATCTTATTTTATGAGGGTAATTTCTTTATTATTTAATATTCTAGACAATTTTTCTTTTTTCTATATCTATTTTGCCTATAATTCTCTAATATTGTCTATTTTCTAACATCTCATTATTTTCTGTTCTCTATTTCTAGTTCTATTTTAGTCAATTCATGATATTTTAGCCGTTTATTCTGCCCTTTTTGGCCATTATTTTCTTTAATGTTAACCCCTTCTTGGTCCTCTTTTTTATTTCAACATTTTTCTTAAGACTTACTTGTTCATCATCTAGCCTTTTGTTATACTCAGCAAGTATTTTACAGACGATATTTTTCCGAATACTTTTAACAAGTGGATCAACAGACAATTCAATTGATTTCTTCTCGTCAGATTTACGATCTGGATCATCACGGAGAGAATTGAGACATTTTCCTTCCAATGTACTAACAATGATCCTCATTCCTTCGGGCAGTTTTTTCGGTAACCAAACCAGATAATGAGCATCTCCTAAAAGGAAAAGAAAACAGCTAATTTGGGCTATTCCATCAAAACAGGGAGAGGGTAGGACTGGAAGTTTTATTTCTGGACATGTGTTGTAGACAGACTAAATAAAAGAAAAAAAACCCATTTAATTCAACCATTCCATTTAAATTCTTTTTGGAGAGTTCAGAAGCAATGTTTAAAAAAAAAGTTTAATTTCTGGACATTAGTTGTAGGTTATTAATGGTTCTATGTTTTGACATCTAGACCCCCCCTTTTTATTTGACAACTAATGCATTTGTATGGGAACATATGGTTGGTGTGATCCCTTTTTTATGATTTGCATATGTTGGAAACCCTTTTTAAAAATGGTTGAACCAGGCCTGACAAAACATATAGTTTACCATCATCATCCATCTGATTCAGAGCATCCAAAAACACAACAATCTTTTGATAACCTTCTTTCTTAGCAACTTGAGCTGCATATTTAAACATGGTGTGAGCATATCTTTTCATTTCTTGTAAGTCATCAGGCATCTTAGTTCCCTCAGGCATAAATTCCAAGAAAAATCTTTGTAAGATCTGGAATAAATCTGTGGATCCTGGAGTTGCTCCAATGAAATGGTAAAATACCTAAAAAATAAAATTAGCAAATACACAATGTTTAAAAATACCATAGAAAAAACAACCGAAACTATATACGATTGAATGACCAATTTACATGTTTTTCTTACTTGCTGTTATAATATTTTCAATCTCTATTTGTCTTACTTTTTAACAAAAAAATCTAATTTCACTACATCTAAAAATATCATTAACATTACTTTTCATTCATACATATTATCTGAAGAAAAACATGGCAATACTCAAGAGTCAAGGCTCTGAGTCATGTAACTTTATAACTGTGTACCATGGATTAGCAAAATTGTGCTCTATGCACCAAATCCAGTGTCTGATTGGTTGAAATCTTAGTCTGAGTAAAATAATCGTAAGTGCATTAGGTCAAAACCAAACATTTATTTGTTAGTGACGGTTTTGTAACCTTTTGACATCACAGTGTAAGAGTCATTGATCAGTTTTGCAAAAAGTCAGCATCAAATTCAGTCAGAATCACAATAGTGTTTATTGAAACATTTATATTAAAAGATTGACATGAATGCCCCTAGTCAAGTTTTGAAATTAAAATGAGACAAAGGGATGGAAAGACGAAAGGATGGATGGTCAATGGTAACTCTTAATGCTGATCCATCATCTATGGCAGGCATAAAAAAATAGTTGTGTCTAGGATTTTGTACCTACCATGTTCTGATTTAAGCCTGAAAATGTGTAAAGAAATTGGAACAGAACAACTTATCAGTCTGAAAGAAATGACACACACAAATAACGCTTTCCAAAAAAAAAGTTTTTAAAAAAATGTTTGTAGCAATTCTCACAATATTAAAATCCTCACCAAAAATTTCCGAAATCACATTAGGTATTGTTGAAAACTTATTACAAGTTCATTTAGCAATCACTAATTAAATTCATTGATGTTTTCTTGAATGATCAAAATGACCGTAAGTCAAAAGTCTTAAGAAGTGAAAAAGAGGTCATCTGACTGAGATTCAGGGGTCGAAATTGGCGCTGGTCTGGTGGTCTGAGACCAGTAGAATTTGTGTCTGACCAGTAGATATTGTCAGCTGGTGGTCCGGCAGATCAGTAGAAATTTTCGTTAAAATCAATGATTGCATCTCTATCTCATTTTGTTTACAAAAAAATAAACCTGAGAAATTATTTTTAGGGTATTGGGGGTGCTATTTTTGGAATAAAGAAGAGGAAAGCAGCTGAGAAAAATAAAACTAAACATCTTTTATATCTTTAAGTGGTTATCAAATGAATGTCATTTTTGCAGGACCAGTAAATTTTGAGCCGGACCAGTAGATCTAAAGTCCACTGGTCCGGCTGGCCAGTATACTAAAAAGCTTAAATTCGACCCCTGCTGAGATTACTAAAACTCATTGCATCTCCAAATTTCAGTTCACCTCTCATTCTCTCCACACTAATTATAATCACCTTGTATTTCTTATTTGTAAGGCACTGTTTCACAGTATAAGCTATCAGGGCAGATTTACCAGACCCAGGAAAACCTGCAAGTACCAATGGAACATGTTCTTTAACTGTGTCATCAATATAGCTGTGTATCATCTGAACACTTTCTTCTCTTCCTAGTAAAACCTAAAAAAATATATTCAGAATTTCAGATATTGGTTTTTCATGATCAATAATTTTGATTTTCAGGTGTGAATGATCTTCATTCTCCTTTCTTTCTAGTAAAACCTTAAGCATATTCAGATGTTTAAGGTGGTACCTAACAGTTTCACTAAAATTAATTTGGCTCGTTTAATTTTGATAAAATTTGGACAAAGTATTTACTTTGACCCTTTAACAAAAATATAAAAATTTCAAAAATTTTGAACCAACTGTTTTGTCAGAAAAATTACACTGGTTATATAGCAGTTTGGCAAACACTTATTTTGATCATTGAGAAGCTTAATATTCCCTTAACAACACAATGTAATTAAAACGTTTAGCCGATTTTACAGAGTTATCTCCCTGTAGTGTTAGGTACCACCTTAAATAATAAAGCTGTTGATCATCTTAAAGCTCTCTTTTCTTAAGCTTCTAGTAAAACTTAAAAAAGCATATTTTAGATACATAAATATAAAAGAAAAGAGTTCCAATGTTTCCCGCGGTGCACATATATTCTATCTATCTATGGTTCAAAAGCAATAAATCAAAAATGCACTTTTATCCCAAGTCCTTGCGCTTTCATTGATACCAAATTTAACTTATGTTTTACTTTTTGAGTAAGTTACAGCTACATTTGTATGCATAGGATTTTTTTTAAATATGTACTACTGTCCTGTATGTTCTTTGTGACCTGACCTGAATTTGGGGTTCTATATATATATCTTAAAACAGTCAACATTAAAAATTGCTTGAAGGATACATTATTAATGAGTCTGTGTCTCAACTCACAAGGGACTTGTTTTCCCAGTCTAAGATTTGAAGGATGATAATAACTGTAGATGATCTACTATATAATATGGGTTTTGGTCATTGTTGAAGGATGGTAATAACTGTAGATTATCTACTATATAATATGGGTTTTGGTCATTGTTGAAGACTGTATTGTGAATATGTGATTTCATGGTCTTGCTAAAGTAATTAGCATACAACTTGATAGAAATTGGATTTCATTGAATACTTAAATTTATGGTTCACCTGTTCTCACAAAACCAACTAAAGTTGGTAATCTAACAAATATTAATGAATTCACAGTATATGGCAGTATATGGTATGGGTTTTAGTCATTTTTTGAAGACCTGTTGTTACTACCATCTGTCATTTGTTCTTTGGTGATAGTTGTCTTATAATTGGCCATCAAATCACATCTTATTGTTTTATGTAAAGAGGAGTATTAAGAGGGGGAAAGGTCTTTTAAAATGAACTACATATGTCAATGGTTATAGAAAGACTTTTTACATGTCCCACTCCAAAAGTTCCAAAGTTTAGGGGTCCAAGCCCCTTTGTTCAAAATCATGGATCCGCATCTGATATATCGTTCATCATTTACCTGAGAACGCTGAAACATAAAAGTCTCATGTTCCAATTTCAAGACATCTTTCAGTGTGGGTGACAGACCAAGACTATCGGTGGGATACTGTAGACTTAACATTGTCTTGAAATGCTGAAGCACTCTTTTTCCCATTTCTTCAAACCCACTCAAGTAAAGTTTTCCTTCGGCCTCTTTTTCATATGTACAACTGTAGTCATGAACTTGTTTTGGATACTTTGTCCTCAATTTTTCTGAAAGAAAAAAAATTGAGAATTTAAGGTGATGATAAGTTCAAGCAGATGCTGTTCTTTGAAAATGATTGTCAACAAGTAACCTTCATTGTTGGTACATGTATTAAATTCCATGGAAGGTGAAACAATATTAGTTCTTAGAGTTTTAAATTGTGATAGAAATAGTCAACAAATTTGGAGTAGTTTTATATGTATATATATATATTGTTAGATTCTAAATTTGTTGTATTATAGATCTAAGAATTACTTAAGAATTGAATGCTTCTTTTTGTAACTCCATTGGAGTGTAAAAGCATTGACCAAAGTACATTTTGTATGAAGCTAAGAAGCGCTTCATACTAAAAATGTGTGCACGGTCAACGCTTTTACAACCCTATGAAGTTACAAAAAGAACCATTCAATACTTATAATTACATTTTAGCTATGATCATGAAAACTCGAATTTTATTATTGTTTTATTTAATTCACCTGTGCACTTTATTGTGGGACCACTTGTTATCATGAATGAAAAGTTTTATTGAACAATGCAATTGCTTACGGAATAACATGTGATGTGCAGTTAGCCAATCAGATTAAAGTATCATAATGAAACATACATCTAATGTAATTATATGGAAATGAGTACCTCACAAACAATAATGTTTCTGAAGAATATTTGAGACTGTTTGAAAGGTTTAACAATTAGGTTTATTTCAACTGTGTGAAGATCCTAAAATAAAGTATAACATGGACATTTCCTATTTTTTTTTTCTTTTAAAAATTTATCCAACATGCACTAATATTAATACTTACTTTTAAGGGTATTCAATGAATGTCTATGGTTATCATTTTTCTCAGTCAAATATGATTTCACTTTCTCATCTTTAACATGGTCCAAATAATCTGGTGTTCTCATTAAAAACAAAGCCTTAAATCAGAAATCTTCAAATGAGGGCAATAAAGCCTCAATGTGCATTTTTCTCAACTTATTAAAAAATCAATAACAAAATAGAATCAAAGTGCTTTATAGCATTCATTTTTCAGTGGAAACTAAAAATTAAACATAATATTGTATAAAGCATTGGAAGGCAATACCAGGCGGAAACCCAGTTAAAATAAAACAAACTTTTTAGAATCAAAGCTCTTTGTTAGAAATGGCGATAAATGCTTACTGTTATGTTTACTATAGTAACAAAAATTTAAAAAGTTAATAGAAACAAATAAAACTACAATTTTCTTCTCAATTACGAAGTGTTTTATTTTAAAAACACCATTTGCATAAGTTTTCAATTTATCTATTGCATAGTAATGCAGAATAATTAGATATTAAGTCAATGAAATGGGTATCTATCAAGTTGGATGTAGAAAATGAATAACCTCTGATTTAATCTTTTTACCCCAGACAGAGAACATATCAATCTTTTAGTTCAGTAATTTTCGTTTCTGCCCTTCCATTATGTGACTCAAGAAAAAATTCCCAAAAAGGGGTAACAATTGTATCAAAAAGAGAAAATTGAATGCACCTTTTTATGTCAGGGCATGTTTGAGGTGTATACATTGTATTTTGTCTTTAACACGTACAAAGCAAGAGTATTTGATATATCATTTCGCTTCAGATTCTATCATTTTTATATATCAAACCTACAGGTTGACTTTATCACATAAAAAAATCACAGTCGAAAAGATGAAATATATGGGTCAAGTGAAATACCTTTCTAATGAATCACAAAAACAGAGTAGGTGTGTTTGAATAGCTATTTTTTTTTTTACTAAAAGTACATGAACACAGTCTTTTAAGTTGGATGATGAAAAAAGCATATCTTTGAAAAAATATATTTTTTTGTGTGTGATAACTAGGGTTTATCATTTTGTTTATTTTCTTTGGTTACATCTTCTGACATCAGACTCAGACTTCAGTTAAACTGAATTTTAATGTGCGTATTAATTGTTATGCGTCTACTTTTCTGCATTGGCTAGAGGTATAGGAGGAGGATTGAGATCAAATAAACATGTTTAACCCCCCCACCCCCCCCCCCCCCCCCCCCGCATTTTTGTGCCTGTCAGGAGCCATTGGCCTTTGTTAGTCTTGTATTATTTTTAATTTTAGTTTTTTGTGTACAATTTGGAGTTCAGTATGGCCTTCATTATCACCATGATCACTGAACTAGTTTATATATTTGTTTAGGGGCCAGTTGAAGGACGCCTCCAGGTGCGGGAATTTCTCGCTGCATTTAAGACCTGTTGGTGACCTGCTGTTGTCTTCTCTTTGGTCGGGTTGTTGTCTCTTTGACACATTCCCCATTTCCATTCTCAATTCTATTTATAATCTTCAACCACTGAATTTTTTTAGTCTGCCCTTCAAGGAAATATTTAATTAGATTTTTTTTAAATGTTTAAGAATTTTCCAAAATTCCTCCTGACAACCAATCAGACAATAGTTTTAAGTTGAATCAATGCAGACAAGATCATTAACTGATGCTCATTAGCTAGTAGATACATTTGTCTTTTAAAATACAACTGACATATAAGGATCGTAATGGTGCTATGTGAATAAATTTATCGGTTTTCAAGAGCAAAATTGGCAGAGTCATCCCTACAATGGCTTCCATTTCTACAATTGTGAAAATGAACTGACGTAATGGGGAGATAATTTTGACGAAGTAGAATCCTGACATATACTAGTTGATTCAACAGCAAATTATAAACAAAGGAAGATAACTCCAATTTAAAATTTTAGTTTTTCATGCAGGATTTATGAAATGTTGTTGACAAGTATGGTTAACTTTGATTACTTTTCAACTTGAATAGATGCTGCATACATAACATATTGCCCTCGATACACAATTTTTTTGTTCATCCCAAATATAGTGACAAGTCTGGAAAATTAATAACTATCACGCAAACTCAATATAGGTTTTACTCCCTTGAATGAAAGCTTTCCCCAAAATCTTTATGTTTTTTTATCTTACTAAATGGATGCATGAAAAGATTTGAAAATTTCACTTAATAAAAATTTAATTTTAAACCTGATAAGTATATGATATTCATCTAATTCATGTTGAAAATGTTTGCAATCTTTTTGAAGTCAATGCAGTCAATAATCTGTAATTACCCTACCTTCTTTTTTAACTTACATTTCTATTTTGTCCCCAATATCCACCAACCATAATCTCTGATGTAGTGACAGACATCCCAGGCATCCATTTGTATCTGGAAAGATTAATCAAATTAGTGTTAATTATAAATAATTTAATTTTGGATGTAACACGTCTTCTGATTGGCTGAGGTTATTTTGTTATAAGCCCATAAACATAATTTAGTCATGTGACCGTGACGTCATCAACGTTTTTTTTTGTGGTTTTCTACGGTTTAAAATGGAATTTAGCATTAAATTATAAGAAATGACTGTAATATTTTTTCTGTCTATTCGAAATAACATAAAAAATGTGGTGCACACTGTTAAATAACTGCTACGCGCGTTATTCAGTGTGCACCAAATTGTTTATGTTATATTTCTTCATAGACAGAAAAAATATTACAGTCATTCCTTAAATATAAGTGAGAGGGAAAATTGCATTTTCCTGGATATTGGATTCCATGGTTTTCCAAAATTCTGCAATATTAGTCTATAAAATATTTGTAATGCCTTATTCTTATAGTTATTATCCAGAGAATCACATATTGTCAGCTTGAATAAAAAATAGAAGTCACCTAACCTTGCCCTGATGTCATCTGGAATTTCTTCTATTTTTGGCACCCAGCCAAATCTTTCAGATACTAAACTTAGAAAATAAGGATATGTGTTCTCTTCTTGACATCTACAAAAAATAGTAAAAAATTATTGGTATAGAGACAAAACTAGAAAAAGGGACATAACTCCAGTACTATGAATCTCTAGTTTGCTTAATTACATACTAAAATAACCAGTGTGAACGCATTTGAAGAATACTTAAGGATGTCTGCTTGTCATGTTTGGGAATTTTTGTCAGATTTTCGGAATCCTCTGGTTTTATCCATTTGAATGCCTTAAAAAAATTTCCCCATGAACCCCCATTTTTCTTTTAATAAATCTTTTATATGTATAATTATAAGTCATTTGTAAAAGTCTTATAAAGTTTTATTTATTTTTTAATAGTATTTGAGAACTTTAACTGGTCAATGATAAAGCTATGAAAAATCAAGAGAGAACATTTTCCCGCCAAAATTCCAATGGCTAATATCTCGAAAACAAGCACATTGACCTGTCGGGCCTTTATTTTTTTTGCTTTTTTGATTCCTCAATTTATTCCCTATCAATGCATACTAGTTTTATGAAAAGTTATTTATTTTGAAACTGAGCAGCGAACATCCTTAAGATTGTTTTTGGTGATACACAGCTTTGGTTCATGCTTTTTAAAACTGTTTGTTTTTATGCACTGATGCATTTCTGTTGATAGTTTTGATTAGTTTGTCAGTTCTTCTTCCATAGAGTTAGAATGTTCAATTAGTAGCTTCTGTCATGGTTGTACACAGGTGCTCCTAGAACGGAGGAAATAATTCAGAGGATGGACTTAATATTATTTCTTAAAACAGAATCAATTAAATGGCGGGACTGGCAAAATTTTGAAATACTGACATAGGACTAGTCCCAAGTAAATTCTTGCCAAACACTCAGACAACAAAAAGTAATTGTAACAGGATTCTGTTAGGAAGTCTCCCATTTTAACAAAGCTCCCAGAACTCACCATTCCAATGGTCCCATATTCCATGTATTCATTTGATTTATTTAATTGTCCAATACAAGAATATATATGGTTTAGAGGTGGGGATCTTGACTGCTTACAAGTTTACAAACAAAAGGGGGTGGTATGGCCCACTAGGGACTTCCCTTTTATTTCATTTCATTTGTTTTATTGTCCCCTACAAGAATATATATGATTAAGGGGTGGGGATCTGGACCGTTTACAAGATAATAGCACATTCTCAAATTGAATGGGGTAGGGGGTAACCCCATGGACTCTCCCCATATTTCATTTGATGTGTGTTATTGTCGATATACAGAATTACTGTAAATTCAAAAATTATTGCGTGCTTTTATTATTGCGATTTTGTCATTATAGACTTATATGCGATTTTAATTTTTGCGATATTGAGAAAAAAACTATTAAAGTTATATACTAAATTTCAAAATGCGAGTTAAATTATTGCGATTTTAATCCTGTCGCAATTTTTGCAATAATAAAAACATCGCAATAATTTCTGAATTTATAGTATATACATGGTTTAGGGCTGGGGATATGGACCATTTTCAAGATTTTGCTAAATTGACATACTGGTCTATCCCAAATAAATTCCTGCATCAAATAAGTCTGACAATTACCTCTCTAGTTCTGACAAACATGTTGTTAATGTTTCCCTAGTGTCAGCATCTTTTGGTATTCCCCATCTTAAATCACACTCCACCAGCCTCAGTTTCCTTTCCTCGCACCACTCTCTGAGTTGGGGAAATATGACCTTTACGAGATAGTCACGTTCATTGTTCATGTCCTTAAAAGTACTACTAACAAAAAGTCTAATTGTCTTCCAACCTCGCCTCTGAAAAATTTTTAAATGTAACACAATGCACATTCAAATTTAGAAATTAAGCATACTGTCAACCAACTAATTTTCATGAGCGATTTACATTGTATTTTCGCAACTTGTGGGTGTAGAAAAATATCGCAAATATGTAAAACTTGGATTTTTCCTTATTTATCCTCATTAAGTAAATTTTAGAACCACGAAATTAAATTGTCGTGAAATGGGTTTGAAAGAGATAAACGTGAAATAAAGTATCTGCATTTAAATAAGTTGGTTTGCAATATATTGCGATTACAATGTATTATATAATCACCAAAAAAAAAGGTCTCACTATGTTTTCCTAAAAATACATGTACATGTACAGTAATGTATCCATGAGGATTAGCACCTACAAACATGTTTAACCAAGCCATATTCTGTCATGTGCTTGTCCCAAGACATGAGCCTGTAAGTTGTTACTCAGTCAGAGCAAGTGACTGATTGACGATTGTTGCTATAATATATCATTTCTTTTTTTTCGTTCATTGTTGTGAACTCAAATCAGACTGATAGTTTTTGTATTTGAACTATTTTACATTTGTCATTTTAGAGTCTTTTATAGCTGACTATAGGATACAGGTTTTGCTCATTGTTGAAGCCCATATAGGGCCTATATTTGTTAACTTCTTTGTCATTAGGTTTCTGGTGGACAGTTGTCTGACATCCGTAATTATAAAACATCTTCTTATCTTTATTGTATACAGACACACTCTGCACTTGAAGTTACCAAAAAATATCATAATTAACATGTACATGTACAATTACTAGAATGGAGTCTCTCTAATTGATCTCAAATCCTAGAATTGAGGCTGTCATGAATAAAACAGTAGAAAATAAGATGTTTTCAAGAGGTTTTTTTTCTATATTTTAAAAGTATTGTCATATTATTACATGTACAATGTAGATGATTAATAGGTATGTGTATACATGCATGACATGTACATGCATGTACATGTATGTATAACAGGAATGTGTCCATTAGTACACGGATGCCCCACTCGCACTATCATTTTACATGTTCAGTGGACCGTGAAATTGGGGTCAATACTTTAATTTGGCATTAAAATAAGAAAGATCATATCATGGGGAACATGTGTACTAAGTTTGAAGTTGATTGGATTTCAACTTCATCAAAAACTACCTTGACCAAAAACTTTAATCTGAAGCGGGATGAACGGACGAACGAACGAACGATCGAACAAAGGCACAGACCAAAAAAACATAAGCCCCTCTACTATCGTAGGTGGGGCATAAAAATCATCATCTATCAAAA
This sequence comes from Mytilus edulis, assembly GCF_963676685.1. NCBI lineage: Eukaryota > Metazoa > Mollusca > Bivalvia > Mytilida > Mytilidae > Mytilus > Mytilus edulis. The sequence goes on along the minus strand of NC_092357.1, from coordinate 46,238,839 downwards.
TATTTTGCATACCTCTTTTTCTGGAGTAATTTCTGGTTTCCTTTTACATATCAAATCATCCACATATTGTTCCCAAACACAAGGGTCATCACTTAATTCTAATCCACCCATGAGCTCCGACAAATCAGTTTCCATCCAGCTCAGATGATCCCCATTGGATAATTTTCTTTGATTGCTCGCCTCAGCCGATTTGGTTTCTTTTGACATAGCAGTCTGATTTTGCACTGCATCTGGTTTTTCCGGCAATATTTTCTTTTCTTCATTTTGTTTGGTACTTTCACTTTCATGGTTTTTTACTGCTGTATCAGACTTTGGATTTTCAGATGTATTGTTACTATTAGATTTTGTGGCTGTTTCTTTATTCTTCTTTGATGAACCACTACCCATTTTTTATATATATGTGCCTGTAATAGAAAATTAAATCTAAACAAGAATGTGTCCAAAGTACACGGATGCCCCACTCGCACTATCCTTTACCATGTTCCATGGACCGTGAAATTGGGTAATAATCTAATTTGGCATTAAAATTAGAAAGATTATACTATAGGGAACATATGTACTAAGTTTCAAGTTGATTGGACTTAAATTTTATCAAAAACTACCTTGACCAAAAACTTTAACCCGAAACTCCCACTTTCATTTTCTATGTTCAGTGGACCGTGAAATTGGGGTCAAAAGTCTAATTTGGCTTTAAAATTAAAAAGATCATATCATAAGCAACAAGTGTACTAAGTTTCAAGTTGATTGGACTTCAGCTTCATCGAAAACTACCTTGACTAAAAACTTTAACCTGAATGGACATGATGGACGGACGGACGAACGGAGCCACAGACCAGAAAACTTAATGCCCCTCTACTATCGTTGGTTGGGCATAAAAAAAAAATGTGATTTAGTGAACTTTCCTTCTGACCCTAATTAGTGGGACCCAACTTGTCTGAAAAATATTTACAAAGACAAAGTGGATTTTATCGTTTTGTAACACAAAATGCATATTACTTTTAGGCTACACCAATTTGATTTATAGTTCTTCGGACAAAAGCTCAAAAAAATATGGGGAGAGCGAGCAAAATTTTTTGATTGTATATTTATATATTTCTTGAAAATTGGTTTTGTTGAGACGGGTACTTGAAGAAGTAAAAAAAAATATACATGTATAAGTAAATTTGTAGGATACTTATTATACAAGTGAATTTTATTTACTTGTATAGGTAAAAACAAAATTGGCTTAGTTATTTCACTTAGGCATTCAGATTTTTTTACTTGTATAAGTAAACAAATCATCCTTTCTTCTTTTCTTGAATTCTTAAGATTTCTTTGCTCTAATATTATTTTAAATTGTGAACTCTTTACAGATGTCTTTACTAATCATTTAAGTGTAATTTCATGGACAAAGAAAATCCCATTTGTCTGTTATCTTCATAACCCTGCTCATTTACAAGGAGCAATTTTTGATTGCCATGCGCAAATATACAAGGTCTTTGCTCAATCAGTTTCTTTAATGAATTAATGAGATGAAACATTGAACTTTAATGAAAAAATTTGAACAAACCTGGGAAAAATCATTAAAGGCATGATTTCACATCTCAAAACTTGAGGATTTTTGTGGGATTGTAAGAAAAATTTACTTATACAAGTAAATTTTTCAGAAAATTAAGGGGAGATTATTCAAACATTATTTATCATGTTTATTTACTTATATGTGTATATTTTTTTTTACTTCTTCAAGTAAATAAAATACACTTATACAAGTAGTACCCCTGACTGACAAGTGGAGTGAGCGGTATATATTTTTTTGTCAAATTGTACAATTTAGAATTGTATGTACTTCATGTTAAAACTGGGTTACATCAAAGAAAAGAGCTACATGTATGGTATAGCTGTCTGTGATATAGAGTAAAAAGCAAAATGTACATGTACATGAGATAATTAAATGAAATATCATTATTCAGATTTGACCAAAGTACAAATGCAGCTGCTAGCCTCGCATTTGAAATATTTTTTTATTTCTGTCAATTCAAACCAAAGACTTTAAAATCTTCATTTTGTTTTAATCTATTTTTAAATTTGCCAATAATTAGATACGCAGTAGTATGAGGGGGGATAGGACCTTTGTCGGGACTCCGGGATCGGGTGTTTTTAAGCTCGGGATTTCGGGATTGACCCTTTCGGGATCCGGGAATCCTTTTTTCTGATTTCGGGACGTCGGGATTTACTTTATTTAAATTCGGGACCTCGGGATTTCGTTTTTTTAAGTCCGGGATTTCGGGATCAGGACCCCTCCTATCCCCCCTCTAGTATGGTGTCAGAAAATATGATAATCATGGCGTGTAGGTCTACAGAATAGTACTTAAGTCACAAAAACTGAAATTAGTTGATTCGCCGCTGAGGAGAAAAACAATATATATATGGAAGTACACGTATGGGTCAGTCAGATTAATGCCTAACATGTAGTAGAAGTTAAATTAAACACTGTAACCACAATACATGTAAATAAGGCTACACTGACGGTGTTCTTACAAATCAACTTGATATAGCAAAAATATAGTTAATGCTAGTAAGTGATTTCATCATTAAATTGTCCACACAAAATCGTGTAAAGCATACTTAAAGAGAAGTTAAAAGTAATATTTAGATCAATACATTTTATTTGTCGTACAAAATGTTTGCTGCATTCTTCCGAACACTGATTAGCTCATCTACAAACCATGTTAATCTTTTTGTCACTTTGACATAGCTTTAAATACTTTTGCAATATCCGCCAGCAAATGGCTTAAACCTGTTCATAACTTGAATCTTTTTTTCATTTCTTTTGTTCGCATGACATTTTTATCTACAACAATTTATTATCCTGCCTGCAAATCTATGTTGTATTTGATGTTACGTTATACATGTTGTATATAAAAACGTCCGACTGCGTCGTCGCACTATTGAAACGTACGTCATGCCAAACCATCGCACTTCAGCAAAATGGCCATCATACTTCGGCGTGGACCATCGCACTTCAGCGTGACCATCACACTTCAGCGTCCCCATCGCACCTCCGAGTCCTACATATATATATATATATCTAGTGAATGTAACATGCCAGGCCTTACATTTTTATCAACTGGACAGGTACATGTAAGTCTATACTCAGAGTAGTTTTTGACGTGGTTTGTTCATTTGTTATGATGACCCTTAGATGAGGGTGGTAAAGGTTTATTTACGTTCAACATGTTTTGACACTTTTATATCATGTGAAGCCGTGAAAAGGTTTGTTATTCAATTTCAACGTGTTTCCTGAAATTGGTAAAAAGATCAACTTGCAAGACATTCTTTATTGTGCGTTCATCGTGAAATGGCAATGTTATTTTGCGTTCTTCCGAACAGAAACCCCCTCTTTACGCCCCTTTTAGATTTTATTGCGCAAAATATTTGTTTTCAAACATCAACAGCTCGCTCCGTTGCCGGTGCTAATTTTTTATTGTATAATAAATTAAATAATAAAATTCTTCGTCAAAACTTGTTGTAGAACATATATAGAAAACTTATTTTCTGTGAACAAATACCATTCAATTAAACTAATATACCTGTGATAATGTTTTCCTCACAGATGATGATGTGAAAGCGTCTTAATCTGGTTTTTGTTGCTACAGAATTTATCCTTGCAGCTAACCTACAAAATCTCTTCAACAGGGAACCATTAAAATAAATAAAAATAGTACATTTACGGAAGAGAAACGTAAAAATCCGTAATAAGATCATCTTTATTTCAGACTAAAAAAAGGTCCATATATATTTCTACATGCACTGACTGGCTAGCCTACTGTAACATATTTTTTCTGAATAATAAAAGTTATGTATATAGTAAAAGGAAACTGTCCTCTCTGAAAATAATTATTTAATTAAAAAAACAAGAGGAGGTGCGTGTATATTTTGTAAATGTTGCAAATTAAGAATCATGCATAGAAAGCAGTCAAATAAAAGTTTATATATATGATGATCACCCATACCCGTAGCCAGGGGGGTTCGGGGGGTTCGGACGAACCCCCCTTGAAAACAAATAATGACTGTTAAAGTCAACGTTCTGTTCGAATAGTGACTGTAAAAGTCGAGTTTGTGAGGCCAACGAACCCCCCTTTGGAAATTCCTGGCTACGGGCCTGTCACCTGAGTATTTTGGCCATTAATGATAATCTTCCTGATCTTAATTGATAAAAACAGTTTTACCTTTCCCCCACTTGATCAAGACTTTGTTGGGAAACGTATGTATACGGCGAACCAAGGAATTGTATATTTAAATATACAATTCCTTGGTCGAACCGTCGTAAAAGACTGGAAATACATTTGAAGAGAAAACTAAATTGTCCAACACACTTATGGCATTACAAGTTTTATTTTTGACACCATCTGTAATCAATAACTCTGGGGTTTGTTATACACTAAATTAACAACCCACAGAATGTAAAATACGAGTATTTTACTCGATCGGTTTCTGTATTGAAGATATATATGATTCTCGAGCGCGTACTCGGGTATCGCGGAAAAAAATACCAACGAGTACTCGATTAGTTATTGTTATTGCAGTTGAGTACATGTTTAACATACATTAGTACTTTATTTAATTATTTTAAAATGTAACATTGCACGCTATATTTATGTAATAGTAAACTGGAGTTGGTTTTTTCAAGAACAGATTAATATAAGCTATATGTAGCGTGTTTCCGAATCCTATCATTATTATGTATTTTGTATGATGATATAATTGTATTGATGATGAATAAAATGTTTAAACTAGTGGGCCGTTCTGAATTTCCTGCAGTTTATCCCGGTCGACCTTCTATTGCAGGAACTACAAGCTGTGTTTTTTAATTGTTAATTTGCCCTACTTCTGAACATGCATGAAATATATGACACTTGTCTTCAATTTCAGGATGACCAACAATCAAATGATTACTAACTACCCGATAGAGAGGTTCCGGCATAGTAGTAAACGGGATTTGATTAATTAAATGTAATTGGCAATGGAAATCTATGGAAGCGTATTATTGTTTCATTATTTTAGATCAAAGGGACCAAGCTGTTAAAAACAATTATCTTTTGTGTTTTTCATTTAAAATCTTCAATCTTTTACTCATACCAAGCTATAAATACATTCAGTATTTACACGAAAGCAATTAAAAACAACAATCATGATTTTCCAATTATTCAACTGGAATTTGAATTAAATTGGGCGCGAACGTGTAGAGTGCGAACGGACCTTGGGTGCGAACGTGCGAGGTGCGAACGTGTAGGGTGCGAAAGTATATTGGGCGCGAACGGACCTGATACCATTAGCGCCACACAACTTTTTTTTAAGATTTCTTCCTATGTTTGCGTTATAACGCAAACCTTTGTGTTATAACGCAAACATTTGTTTTATCTTAATATTTCTTATTCAAGCCGTTTAAAGGAAACAGCAGTTATTATAATGGAGGAGGCTAAATATATTAATGATTATCACCTTTGTAGTCATTGCAAAGTAAAATGCTTGAACAATTAGATCATTTCATTGACTAATATTGAGCAGAATTATATAAGAAGATGTGGTATGAGTGCCAATAACAAAACTCTCCATTTAAGTCACTATTCGTAAAAGTAAACCATCTTAGGCCAAAGTACGGTCTTCAACACGGAGTATTGGCTCACATCGAACAGCAAACTATAAAGGCCCCTCAAACCTTTATCCATGTTACTACTAGTATACATATTACAAAGAAAATTGAGTAAATTGAGGTTATGCCGAAGAAAAAAATCAACCCTGATGATATAGCTATAACCGAATATAAATATACTTCTAAAGTAAGCTCTCGTTTGCGAACTGTGTAGATTTGTTAGATTCAAACAAGCTACCCTTGGGCAATACATGTATAGAATGGAGATGTTTTATTAATAATTACATTAGATGTATGTTTCATTATAATACTTTATTCTGATTGGCTAACTGCACATCACGTGTTATTCCGTAAGCAGTTGCATTGCTCAATACAACTTTTCATTCATGATAACACGTACGTGGTCCAACAATAAAGTACTAGTGCACAGGTGAAGTAAATAAAAAAATATATAAAATTCGTGTTTTCATGATCATAGCTAAAAAAATGTAATTATAAGTATTGAATGCTTCTTTTTGTAACTTTATAGGGTTGTAAAAGCGTTGACCGTGCGCACATTTTTAGAATGAAGCGCTAGCGCTTCCGCGATTCATACAAACAGTACTTCCGTCAACGCTTTAAATTTACACCCCAATAAATTTACAAAACACAAACATTAACAACTATAGGTAATCGTAAGGCCTTCAACAATGAGCAAAGCCCATACCGCATAGTCAGCTATAAAAGGCCCCGATAAGAACCATGTCGTCGACTTAATATCTTATTGTTTTGCATTACTATGTAATAGATACATTGAAAACTTATGTAAATGGTGTTTTTAAAATAAGAAAATTGTCGTTTTATTTGTTTCTATTAACTTTTTAAAATTTTGTTACTATATCAAACATTACAGTTAACTTTTATCGCTTTCTCGATAAACACAGAGCTTCGATTCTTTTGTTCTATTTCAAAAGTGTTTCCGCCTGCATATATCAAGACAAATTAAGATTTTAATCTGCTTCCTCTGTACCCATACACATGGGCTCGATTACCAAATATTCGTATGTATTATTAATGTTTTAATGCTCCATTTATTGGCATTATGTTTTTCTGGTCTGTGCGTGCGTTCGTCCATTCGTCTGTTTGTTTGTCCGTTTGTCCAGCTTCAAGTTAAATAAAATTGAAACTTAGTACACATTTTCCTTATGGAATGATCTTTTTAATTCTAATGCCAAATTACAGTTTTATCCCATTTTCATAGTCCACTAAACATAGAAAATGATAGTGTAGATGAGGCATCCGTGTACTTGGAACACATTCATGTTTCTTCAAATTTTCGTCGTATCGCTGTAAATTTGTGTTAAAATTTTAACGTCGATATCAATAAATATTTCATTGTTTACGAGAAATATGCAATTTACTATCATTGTTATAAATCCTAAATATGGCCAATTATATTATAGTTTAAAAAAAGAAATTTATGAAACATATTTATATCCGCTAACCGAGCCCCTATTGAGATCGACAAACTTAACAAAAAAGCTTTGAATACAATACGGATATTTCTTAGAATTGATGGTCGTCCTATATAAATTACAGTCAGTCTTTACAAATTACGGTCATCCTTTACAAGTTACGGTCATCTTTTTACTAATCACGGTCATACTTGTTTTATGTTACGGTCATCTTGAAAATATTTTGATTATGATTTACGGTCATCTTAACGATTTTTTCAAATCGAATTTCCCGTTTCATGCACATTTCTCGGAAGTAATTAGTGATTTTCGAGTGATTCTTTTATAAATTTACATCGTTTCAATGTATGATTTGTAAAGAAAATGATATAGAAACACTTTAACAGACAATACAGAAACTGACCTAATTTTTCATCCGACATCTTGGGATGACCGTGAATGCAGTTACGGTCATCAGCTGTACCCCAGTGATAATACGATGATTTATAATGTCATTAAACATTGCTTACTATAGAAAAAGAAAAGTTACTGCGAGCAACTAAACCTATATCTAGAGTTTTGTTTTATTTATTATACCAAGGATTAAGTAAAGAAATGTTATAAATTCGGACGAGCATGGCGAGGGAGAATTTAATTACTTTTATTGTATGTCTTTACCTATGGTTTATGATGATAGTCAATTCGGAAAATCTCATCGGATCCACACAATATATAAAGCATAATTTGCAGTGTCAATTTCGAAAATGTTGTTTATATTGATAAATACTAATTACTCTTTTAACTCATCAGATAATGCAAACGAATTAAGATGTGTACGAACTTTTTATCTCTGTTGGTGGGCTATAATCCCTTGAGGGTATCATTAGGTCGATAATGAATACATAAGTCTTGATAAGATATATAACAAACCTTGTATTGACTTATAATACAAGCTGAAAACACATTAAGAAAAAAACGATTTGTTTTAAACCAGAGAAAGATCAGAAAATTTATTATGTTTATGTTAAAAAACGTTAATTAAATTTTCCTGAGATATATTGTTTATTGTCTGCGTATTAATAAATTGTTGTTAATGCCAGAATGAAACTCAAACTGTTCTGTAGAAAAATGCATAAAACATACGCTTCTCATCATTAACACATTTTGTTAAATATATTTTCCTGCAACACGGTTTGCAAAAGAGTGTTCATTTACAAACGGTACTAGTCATGATTTTGAATATTATTTAGTATATATACTCTGACGATTTTGTGTTTATCCTATATTGAATTATTTATCCGTACTGTGATCGTACTGTCATATCCGTAATGTTGTTATTAATATTGTGTATTGGACTTGGATATGGATCAGTTATACCCGAAAACCCGGATACGGAAGTTGAGATGCCACTTATCAGTAACGACGATGTTCCGCTGGTTGCCAAGTTGGATACAAAAAATCTGAATAAGGCAATAAAGACATACATAAATAAAACTATGGAAAAGACTGTTATGGGAAAAATGTCCGAATTGAAATTGGATATATTGTCTAAAATTAAAACAGGTAATTATGAATATCGTAAGTGCTTTAGTATGATATGACGTCACTTATGGTTTTGTAGAACTATTGTTCTTTCAATGGATTGAATTATCATGTTACCTATCATGTGTCAATATTATATGAATTGTATGTTATTCATCTTGATTGAATATTTCGTTATCTGACGTCATAATTGAAAACAAATTATCATTGTCTAACGTAATATTATAACCTCCCTGACTTTTAAATGAGTATAATCTTTATTGTCATAACACAATGTAACTTAACATGCTTAATAAGCCGAAAATTTCACATAATTAGAAAGTTCTTAAATGCAAAAAGAAGAACAAAGTTATACGCATTTAGTATTTTAAAATACTTGTTACATATCCATAGCATTAAATTTGTATTTTGCGCTATAAATTACTTTATAAACGCATTATAAACAAATATTGGTCATTGTTGAAGACTGTACTGTGACCTATACCTTTACATTTTCAGTGTCATTTGGTCACTTGTGATGAGAGTATTCTCATCGGTAATCATACCAGATCTTCTTTTTTTTTATATAAAAAACTATTAATATGTTTCATTAAGATATATGTTTTTTGTTTTGCTTAATCATGGCATTCCTTTTAATTTGTACGTTATTCTCGATTCTAATGTTTTCATAGCAGGCTTTAACCACGACTATTCTATAATCTTTCCACGTTCATACCGCTATCTAACTACGCTCTAAGCCATCACAACAACACCATGTTCCATATAAAACTGTTTCCTCCCTTCTTATTGTCATTGATACGTATAATTCTCGAAAACATTAAGGTATGCCACCAAAATCTACCAGAACTCGTGGGCGTGGTGGTAGGGGTAGAGGTAGAGTCAGAGGGGCCTCTGATACGAATCCGGATCCAGTATGGATGTCGGATCAACCAATTCATCATGAATTACAACGCAATGCTAATCTATCAAGATCATATGACGATATTGTATTGAAAAGTGGCAATGATACAGATGTGTCAAGCATGGTTAAGCTGTTGAAAATTAGGGATATGAGGTCCAAATTACATACAGATAAACAACAACTTGAAATAATTTATATATTGTATGTGACAATGACAATGAGCATGGCTAGAACTCGAAATGGCCGTAGTATGAACGTAGTCAGGTCGTACGACGAGCCTGATGAGGATGACATAAGCGTGCTAGAATCGTACTTTGCTTTTTATAAGCGTAAAATAAACGTAGTACAGTCGTAGTGGAAACTTTGTTGGGTCGCGGAGAGATAGTTCCGTGACCGTTGCGATCTTACCACGACCTTACTGCGCTCTCGGTACGCTTCTACAACCTGATTTCAACACGACCGCATCACGATTTTTTTGAACATGTTCAAAATTGGCCACGATCATGAAGACATCACCACGACCGTTCCACCACCTTACTGTGATCTATACGCTTACTATTGTTTTTACCGGATCCGAGTGATATTGGCGTACTAAATTATAATCCTGGTACATTTGATTACTATTGATCTCCTCCCTACGAAAGTTTACAGACAAAATAATATTTAAATATCAGTGTTGCACATTACCACTATATGTTTAACAAGTAGTAACGACTATTTCTTTTATTCATTTTTCCGCATCGCAGCGAGGGATGAATGAGTGCCTCCTGTCCGTCATTTTATATGGGCAACGTTTCTTTTCTATAAGCACACAAAAAACTGGCAATCCTAGAAAAATTATCTTAAAGTCCAAGTGCGGGGTTTGATCGATCTTACAAATTAAACTTTGACAGATTAATGATACTGCAGATACATTACGTAATGTTCTAACACACACATAACACAGTAAAAAGTAAAGAAGAAACACCAAACTTTAAGAAAAATAAAAAAAAAGTAAATGTTAATATATAACATACTTTGTTCAAAGAAAATGGTGAGTTAAACCTGACTGTTATCGTACTATATGACAGTTGTTCATATTTCCATTACAGTAAATAGAAAAAATAATGATCACCTTATACTAATACTTATACTAACCATTGATATTTATAACATTTAAACAGAATACACCATTTTGTTATACAGAAAAATATCCTAGAGATTGCGAAGATGTCAAAGAGTCAAAAAGTGGCATATACAAAATATATCCATCAGATATCCGTGGATTTGAAACATACTGTGACATGACGACCGCAGGCGGGGGTTGGTTGGTAAGGTTGATTTTAAGTACATTTAATTATAATTTACAAATTGAATAGTTATGAAAATCCGTTTACTGATGACAGCGGATATCTTCAAATTGTCGATACTACAATCCTGCACTCTTTTCTTTGGATGTGACGTACCGAATTAAACCAATTACGGAATATGTACTAACAGGATCAACCACATGCGTATGATATAGCCATGCTTATCACTTAATGAATGTTAAACCGTGTATTCTTCGTATATTATATTTAAGCTCTTATAGAAATTGTAGTTGTATTCTGACAACTTAAAGTTCTTTCCATCTTTGAATTTACTTGAGCGCAACAAAAACAAACGACGATGCAACACACACAAAAAGAAACTATAAGATAACAAGTGGCATTTTCCTGAAATTGCGTACAGTATATATTTAAGAAAGATGGTTGTTTGAACCTGATTTTGAGGCTGGCCAAACCTCGTGCTTTTATGACATTATGAACTATACAACTTAATTGACAACATTATATGACAGGAAGACAGTACAATTAAGATGCAAAACAATTCATGACAGAGAAATATTTAACTAAACAATACAATAGTACGTACATTTCGACATGCTAACCACAGAATTTCAACGAACACGTTAAACAACAGCACATAAAAATAACACAACAGAACTACGAACTGTCCGTCACACGACTTAACCAAAGCTAAAAAGTGACGTCACAGGTGAATTTCTAAAAATTGTATATAAATCAGGATTAGGTTTGTAATTATTTTATTTGATATATTTTATAACAATTACAAAAATATTATTACAATTAAACTACTCAAATGTATCTCTTTTGTCATTTCTTCCAAAATAAAAAAAATAACTAATTTAACAATTACATACAATGTTAAAATAATTCAAAAAAAGGATATTTTCAATAAACTGACAGTGATTATATTTCAAACAGTTTAGTACCTTACGACATATTCATATAATTACTGTTCATTTTGAAATACAGGTTTTCCAGCGAAGGCTAGATGGAAGTGTTGACTTCTTCAGAAATTGGACAGATTACAAAAACGGGTTTGGTGACTTGATAGGGGAATTCTGGTTAGGTAAGGCAGTATTTATCGTGCTTTACATCAATTAATAAAATAGACTGCCCTGTTTCCTAATATAAATCATTGGTCAGTCAAGTGCGTATATACTTTTAACTTCTACGCCATTCGCTTTCAATATAAATAATTCTTTTTAAAAAATGGGAAAAAAAATAATTCTCATTTTTAGGACACTGTCATCTTAAATACATTTATAGTTTTTCTGGGTATATTGAAGTTTCTGAGAATAATGTTGTTTATAAAGAAATTTAAGGGAATGAATGTGTTCGCAATGTCGTCAATGGGCTCCAAAATGTACTTTTTACCATAAACCAACTTGGCGGCGGAAAATCTTTTCTATTCCAAAATAATAATACATTTAGACCAATCAAAACATTGGAAGTATGATATATTAACAAATAACCAATTTTAGTTGTGTGTATAATTTTTAAGTTTGTTATTTACTACATTTTGGAAACCTTGCAATGCTATGATACTTCTGACGAAATAAGATTTAACCTATAAATCATCTTATCTACATTTAGGTAATTCAAGAATCCATGAAATTACCACAAAAGATGAATATGAACTGTACATACTAATGGAGGATTTTGAAGGAGAACAAAAATATGCGAGGTACAAGACGTTTTATATAGGAGACATACAGTCAAAATTCACCCTAGACATCGGAGACTACAGCGGAAACGCAGGTCTGTAACTTTTGTGTTCTCTCTAAATGATTAAGGGATCATATTTATAACCTACTTTGGTGTTGGGATGAAATTTAAGGGTGTCTTGTAAAAATTGATACATCAAAAAGGTATCAATTTTTATAATACTTTAGAGGGAATTGTATAAAAACAAAACTATACCAATTCTTCAGGCCTATCTGCAATATGCGTGCAAAAGATAACCAATTCACCAGGCCTTTTTTTTTACAATCGTGCAAGATAATTACAAATTCAACAGGCATATTTTGAAAATGCGTGCAAAATGTTAATAAATTCGTCAAATACATTTAATGATACTGTAAATTGAGAAATTATTGCGTGCATTTATAATTGCGATTTTGTTATTCAAGACTAAAATGGGATTTAAATGTTTGCAATATTGAAAGAAATCCTGTCTACTACATATACAAAATTTCAAAATGCAATTTGAAATAATTGCGATTGTAAACCTGTCGCATTTTTTGGCATAAAAAAACCATCGCAATTATTTCGCAATCTGAGTCATTCTGCACACATACTTGTTGCAGTAGTTCATGTGTTATATCTTAATATCTTGTTGGACGAAAGGACCTTTTCCAGGACGTCGTGCTTTTAGGCCTTTATATTTTGTGGGAATTAGGAAAACTTGATGACGAAATACATTTTGGGAACGGTAAATTTATAAAGCTCCAAATTTGTGTATCTATACTGAAGTGTAACTTCACAACATAGAAAGACACACTATAAAATGTCAATTGAAATGGCTTTACTCAATCAAAAGACATATTAACACAAGTAAACATGCATGTCAAATTATCCGTTTAGGGGTAGACGAATACTTAATTATCTGGAAAGTACCATTCGAAAATATTGGCCCTTTTAATTGTTGTCGACACAAGTTATAGTTGATATTTATAGATTCAATTTGTGTGTAATGTTATTTTAATTCGCAAAGAGGAATAATTAGAACAAAACAGTGTTCGTTTGGAATACTTACAAAAAAATATTTTTAGTCTTCTGTACCTTGCAAGGAATCATAAAGACTGTAGTCATTCGAAATTATAACAATCGCATTTTGCCTAATCCAAGCTTTTGAACTTTAAAGTAAGGTAAAGTATTCACTGAAGTTCCAGTTTTATTAATGGGGAAAAGGGGGATTAAACGGACAAAGCTCATATTGGACAAATTATAATCCGGTCTACATGGTCTATTCAAATATTTACTTGAATATGAATAAAACTTTTCAAACATATAATTGTACTTTTGTACCAATAACTTGAAGTTTTGTTGACATTTTAGAGAATTCTTTGGGTACGTCCAACCACAACCGTCAGCCATTTTCAACATTAGATAGAGACAGTTCGAGCAATTGTGCAGAGAAGTACAAAGGTGGATGGTGGTATAACGGCTGTCATCACTCCAATCTGAATGGACTGTATCTAAATGGTTCGCACAAGTCGTTTGCAGATGGTATTGAGTGGTATCACTGGAAGGGTTACAACTATTCCCTCAAGAAGACACAAATGATGATTCGTCGTCGTCATTAACATAATCATAGCATACAGATGACACTGATCCGATTGCCAGTCAACTTATCATAACATACTGCTCACTGTAACTCGGCATATATAATTTTGTTTCTCGTTTACAATGTAATATAAAAACTATAAACATTTTTATATCTGTTTTATAAACTGTATTCCGCATTAACATTTCCTAGAAAAGAGTATACATTTCTAGTCCAATATTGTGGTATTTTGTCTCACTCCCTTGTCAGTCTAACATTTTTTTTACAAAAATTCCTGTACCATGTCAAGAATATGACAGTTGTTATCCATTCGTTTGATGTGATTGAACTTTTGATTTTGCCATTTGTTTATGAACTTTCAGTTCTGAATTTTCCTTTGACTTCGGTATTTTTCTTCAAACTGGCTTTGCTCTATGTATATGATATTCTTTATTTAACTGACTCTGAGAGAAAAAATATTCCAAGGGTTATCTTTTTGATAGATTTTGAGAAAGCATTTGATTTCATATCTTGTTCCTTTCTTGAGGATACTTTAAGATATTTCAATTTTGGTGAATCAGTTATGTCCTGGGTAAACGCCTTTTAATAATAATAATAATAACTGCAGTGATACAAAACTGTTTCCTGTCATCATTCTTCATTGTAGAGAGAGGCTGTAAACAGGGGAACCTTTTCCTCTTATATCTGTTTGCTATGTTCAGTTGTATTAGGTATTTTAGTAAAAAATAGTAAGGAGATATAGGGGATATAGAATTTATACTGTTTCGATACATATAAGATGATTCACTAGAATCACTGGATGCAACTATGCGTGTTCTCCAATTTAAAGCCAAAATCTCGGGATTAAAGATAAACATAGGAAAACAAATTATTAAGATAGATAGAAAAACACATAGCCAGGATCTTTGTGTTGGTGTTGGATTGAAATGGGGCTCAAGTACATTAAAGGTCCTTGAAATGACCTTTTTAGTTGATCTAAATAAAAAAAATAGTTTGTATAGGCCAGTGTTAGATAAATTATACAGCTTTTGAAAAAAGTTTCAAGACAGTATCTCACTCCCTTTGAGAAGATCTTCATTTTGAAAACTTTAGTCATATCTTAATTAAATCGTCTGTTTCTATCAAATTGTTTGTGTCTATGTGTGTTGGTGTTTGTCTTTTTTTTTTTTATCTATTCATAGTCCAGATGATACAATGTTTCGTAATTTATCAAATGAAATGTATGCTTTTATCAGGGATAATAAACTAAGTAGGATCAATTAAGATCTTGTTATATTGGTGGTTTAAAAATACTTAATTCAAAAGCATTTATTCTGAGACTGAAAATTACATGCATAAAAATGCTGTTTAATTCAAATCAAAAGTGAGTGAGAATAGTCTTGATTGAGGAGCAAATTAATTGTATGATATAAGTTACATTGGACCCATGAGAAGGTCACCAAAGGAATTTCGGCAAGAGGTTTTTAATTAAAGGAAAACCTCAAATAAAAAAATAAATACATAAGAAAACTAAAATGTTTTGATAAAGATTTCTGTTATCCTAGCTTTATAGACAGAAGAAAATATTGAAAATTGTTTGTTCAAGTGTTTACTATAAAAACTTTAAAAAATAGGCAAAAGCTGAAATTTTGGACAGTGCAAGACTTATTAGATAATCAGGGCAAAATTATGTCACTTCAAAACTTCCAAGAATGATATAAAAAAGACAGCCACGTACCAAAACATCAAACACATTTGACTATGAACGAATATGTTTGGTATGTGTAAATGAGACAGCAAAGTATCAAAACCTCCAAAAATATGACTATAAATGGAAATGTAAGGTATAAGTCCAATGAGACAGGAAACTGCCAAAATAATCAAACAAATATAATTATGAATGGACATGTGGGGTATAATTCAATAAGACAGTAACCTACTGTGATATCGAAAAAATACATTAACTATGAATCGAAATGAGGGGTATAAGGCAATTGGGCAGCAACCTACAGGTACTTAAACCAAAAATGACTTTGGGTGGAAATGTGGGATATAAGCCAATTAGATATTTACTCAAACAAATATGACTTTGAATAGATATGATTGGAATAGGCTAAGTGGACAACAACTTACCTGTACCCCGAACAAATACAAATATGGTAGAAAGTATGGGATAGCTAACAATGAGCAACATACCAAAACATCAAAACCTTCACCAATCATTAATATGAATGGAAATGTTGGGTATAAAACAAAGAGACAGCAACCGACTAAAATATTTAACAAATATGATTATGAATGAATATGTGTAGCATGAGTCAATGAGACAGCAACCTATTGAAACTTCCATCAAGCATGAAAATGTAGGGTATTAGTCATGACAGCAAACTACCAAAAATGAAACAACCTGCCAGTAACTCAAACAAAAATAAATATAAATTTAAATATGGGCTATAAGTCAATCACACAGCAACCTATCATTTTCTCACACAAATATGCATATGAATGTAAATGTGGGATATAAACCAATTGGTCAAAACCTACCATTATCTCGAACAAATATGACTTTGAACGGAAAATAAAGGCAACATTAGTATACCGCTGTTCGAAAGTCATCAATCGATTGAGAGAAAACAAATTTAAACGTCACATAGGAAGAAAGTTGTCGTTCAATGTTTATTCAAAACAATTATAATTTCACATGGAGAATGGTGGTATACAGGGTTTAAAAATCAAAAGCTATGTTAGAATTAATTTCAGAAATAGACCGAGATTTAAAATTGTCAAGAAGTTCTTTAGAATTTTTAGAATCCACATATGGTTAATACCACTACGCGAGTAACTAATTTTGTGGTGTGTCGTTCAAAGTATTTTCAAATTTATAATAGAACAATAACATAATGACGGGATCTTTTAAAGTACAGAGTCACGCTATAAGAACCAAAGAAACACAAAAAGTCGCATATACAAAACACACCAGCAAAAATGAAAGATAATACAAAAACATTAACGAGATGTATAAGTACATAAAGACAATTCAACTATATTGATAATCGAAACACAAAGGGGCATTCAAGCACCTTTAATTCATATCATTTTCATTCTCCGATTTTAAAACAAGAAGATGTAGTATTACATGTATAATATCAAATGAGGCAACTCTCCACCACTAAATGACATAGAATGTAACAACTGTGAGTTCCCGTTCGGCCTTCAATGAACAAAACCAATAACAAATAACACATAAGCTATGAACGGCAATACTATTCGTTTGATCATATGTTGCTTACTTTATTCAAAAATCGTAGATAGGACAGAAAATTACTATAATTACCCTTTAACTTTACGCTCCGCTTGAAAGATGATGTTTGTTAAGTAAGTAATTTAATGTTTCATGAAAACTGTGTTGAACGCATTTATTTCACCGAAATTGATCAAACGTCGAAGTAAATAAACTCATCGTAGATACCAGTATTGAAATTTGTTACGCCAAACACTTATTTCGTCTAAAAAAAAGACTCATAAATGACGCTCAAATAAAAAAAAGTTAAAAAACCATAAAAAGTACGAAGTTGAAGAGCATTGAGAACCGTCAATTCCAAACGGTTTTGCCAAAAGAAATAGTTACTACAAATTCGTTATGTAAGCTTCATATATATTGACTTATATAAAGACATTGACAATAAAAGTGGGAAGAACACAAACCTTTACGAAAAAAATGGATAATTAAGATAAACTTGTCTTTACAATAATCCCGTCCTCTTTTCCGAGAAAGTAACTTCACCGAATTAGACTCATCAACGAATTTGCATTTAACAGGATAGACAATGGTGTCACGTGAGGAGCAGGATCTTATTATCCTTCTGGAGATTCAGTGATTTCTATTGATTGTTCACTCGTTATTTTTCTATGTTGTGTTATGTAGACTAGTGTGTCTTTTCGTTCTATATTCGTTTTTGTTTTGAATATTGTCAATTTCTTTTGAACTATTGAGTTTGACGTATCCGGATGATATATTTCACCTGTTTCGGGAAGCCAAATTAACAAACTCCTTACAGTGATCGTTTTCGTTCCGGAACTAAATTCCTTTAGAGTAGTTTGCGGATCGGAGCTGAAACTGCCATAATAATAACGAGGTTTAAGGACATTTATAACAGCAAACAACGTTACGCAACAACTGGTTTGGAAGCAGTCTATATTCCCTAGGTTTTAGTTTGTAACACGGATATGTTTTCTCTCAATCGATTTATGACTTTCGAACAGCGGTTTACTACTGTTGCTTTTATCCATGCATTGAGTTCGACAAACCTTAGACAAAATGTTAGAACTTTCCACATATCTCTAAAATTCCAAATCGGTTTAAAGTTTTCGGACTTATGTATCCGTTAATACAAACACAGACAACATCAGAGTCAATCGAATAATGTCGATAGGACAGCCAACAATTAAAGACAAAACAAAAGCACCTCATAGCAGTTTGAAATCGATCGTTTAGATATTAAAAGCAGCAGTTTCTACCATTATGTTGATCATGGTAAGATCGAGTCGCATTCAATCAATCCCAGTTCGAAGATAAAGGGAATGGTAACGTAAAAACCCTAAGTGGAACATTTTTCTGGTCATATTCTAAACCAATTTTGAAATTACAATCTGATTAATGATTACATCTCTGTAACTTTACTCTCCGCTCGTAAGATGATGTTCTTTAGGTAAGTAATTCATTGACTTATATAAAGACATTGACAATAAAAGTGGGTAGAAAACAAACCTTTACGACAAAACGGATAATTCAAATAAACTTACCATTACCAAGACAAAACAGAAGCACCTCATAGCGGTTTGAAATCGATCGTTTAGATATTAAAAGCAGCAGTTTCTACCATTATGTTGATCATGGTAAGTTCAAATCGCATTAAATCAATCCCAGTTCGAAGATAAAGGGAATGGTAACGTGGGAACCCTAATTGGACCATTTTATTGGCCATATCATAAACAAATTTTGAAATTATACTCTGATTAATGATAACATCACTGCATGTATCTTTAATCAATTTAAAAGGAAAATCGCTGTTGTACAATTGAAACGTTAAGCTAGCTTTAAAATCAGGTTGAACCAACCTATTTGCCTGTATCAAGTCAGGATAATGACAGATGAAAATCCTGCGTTTTAATACAACATGACTAGCATGGTCTACACATTCTGAAAACATTCTGTTATTGTCATATAACATGTTTGTTTTTCCCGAACAGACATTTCCTGATATCTTAAAAGAAGGAAAAAGGGTAATCAACCGTTTTTTTTAATAAAAGAAGGCCTAATTACAATAGACATCAATAGTTAAGATACATGCACTTGTGAACTATAAATCGTAATTTTATTTGTTATCTGATTAAATCGTCACAAATGCGCATTGTCATTTTCAGTTTTTATAGCTATTTTATACGGATTTCTGAAGAAATATAGTCGGTAAGGTAATTTGTTACACAGTGTGCATGTGAATTAATACGACATATACGGGTCTGTAACTGTCAAATGGGGATTCGAGCCTCGCTTTCATATGAGATATCATGTCCCTGTAGATACCAGTACCTGTGTAACTAATTGTGTAGCTGTTCATTTTAAATGATTTTTGTGACGCTATTACACACTACTTTAAAGAATCAAAAGTATGTTCATCGATATATTCTTTTTTCAATTATAGTACTCGTAAAGACTCCCACACTCGTATAATAGAACTTTTTCTCAGATTGAATAGAGAAACCTAAATTACACCTGTTTTGACCGTTTTTCTACTTTGTTTATTAACAAAAATTCTAAGATTTAAGTTTTCATTCTGTGTTTTTTGGTGAATTGATCCTTGTTTACTGTATAATGACACAAATTTAATATACAGTCTATACTGAAACATATAAAAATTGGTTATATACATATAAAAACAAGTTGACAAAAGTCCATGCTTATTTTGCATTTTGTAAGAAAACGATGTCTGTGTCAAACTATATTTGTTCATTTTCAAAAGTCAAATTCCCCGCGGGAACATCGCATGTGGCAGATCTGTAAATTTTACTTTTTTCAATAGATAGATATAGGAAGATGTGCTTTGAGTGCCAATGCACATTGTATATGAATAGAAAGCAGATTTTGGAGTTGTGAATGACATTTTTCTACATTCCTGACCGCCAAATTCACCTTCAAGCTTCATGATAACAATGGTATTTTCATCAACAAGATACGGAGCAGAGACACACGAATCAGTTGGAAATGTATCTAATGGAACATGTAAAATAGAAAAGTCAATACTCAGCTAAAAGGGCATACGTTTGATTAGAGAAAGATAACTTAGATACATTTAACGTTATGTCATATTATTATTTGATTGTCAAACCAAAAGAGAGGCGAACGATTAAAAAAAGGTCATTCACAAATGAATGAATGAATTGAAATTGATGTTTACTCAATGTTCATTAATCTATTATCTCGTTCAATTAAAATTGAAGATCTGCTGTACATTTAACATTTATTTGAAGTCAAATCTTACTTTATGTATCATTACTGAATATACAGAAGATACGACAAAAAAGCAGAAAGCAGAAAACATAAATCAACATACATGTCAATGGGTTTTGTCCATGGCAAATATGGACAGATACTAACAACATCATGGCCAATTCAGCAGTCGACATTTTCAATAATTTGCTCTCTGAAAGTCAAAATTCCTTTAACCTAATTACACATGTTCTGTAGTGGATATGTGCTCTATTTCATTTGCGTTAAACGAGGGGTTTCAATCTTAACACAATATCTCTGATCTTTAAAAAAAATCAGGATGTTTTCACAGTTTCTAGTTCTGTTTATTTTTATTGCGATGTTTCTTTCACATCGAATAATGTTAATATATTTCTCACAATCGGAAATCTGACATATATGTTTTTTGCAGTTTTTCATGTAATCGCCATACACCCATAATGCTTCTCAAATCCTTGTCTGACATAACAAAATCACAATAAAAATACATACAATATTCAAATACTTTAGCTCATGTCATTAACAACCTAAAAACAGGTACTTAGAACTATTGGCAAACAAAGTCCCTTGTCAAGTACTATCATACTATAACAACGATCAATAATAAAGTTCAGAGAATAATACAAATAATAGAAATCATTACAACACATTACCTTGGATCGTAGTTAAAATAAAATTGTATACATCCGCCTGTACCTTTAGTCTACATGGTACGTTGAAATATTTCCCTTTACAAAACCACTACGTCGATATGTAAATACAAAATATCATATTGTCAAAGATATCCATAAAAATACACGTATAGTGTGTTTGTTGAAAGTTAAAAATAACTATGATACAGATACAAAGTACAATTACACAAAATACTGAACTCCGAGGAAATTCAAAACGACAAGTCCAAAATCCAATGGCAAAATCATATGATAAAAGAAGGACGAAAGATACCGAAGGGACAGTTAAACCCATAGATCGAAAATAAACTGACAACACCATGGCTAACAATGAAACAAAAACCAAACAGACAAACAATAGTATAAATGACACATCATAGAAAACTAAATAAATAAGCAACACAAACCCCAACAAAAACAAGGGATGAACTCATGTGTTCCGGAAGGGTAAGCTAATCCTGCTCCACATGTGGCACCCGTCGTGTTGTTTATGTGAAAACAATTCTGGTAAATAATCTAATTCGGTAGGTCTCATCCATGAATGGAAATGGGATTGTAGTTACAACGTAAGGAACATATCTGATATCATTTGTGAAACAGTTATTCCATAACGGTCAACCAACTCGTGATGGCGTCCGTAAAATTTACGAAGGAATGATTTCAACTTCACCATTTGGAACTCTTGGTTTAATAGCTTCCTTGCATGTGAGCAGCAACCCTTTATCAAGAAAATCATGATGATAGGAAATGCAAACACGGGAATATCGTATCAATCGTATGTAGGTGCTACTGGAATGTTGCTACTAAAAAATGGAAAGTTCAAAATTGGAAAGCTGAAATCGTAAAGTTTTGTTTTCAAACACACCAACCGAATGCACAACATCCGTCATATCCATGACTTAGTACAGGCATTTTTCAAAAGTAGAAAATGATGGATAACAATCATTTATTGAAAGTCTGATTCAGTGAATACGCATGGCGAGGATGTAGAGAATGGTTTGTCTATCTATGAAGAAGATACTGGTTACGAAAGTGCCCGACGATAAATGGAATAATCAAGTTAGTCTGTTAGTAAAGATATTCAATACATTTTCATCCATCTAATGATTTAAGCCTTTTTCAACTGATTTATTTAGTTCGTTCTTATGTTGTATTGTTATACCACTATCCCAGGTAAGGAGAGGGTTTGGATCCTGATAACATGTTTAATCCCGCCACAGTCTGCATGTATGTGTCTGTCCTAAGTCAGGAGCCTGTAATTCAGTGGTTGTCGTTTGTTTATATGTTGCATATTTGTTTTTCGTAATTTTTTTTATATATAAAAATTAGGCCATTACTTTTCTTGTTTGAATTGATTTACATTGTCATTGCTGGGCCTTTTTATTGCTTACTATGCGGTATGGACTTTGCTCATTGTTGAACCCCGATCGGTGACCTATAATTGTTAATTTATGTGTTAGTTTGGTCTCTTGGGGATAGTTGTGTCATTGGCAATCATACCAGATCTTCTTTTTTAAAATATATCTATGTGTTATGTTTCTTGTTAATTTTTATGCTACTGTTATAACAGTGTTTGAAAAAAAAACCATGACAATTGATAACTTATTTTCGATGCTTTTGATCAATCCCTTTAAAATTGTTGTTTCACTACTTCATTGTAACACATCTGGGTTTTTTTTTAATTTCTAGTGTCTCTTCCTTTATCATAACATTTGTATTGTAAAATATCGAAACCTGCATTTTTCTATTATAATAATAAAAAAGACATGTTTTGCTCATTTTTTTTTATGTTATACTAGTTCTATTCATGGGGAAGAAATAGACGAACCATATTTCATAGTGAAATGGTAGATTAAAACTACTGTGTTTCGGAGATTCAACAATCAGTGTATGTGTAATAAGTGCTAAGCAAGGGTAATTTTCGTAGTTCATAAAGCTAAATATTGAGATTAACCTAGTTAATATTGATGAACTATAGTGAACATGCAATATAGCGAATAATGTCAAATAGACAGAGGAAGTTGTGGTATGATTGCAAATGAGACAGCTTTATTTAATGTGAACGCTTTATTTTTATATTACAATGAAAAGTTATTTTTTTTAACCATATTTTTCCAGCAACTGAAAAACAGACTCCTGACTAGCATACATTTGACGAGTGTCTTATGACCATTCCGGAGCACCTGAGATCACCCCTAGTTGTTGGTGGGGTTCGTTTTGTTTATTCTTTAGTTTTCTATGTTGTGTCATGTGTACTATAGTTTGTCTGTTTGTCTTTTTCATTTTTCACTACGGCGTTGTCAGTTTGATTTAGATTTATGAGTTTGACTGTCCCTTTTCTATCTTTCGTCCCTCTTTTATACTGCACTAAAAGTGGTACAATGGTTGAACGGCACAACAAAGAAATACATTATAAGAAAAACAGATGAAATAAGTTTCTGCGATGTCACTGGTGTGGTGGTAGTATATATATTTTTTTAAAGTGATACAGGTAAAGGATTTTATATGAAATGCATACCTGTAATAAGACCATACAATAAATACATATACTATAGCTTTATTCACTACCAACTTGAAATATTTCATTTTGGTTGTGCATACTTATAGTCCTCACCAAGTCATGTTAATTATCTTATAAGCAGCAGTAAATGTCTTATTAACCTTTAATTAAAGCACCGTTTATGTTTAATTTTGCTTTATCTCTTCATTTATATAAAAGACAAAAAGGAGTGGTTGGAAAATATCTATCAGTAGCATGGTATAGATTCAGGATTTTTTTTAATTATCTCTTTTAGTCACTTACATGATCTATGTCTATGTCTAAGTCAAAGGCCCAAATAAACAAGTTTGAGAGCATTGATGATCTCAAAATTCCAAACGGTATTGCGAACAAATCAAAACCATAATAGATACTACGAACATATTCGTTTTGGTTAGATATAAAATTGAGAATAACGGATGATTTCAGTTTCCAAATTGTGAACTTTCCCTTTCTTTTGTACAAAGTAGCAACATTCGAGCAGCATCTATATAATGAGTATATATCTCCAAGTTGATATCATACCTTAGAACCCGAGTTTCTAATCATAATTTACTTAAAAAAGAATTGCTGCTGACAAGAACGGTTCTACTGGTTTAAGTTATCCTTTTTGTATTTTCCAGATGGATGGATGGATGATCGTTATGGAAAATATGTGTTACTCATGGCCACAGATATGTTCAACTTATCGTCACTATAATTCTGTTCCTTTTCACTCCATTGTATCATTACCGAATAAGACTCCTCAACGAATTTGAATTCAACATGAGTACCATGACGTGTGTCGCATGTTAAGCAGGATCTGTTTACGGAGAGCACCGGGATTGGCAACTTATATTTTAGGTCGATAAATATGTGTTTATGTAGTGTTGTGTAGAGTCTGTCATGTGTTGTCTTTTTGTGTTTGCTTTATAAACGTTGGGTTGTAAATTTCTTTGGGACTTATAAATGCATTTTATTCAACCTTTTGATATATCTTTCGCCTGCTATGAGAAAGCAAGATAAACAGCGAAGTTTAAAGATATTTAAACCACAAAGGTACGCTGAAACTGATTTGGAAGAAAGTTATGTATCACAAATTAACATGTGCAACAAACTTAAAACTCTCAGCATGTCCATTTCAATGATACTAAATCAGTAAAAGCTTTCGGACTGAATGTATCCCGCACATAGCAGACTTCGCGGTATTGGGTTTGATCAATGTTGACGGCCGCACGGTGACCTATAGTTATTAATTTCTGAGTCATTTGGTCTCTTGTGGATCTTGTCCCATTTGCAAACATACCACATCTTCTTTTTTTATATTCAGAGTTGAACGAAAAATTGACAAAAAGAGAGGGCTACAATAAAAGTACACATGTAACTATAGACAAAATAAAAACACATACAATATATTTATATTCGATCGGCTAAAAAATGAACACAGCAGTTTCGATCCACAAGTTGTTATCAGTGTGTTGGTTATGGTATTTTGAATTCACATTCAAACAAGTCTAGGTAAAGGGATGGTAACGTGGCAACCCTAAGTGGAACATGTTGTTAATCATATTCGAAATTAAACTCTGATTAATGATAACATCACTGCAGTCATCTTTAATCAATACAAAAGAAAAATCGATGTCGTACAATTGGAACGTTTAGCTAGCTATGAAATCTGGTTCAACACACATTTTTTTCTGTGGAAAATGCGTGTACCAAAAATGTCAGGATAATATCAGTCTATTTTTAATTGTTCTGTTGATTGATAGCTTTCAAGTTTATCATTTTAAATGAAGTGCAATTTTAGGAATGTACCTTGAAAATCAGATTTTTAATGCTTTTTTTGGTAATTTTCAATATTCATTCATTTAGATTATATTTGCATTATGGAAAAAATAATGTTTTCTATTTGCAAGCAATTCATGTTTCTTGTCCTGATCTTCATATGTCGTCTGCCACTTTAGTTGTCACACTGAATAAGAGGAACTGTGTCTGGATCTTGCAAGCCCTTAACGGTTTCCCATTTATTCTCTGCATCAGACGAGGTGTAATCAATTCCCATGGTAACTAAAAATATATATAAAAAACAAATGCATTATTCGACATACATCTGTATTATGAATAAATGAGTTATTTTAGTGCATGTAGTGATCGCAAACAAAAAAGAGAAACAATTAATAATCGGTTTATTTAAATGTGGTTATATTATTTTGGCAATTGAATGATACCGACCAGTCAATCGCAAAAGTATCATCCTAAATGAACTAGCATGTCTACAGCGAATGGTGAAAACTTTCTATGTTTTTTATACTGTTCTTTTGGTCCTTTTTGCTTGATTGTCATGGTGTTCTCAGTTTACGTTCACCTTATTAATTTGAACGATTCAAAAGAGGCTTTTTGCCAAAATGAACCATCATGTAAATTATTAATCAACAACAGTACTTAGACAGTGTGAATTTCCAACCGACACCATACTCCATTGTTTTAAATCATATATTACGCTTCACTTGGAAGTTTACATTCTAGGCATTGTTAGTGGCATTTTTTAGTGACATTTTTTAGTAGCATTTGTTGGTAATGTTTAAAAAAAAATCATTTATATGTTTCGGAGTTTAGTTTGATATCCAGTTTCGCTTAACGAGTATACATTTTTGTTTGGGGTCCATCTAAAGTCTGCATCTGGGTGCAGTATTTTCTGGCCGTGTTGAAGACCCAATGGGAGCCTTGGGTTGTATTCTGCTCTTTCATTTTTATACCTTTTTCAGATTGTTCTTCCTCATGTCCATTACGTGTTTGTCGTCTACATAGTACGCAGGAACACAACAATATACCAGCTACAGCACATTCTGCTGAGAAACCTTGGGTTAATCCTTCTGTCATGAACTCTAAAAATGATTTATATTGCATTAAGCAGTACTGCTCTATTTTGTTTGGATCACCATCTTTACCATTTCAACATTTATTGAATTGCAGGTAAGGAGATATTCACATTTTCTTAATTTGTGAATACATGAAAAAAAAAAAATTCAAGAAACCATCATGATAACAATTTTCACTGTAGTTCGAGTGGTCGTTTCGTTTTAGAATAAGAACTGAGGTTGATTGCTCGTAGCCTGAAATAAAAACAACTTTATTTGTTGAATTTTCTTTGTTTAGGACGTGTAATACCAATTCTATAGGTTTGGTCTACGCTTTTAAAAAGTTACACAGAATGCATTCGATTTCGTTTTTATGTTTTAGATTGTTTTTTAATTATTTCAAAAATTTACGAAAAAGGAAAAAACAGAAAGACATAAATTTCGTATATTTTTTAATAGTGCGATATGTTGAAAAGTTTTTTGACAAAGAGTGGCAGTCATTTTTGTCTTACTTATGACAGAAACAAATTTAATAGTAATACATTGAATATGGTATAAAAGGGGATCTTTTAACATTCAATCAAGTCCAATTAACATTGGACAAAAATCTAGTTGTTCATATTGTAAATACAATATTTCAGAATTCAAGTGGAACAAAAAAAAAACCCCGAAAAAACAAACTCACTCGAGTAATTGGGTCTGTATGTTGGACATGCGCAGCAGTATCTTCCTGTAAGTCGTTTCCTACGGCGACAGTTGATACACAAATAGATTCCTACTGCTGTGAGGACACACACCCCAACGATTCCACCTGCAATTCCACCAATCAAGCCATCTAAATATAAATAAATGGCATATACACTTTGTCGTAACAGTTTATGGCATTGTAGTTTCAACGACATACAACAAAAGCTAGAGTTGTAATCTAAAATTGAGAATGGAAATGGGAATGTGTCAAAGAGACAACAACCCAACCATAGAAAAAACAACAGAAGAAGGTCACCAACAGGTCTTCAATGTAGCGAGAAATTCCCGCACCCGGAGGCGTCCTTCAGCTGGCCCCTAAACAAATAAATACAATTTCAGTGATAATGAACGCCAAACTTATTTCCAAATTGTTAATGATGTTTTAGGTATATTTCAATGTTCTTTTTTTTTCACAATTTTTTTGTAACCTTTATGTTTCCTTACTATAACTACTTGTAATATTTTTACATTTATTTTTCTCATTATCATCCTAATTATTGTAATTATTATTATTATTATTATTATTATTTGATTATTATTATTATAATTTTGATTATCATTGTTTATTATTAATTTATTATTATAATTATAATATCTACTATTTTATTTTCAATAATACTACTAATATTATCATCTTTATTATCATAATTATTATTATTATTATAATTATTATTATTATTATTATTATTATTATTATTATTATTATTATTATTATTATTATTATTATTATTATTATTATTATTATTATTATTATTATTATTATTATTATTATATTAATAATACTATTATTATTACAGTTTAAGCGTAATAATTCAATAACCAAAGTACATAATAAAAATAAAAGTACTTACAATTGTATTCCCATTTTGTTTCAATTTGAAAACTAAAAGTATCATTTAGTTTGTCTGGAATCACTTCCTGTTGTTTTTTGTTATCATATCTGTTATAACCATTATTCTCACGTTTTGATTTTTTTAGTTCAAACGAAACATGACTGGCATCGGTTAAACATCGGGGAAACATTCTGCTATATGAGTTGCCAGAACAGTCTTCTCCTAATATCTTTAAAAAAGAAAAAAAATAGTACCAAAACAAATGATGAAATCCCCTGGTTTCATTAGCAATTAATAACACGGAGAGGAGCCTTAGCGTCATTGCTGTAGCGCTAATGGACATTGTTCACAACCAGTAGTAAAATAAAATATTTAAAGTTGAAAAAAAAACCCAAAAAATAAAAACAAAACGTAGACAAAGACGAAAACATAATTGAAGTAGAAGTCAAGTATAACAATTCGAAAGATTTAATGGCTTGTCAAAAGTAAAACGGTCAAAGTTATTTTTGTTAATGTACAAAAATATGATGCATTAAGATAAAACAGATAAAATTCTTATCAAAACCGTGTCTAATATTCTTGTGTGCTTTAATACATCTTGTCGCTGTGCAATTTTAATAAGTTAGATGTGTAGAAGCAAGGTTGTCGGCTCTCTGGACATTCCCGAAGTTCTGCGTTTCAAATGGTAAAGTCTTTCAGAAAAAATAGAAAGAACACGATACATGTATACATTTACAGTGATGTCATATCAAAATGCCTAGTTGATAACTTCGTATGACGAACTTGGAAAGAAGAAAATGATGATCAAAACTATTTGATTTGACGAAATATTTATTATCCGCCCTCAATCATGAATCCAATGACGTAAGATATTTTCACAAGCCTCACACATCCAAAGGGTTATAACTGGTTTAAAGTAAAATCACAAAAATACCGAACTCCGTGGAATATTCAGAAAGTCCCTAATGGTGCTTCCTCCCTAAGCACGCGTCGTAAAGCAGTAATAACTATATATATATATATATAAGACTGGTATATCTATCTCATTGTTGTTTTCGTCCTACCTTTTCTTTACGTTTATTTTGTACCTGTACAACATAATGATCTCTATTCTAATGAAACAACGTTAAAACATACATTTAAAATCTGTTATACGTCGTCTGCATTCGCACGTATATTTTCATAGCATCAATTCTGAATTGATGCCATGAAAATTCATCACTATATCCAATCAAAATGAACTTTACAAACGATGTTGCATTATAATATATATTACCTGCTCATTATTATAATCATAGCTGTAGTAGTCAGACCAATACTTCTTAAAGTTAACTTTACTCTGACACTTTGGGCTACTGTAAAAAAGTTCTTTCATGCACATTGTATATGAATAGAAAGGAGATTTTGGAGTTGTGAATGACATTTGTCTACATTCCTGGCTGCCGAAATCACCTTCAAACTTCATGTAAACCATGGTATTTTCATCAACAAGATATGGATCAGAGGCACATGCATCAGTTGGAAATACATCTGATAAAATATAAAACAAAAGTAAATATTCAACTTGAAAGGAACGTTTGATTATATACAGATACATTAGAGACATTTGACATTACTGTGGATTCCTCATTTCCCATTGGATACGAATTTTTGTGGGTTCGTTGCAACAGATAAACCACAAATTCAAATGTTCAACTATTTTTTATCAAGGTTTTATGTAGCATTGGCAAAACCACGAAATAAAATATCCACTAAGTTTGTCTCAATCCTCGAAAATTGGTACCCACGAAAATAAATGAATCCACAGTATGTCTTATTTTATTGGATTTTTGAACAAAAGAAAGGCGAAAGATAACAAAAAGGACATTTACACTCATAAATAACAAATTTAATGTTGAGTTAAAACAATAATATTTATTCCTTTTCACTTTGCTGTTGCGAGTGTTGATTGATCTATTTATTCCGCCATGTTAAAATGTTACTTTATGTACACTAAACAGGAAGCACCATGTATTTGACCTCAAATTTTATCATCAGTACTGAATTTATAGAAGATGCGTCAAATAATCATATAAGAGAAAACAGAAATAGACATACATGTCACTTGAGTTTTTCCATGGCAGATATGAACTGATATCACCAACATCATTGCCATCGCAGCAGCTGACATTTTCAATGCCATGATCTCTCTGAAAGTTAAGCAAAAACTGCATTCCAAAAATATTTTAAATTTCTTTAACTAAATTACCTGTTGTCTGTATGTACTCTATTTAATTTGAGATATTCGAGTTTTTTTCAATTTAAAGGGAAATTTTAACAATATAATGTCACTACAAATGTTTGGTAGTAATGTGTATTTTCATTAACAGATACAATTTCATAATTTTGAGACATCAGTAAGGTATTTTCTAATCATGATGTGCTAAATGAATGTATAAAAAACATGTTTTCTGTTCTTTGGTCAAGTTGTTGTTTCACATGCCCAATTTGTTTTTCAATTTTATGTCTGGATTTTCTAGTTTCTGATAATTTTTCCTTTCAAGCTTGAGAGAAAATCCTGAAACCGGAGATGGTTCTCAGCTACCCCTTAAATTAAATTGAGTACTATTTCACTGACAATGGAAGACACTCTTAACTCCAAAACATTTAAATGAACTTAAATAAAATAAAAATA
The DNA here is from genome assembly GCF_963676685.1 of Mytilus edulis. Taxonomy (NCBI): domain Eukaryota; kingdom Metazoa; phylum Mollusca; class Bivalvia; order Mytilida; family Mytilidae; genus Mytilus; species Mytilus edulis. The sequence goes on along the minus strand of NC_092357.1, from coordinate 46,207,911 downwards.
TACAAGACTAACAACGGCGAGAGGACGGGTGTGATTATGTGGTGGGGTTAGACATGTTCTGTGAAATCTCAACACTCTCCCTATACCTCTAGCCAATGTAGAATAAAATTCATAAGAATACACATAGTAATACTCAGTTCAAATAAAATCCGAGTCCGATGTCAGAATAAGTAACAAAAGAAACTCAGTAAATGCAAATGATACATAAATTAACAAAGGACTACTAGCAGTTACTGACATGCTAGCTCTAGACCTTAATTAAACTAATTGACAGATTACGTTTTCATCAAATAAAATTCAGACACAACCCCTTTCGTTGGGGTGTTATATGATAACATCATAAAATACATTAGAAGAACATAATCCATATCATAACATTGTATTGAAATAACGTTATTATTGGAATAATAAAAGCTAAAATAGACCAACAGATTGTGTTTTGTCGTATATATTACAATCTACTTTGTACATAAAATTGAGAATGGAAATGGGGAATGTGTCACAGAGACAACAACCCGACCATAGAAAAAAACAATAGCAAACAAATAGGTCTTCAATGTAGCGCGAAATTCCCGCACCCGGAGGCGTCCTTCAGCTGCCCCCTAAGCAAATATATACTTGTTCAGTGATAATGAACGCCATACTAAACTCCAATTTGTACACAAGAAACTAAAATTAAAATAATACAAAACTAACAAAGGCCAGAGGCTCCTGACTTGGGACAGGCGCAAAAATGCGGCGGGGTTAAACATGTTTATAAGATCTCAACCCTCCCCCTATACCTCTAGCCAATGTAGAAAAGTAATCGCATAACAATACGCACATTAAAATTCAGTTCAAGAGAAGTCCGAGTCTGATGTCAGAAGATGTAACCAAAGAAAATAAACAAAATGACAATAATACATAAATAACAACAGACTACTAGCAGTTAACTGACATGCTAGCTCCAGACTTCAATTAAACTGATTGAAAGAGTATGATTTCATCATATGAATATTAGGCACAATCCTTCCCGTTAGGGGTTACGTATCATACCATCATAACATATATTAGAAGAACATAAAAGAGGGACGAAAGATACCAAAGGGACAGTCAAACTCATAAATCTAAAATAAACTGACAACGCCATGGCTAAATATAAAAAAAGACAAACAGACAATCAATAGTACACATGACACAACATAGAAAACTAAAGAATAAACAACCCGTGTCATGCCAACAACTGGTTTTTTACTAAATGTGTTTAGTTCCGATGCAAAGACCCTATAAGTAAATCAATATTAACGCCAAAATATGAAATCTTTAATGACCTGACAACAGTATCGTAACTATATCCCTTCTTAATAAGTCTATTTAAAGGTTTTGTTATTTTCTGAGGTGAATACTGACATTTTTGTGCTTTATAAAGAATATTTCCAAAAAAAAATTGGATGTGAAATACCTGAAGTCTGCATATTGAGCTGTATTTACGAATGATGTCCTTATACCGATGATAAAATTTAGTAAATGTTTTGACTAGTTTGTGATATCGAAAACCCAGGTGTAATAACTTTTCAGTAATACATAAATTTCTCTCGTTAAAATCTAAAACATTGTTATATACACGAGCGAATCGTACAAGTTGAGATACATAAACACCGTCCGATGGTGACAAGGGAACGTCACCATTTAAAAATGAATAATTAACGATAGGAAATGAAAAATCTCTTTTATCATAAATTTTAGTATTAAGCTTTCCGTTAGTGATATAGATATCAAGATCGAGGAAAGGGCAGTGGTCATTGTTAGTATTAGCTTTATTTAAAGTAAGCTCAACAGGATAAGTTTCTTTAGTAAACATACTGAAGTCGTCATTATTGAGAGCCAACATATCATCCAAATATATCTAAAAGTATTATTAAATTTGTTTATCAGATGTTGTTTCGATGGGTCTTTGCTGATTTTTGTCATAAAGTGTAACTCATAGCAATACAAAAACAGGTCCGCAAATAAGTGGTGCACAGTTAGTTTCCATTGGAATTTTGATAACCTTAGTCTTTGAATCTCCAAAGCAAACAAACATGTTATCTACTAAAAATTCAAGGGCAGACATAGTATCGAAGCATGTCCAATTGAAATAGTTTTTTTGTATTGCTACTTAACTAGAGGCTCTCAAGATCCTGTGTCGCTCACCTTGGTTTATGTGCCTATTAAACAATGGACACAGATAAATTCATGACATAATTGTGTTTTGGTGATGGTGATGTGTTTGTAGATCTTACTTTACTGAACATTCTTGTTGCTACAATTATCTCTATCTATAATGAACTTGGCCCAGTAATTACAGTGGAAAATATTTTCTAAAAATTTACAAAAATTTATGAAAAATGCTAAAAATTAACTATAAAGGGCAATAACTCCTTAAGGGGTCAATTGACTATTTTGGTCATGAAAACTTATTTGTAGATCTTGTTTTGCTGAACATTATTGCTGTTTACAGTTTATCTCTATCTATAATAATATTCAAGATAATAACAAAAAACGGCAAAATTTCCTTAAAATTACCAACTCAGGGCAGTAACATAACAACGGGTTGTCCGATACATGTGAAAATATCACGGCAAATAGATCTTGACCTGATAGACAATTTAACCCTGTCAGATTTTCTCTAAATGCTTCCGCTTTTGAGTTATAAGCCAAAAACTGCATTTTACCCCTAAGTTCTATTGTTAGCCGTGGCAGCCATTTTGGTTGGATGGCCGGGTCACCGGACACATTTTTTTCAATTACATACCTCAAAGATGATTGTGGCCAAGTTTGGATTAATTTGGCCCAGTAGTTTCAGAGTAGAAGATTTTTGTAAAAGATTTCTAAGATTTACGAAAAACGGTTAAACATTGACTATAAAGGTCAATAACTCCTAAAGTGGTCAACTGACCATTTTTGTCATGTTGACTTATTTGTAAATATAACTTTGCTGAACATTATTGCTGTTTACAGTTTATCTCTATCTATAATAATATTCAAGATAATAACCAAAAACAGCAAAAATTCCCTAAAATTACCAATTCAGGGGCAGCAACCCAACAACGGGTTGTCGGATTCATCTGAAAATTTGAGGGTAGAAAGATCTTGACCTGATAAACAATTTTACTCCTGTTAGATTTGCTCTAAATGCTTTGGTTTTTGAGTTATAAGCCAAAAACTGCATTTTACCCCTATGTTCTATTTTTAACCATGGCGGCGATCTTGGTTGGTTGGCCGGGTCACGCCACACATTTTTTAAACTAGATACCCAAATGATGATTGTGGCAAAGTTTGGTTTAATTTGGCCCAGTAGTTTCAGAGGAGAAGATTTTTGTAAAAGATTACTAAGATTTACGAAAAAATGGTTAAAATTTGACTATAAAGGGCAATAACTCCTAAAGGGGTCAACTGACCATTTCGTTCGTGTTGACATATTTCATGTATTTGTAAATCTTACTTTGCTGAACATTATTGCTGTTTACAGTTTATCTCTATCTATAATAATATTCAAGATAATAACCAAAAACAGCAAAATTTCCTTAAAAATACCAATTCAGGGGCAGCAACCCAACAACAGGTTGTCTGATTCATCTGAAAATTTCAGGACAGATAGATCTTGACCTGATAAACACTTTGAAACTGTCAGATTTGCTCTAAATACTTTGATTTTTGAGTTAAAAGTCAAAAACTGCATTTTACCCCTATGTTCTATTTTTAGCCATGGCAGCCATCTTGGTTGGTTGGCCGGGTCACGCCACACATTTTTTTTAACTATATACCCCAAAGATGATTGTGGCCAAGTTTGGATTAATTTGGCCCAGTAGTTTCAGAGGAGAAGATTTTCGTAAAAGATTTCTAAGATTTACGAAAAACGGTTAAAAATTGACTATAAGGGTGAATAACTCCTAAAGGGGTCAACTGACCATTTTGGTCGTGTTGACTTATTTGTAAATCTAACTTTGTTGAACGTTATTGCTGTTTACAGTTTATCTCTATCTATAATAATATTCAAGATAATAACCAAAAACAGCAAAAAATCCCTAAAATTACCAATTCAGGGGCAGCAACCCAACAGCGGGTTGTCGGATTCATCTGAAAATTTGAGGACAGAAAGATCTTGACCTGATTAACAATTTTACACCTGTCAGATTTGCTCTAAATGCTTTGGTTTTTGAGTTATAAGCCAAAAACTGCATTTTACCCCTATGTTCTATTTTTAACCATGGTGGCCATCTTGGTTGGTTGGCCTGGTCACGCCACACATTTTTTAAACTAGATACCCCAATGATGATTGTGGCCAAGTTTGGTTTGATTTGTCAAAGTAGTTTCAGAGGAGAAGATTTTTGTAAAAGTTAACGACGACGGACGACGGACGACGGACGACGGACGACAAGTGATGGAAAAAGCTCACTTGGCCCTTCGGGACAGGTGAGCTAAAAATGACCTAAAAGTTTTTAAACATACATATTCACATTCTGACTTTTTAAATGCCAATTAAAAATTACCAATATAAGCATGCAATTTTTCAAGTACTTCCAACGAGTTCTTGACACTCCAAATTGTATTTATCTTATTTTTTCAATACGCTCACCTGATAAATTTGGTTGGTTTAACAAACAAATCATGCAAATTATTAACTGCAAAAACTCAAAAAATTAAACAATAAAGGTTAAGCTATTTCATAATTGTTCAACATTTTAAACCAAATAATATAAATAGCACAATAAGAGACATAGTAATAATCATGTTATGTGGTTGGAATTCTAGATGAATAAGATTTGGACGATTAGCAGTTTATTCAGATGTTTATGTCATGTCAAATAAGTGTATTGCTTTTAAACGATTCAGGTAATCAATGGAAGAATTTCACACCTGATAACTCATATAACTCAGCGTCGCATTCAATCGTGTGGTATATTTTTTTTACCTGTAATTCTCTGTACAAATCATCAATATATACTAATCAGTTTCTTATAACCACGATCAAAACAAAAGTTCAGACATTAATGCAACTAATAAGAAATCATTACATCACCTTACCCTAGATTGTAGTTAAATAAAATTGTTTACTTCCGCCTGTACCTTTGCTCTACATGAAACGTTTAATTGTTTCCCTGTACAAAACCACAACGTAGATATGTCAATACAAGATATCCAATCATTAAATGATAACGTGAAGTACACGTATAGTTTGTTTACTGAAAGTTAAAAATAACTATGATATAGTTAACAGTCACCCTATAAACGATGAAGGTAATATTCGTCTATCGATCAGAGATTGCGCAAGTTTTAGTAGACAAAAAATATCAAGTCAATGAATAGATATTTACAATATTTTATATCGTATATTTTATGTCCTCTTTCTTGCTATTACCATTAACGACTCGGCGTAATTGCATCATACTTAAACTATATTTAATTTAAGGAAAGTACACGTATAGTTTGTTTATTGAAAGTTCAAATTAACTATGATACAGGACACAGTCACTTAAAAGTAAAATCACAAAAATACTGAACTCCGAGGAAAATTAAAAACAGAAAGTCCCTAATCAAATGGCAAAATAAAATGATAAACCACATCAAACGAATGAACAAAAACCGTCAAATTCCTGACTTAGTACAGGCATTTTCAAATGTAGAAAATGGTGGATTGAACCTGGTTTTATAGCGCGAAGCTCTCATTGTACGACAGTCTCATCAAATTCCATCATATTTACAGCGATGCGTGAACAACGATACGTGAACAACGATGCGTGCCCACATGTGAATTGTCTCATCCAGTTAGTTTGCATATTAATGATGAGGATTCTGGTTCGTCTATCGATAACAGGTTGCGGATGTGTTCGGGATGAACAGGAGAAATTAGTTAACAAATATTAACAATATATTCATAGCACACATTTTATATGTTCCGTTTTATTTTAAGGACAGAATTCAAGTGTTAGAAGTTATAACATAAAACATTGTCAATTACACTACAAACGTTGCTCTCGGGGGACACATACTGTAACATCAGTTAAGTTTGAGTCCATTGATATTTGTCATGAATTTCTGAGCATGAATTATGTAAATATAAAACACTTTAATTATAAATATTTTGAATGAAATATTACTGTCAATGTCATAAAATGAAGACATGCATTCATATCTTCATGTCAATGTATTCTGACGTATTTGATTGCTTAACTTAGATTTCAGCCTTCAGGAGAAAAACAAACTAGATCTGCAGAATATACCAAGCATTAGCAACAGTTTGAATTAGTTTAATTTTATTGATACCTTTGTCGTTCCGCTGAAACTACAAATCAAATTGGATGCTTTAAAACATTTTAGAGTTTTACAAGGTTTCTTTGTTAAATTGAGAGAGAACGATAAGTATATTGACCGTAAAACAAGTGAAAAAATATCGTTAGATAAAATAAAAGAGAAATTAATGAAGAATAAATGATTCTAATTCAAGCAGATTAACATCAAAAAGATAATCTTACCTGGCTACCGGTTTAATTTAATTACGGTCATGGTCAAGATTTCTAGACAGATGCTTGATAATTCTCTAATTGATAAATTGTTGTTCATTTTGTTATTGTCAAAAAGTAAACAACCTGTTCTGTGGAAGAGTGCATACAACATACGCGTCTCTTTATAAAAACATCTTTTTCAATACATAAATACCATTTTCTCGGAAATTTTTTTGCGAAGGAACATTCCTCGACAAATAGTACTAGATATGTTTTGAATTTCATTTAGTGCATTCTAACGATTTGGTATATATATTACATAAATAATGCTGTCATTAATATTTTTGATTGGACTTGGATATGGATCAATCATACCTGAAAATACAGAAACGGCTGTTGATATGCCACTTATCAGTAACGACGATGTTCCACTGGTTGCTAAGTTGGATACCAAAAATCTAAATAAGGCAATAAAGACATATATTGATAAAACTGTGGATAAGGCTGTGATAGACAAAATCACCGAATTGAAATTGGATAAATATTCTACAGTTATCCAAGGTAGCTATAAATATCTTTATTCTTTTTGTATATTATAACGTCGAGAAATTGTTTGACGAAATAGTGATCTTTAAAAGATTGTAATTATCAATCTCAAGATTCGATTAATTTTATGTTCTTTGACTTGCTTAAATAACTCTCATTATTAATGAAAAAAATAATAATTTGTAATTGTAAAAATCAAGGGTAATGACATAATTTGCATAACAGTTTTATGTAGTTACCCCCTACAGTCATTATAAATTAAAAAAATCCTTGATCTGAACATTCACTGTTATAGGAGTAGTATAAGTTCCGAAAATAATCAGTTCAGGAATGTTAAAATGAAACCAATTGAGGTGGTATGGGTGTTTTTTGACAGCTTGGATTATAAAAACAAACAGAGAACCTAAGGTCAATATTTTCTATCAAGTTAGCAAAATTTGATGCAGACATGCCGATATATAATGTAAATGTTCATTTACAAGAAGCAGTTTATAAGAATAAAAATTATAAATTATAATATTTGTACCAGTGTAGATTATTATTGGTTGTTTTAAATGTTTTTAAATTGGCATTTTAAGGGGATGTAACTCTAAAACAGTGCATTTTCTGAATGAATCTACATGGAATGTTCATATTTTGTATTTTAGCCGGAAAAAAACGTACGGTGACCTATCATTTTTATCATATTTTCTAACATATTTCAATAGATACTGCGTTTGGCAAAGTATGAACAAATAGCATGTAAATAATGCACTGGTGGTTGATTACCCTCCTCGGTATCTTCTTACTTTTTACATGAATATAAATCAGATAATATAATATTCAATTGCACTTTATAAAAAAATATGCCAGCAATTTTTAAATCATAAATGATTCGTAACCTATTTTACATTACTACGTGTTTTAAAAAGCCCATAGTGTATTCCATTAAAAATTACATTGTAGATGGTTTTAAAAAAAGTATTGAATCAATTCAGTTTTGATTTTAACCAATTTGGTACGAAGATCTACGAACAAATGCATTGTATAATTGTCCATGGATTATTTATTTATTTGGGTAAAATTTTATAGTCAGAGGGAGCTACCATTTGTGGAGAAGGGGGGGGGGGGCTTGGATTAAATTTGAAGAAAGGCAAGAAAGGCTTTTGAGCAAACAAAGGCAGGATTTCAGGATAAACTAATGAAAATTGCAGGTCCGTTAAGAATGAAAAATAAAAATGCAGGACAATGATGATGACTTCACCTAAATAAATTCAGGACAAAATTTTTAATCCTAGCCGTGCCCCCATTAAATCAAATGGTAGCATCCTTAGAATTTTGACTTTTTGTACTTTATTTAATTTTATGTAAGACCTAGGCATTGTCAAGTTATGGTCCTTTCTGTTTCCCTCCTTTTCTAACGTCCTGGGTTTCTTTTGGTAAATGTATTTCACTTTGAAATTTCCCTATTATGTCTCTTTGATGATTCATTTATGTAAAAAGAAGTTAGTTTAAATGAATTTAAAGATTAAATGAATAACAATAGGTGTACAGCTGCTCTAAGCAATAATGTAATCATTCAGATTATGATCTTTTTAAAACTTGCATATTGCACATTATTTTAAAACGTAGCAATGAATCAGGCTATGAGTAAGAGTTATCGTTTATTAGGTGTTCTGTACCCCCACATACTTTGTAAACTTTTGGTACGCATTTTTTTCTTACTCCTATGCATGTCCCACGATCGTCAATATGATGTGTATGTATTGAGACTTACTTAATACATATATTTAGATGTATGTGCACAACAATTCGAATGATTATATAAATGTTGTGTAATTTGTTGTTTAATATGTGTTCATTATTTATAGGAAAATATTCAGCACGAGTGATAACATAAAACGGTGTCAATAACACTGCATACGTTGCACTAGATGACAAATAATGTCAACGATGAATTTTGAGTCCCTTCATATTTCATTTATTTACCATAAATTACTGATTATGAAATAGAGAAGTATATACACCTAAATATAAATTAATTAAAATGAAATATCACTGTAAATGTCATTAAAACAATCTGTACATGTTCATGTTCGTATCGAAGTCCTGACTTTACATACCTAATGAACCGATAAAGTCAGACTTACCCCGATGATTGTTTTTTAAGAAAAGTATATAAAATATAAAAAAAAAAACTTTAGTCTCAGTGAGATTCCATATCGTTGTTCAATGGGATTAATACTTGTTTCTTTCCCAATGCAAACGAAGTTAGACGTATTAGACTTTTTGCCGTCTGTTGGTGGATTATACTTTCCTGAGAGTACAATCATCTCGATAGTCAGTACTTTGTCTGTACGTTACTTTATGAAAAAAAAACACATGAAATTATAATACAACAAATATAGAGCACCACGATTTGTTTTTAACCAGTGAGACATCATGAAGTTTATGTTATCTGGCGGTAGTTAAAATTTTCTTGAGATAGATGATTTATTGTATTCTAATTGATAAATTATTGTTATTGCCAAAATGAATTTCAATATACACTATGAAAAAGTGCATTAATTACGCGCGTATCTTCATAAAACATTCTGTTCGACATATATTAATCTGAAAAACGGTTTGCAAAAGAAGATTGATCGACAAATTTATGAATTTGAATGTTATCTAGTACATGTGTATACTCCAGTAACTCGTCGTCTGCAAACATAATGCAACGTCTCACTTGGGTTTTGTCTGATTCTTATCATTGCCAAAAAATACAAATTCCAGATGAATCTATCCAAGCAGTTGTAGTTGTTTTTTAACTGACAAACCGTCTTTCGGTGATCGATAATATAGTTTGAATATGAGTGCCGTGTTCAAAACGAAACACCTCCTCTGTGTGTATGATGTATGTGTACTTATTTTCGCGGTTTATTTATTTTTACGAATTTTGCGGTTGTATTATAATCGCAAATATTAATACACGCGAATCTAAATCCAATTTTTAAACTGAAAACTTACTGTTCATCTATACATGTAAACTTGACCTTACATCGATGACATGACATGTTTACAACCCTGTTAGTCCGATTAATAAACAAACTAGATTAATATCAACAGGTAACAAGTGAAAACTAATTAGAGATCAAAGAAACAATAATGACTCTTATACTTTAAATACAGTTCAGATTTACACACGAGTCAATACTGATTATGTCTAGTAATTATAACTATAAAACTTTGTTTTTATTTTCGTGAAAAAATCGCGAAAAAGAAATACCCGCGAACTTGTTTCAAATACACAATTCGCGAAAATAAGAAAAAATACATTATTTAAACGATTTCTTGTATATATACCATATCGAATTAAGTACATGTTCTGTAATTGTACATGAGAGTAAGTTTATCCCATTCGCAAATTGTACAGTTTTGTTCACAAATTGGAATTTTGTGAACGTAGTTACACTTACCTGATATCCTTACATTATGGATTATCTTTCCGGTAACATCTCGCTCAAAACGCTTGACTGATCAAGAATTCAAACCTCTCGGTGAATCAGTCCAAGCGTGAGAACCCCTTCAGTATTCTCCGGCGAAATCCAAACAGATTGCCAAAAGAATTACTAATGGGGAGGAGTTGGGTAGTATATCAGGTAAGTGTAACTACGTTCACAAAATTCCAATTTGTGAACAAAATTGTACAATTTTAATATTACTTGTTACACTTACCTGATATCCTTACATTATGGATATCATTAGATTCCAAAGCAGTACCAACTCAAGCGGTGGACTGTAATTCTTTTGTTCAAATAATGTACACTATATTACACTATATACAAAGTCTAAATAGATGTCTTTCATCTTACACACAAAGGTTTAAAAAACTCGCATCGCATCTCGTCGGATATGAATAGTTCCAACACTGTACAAACTATATTACAAGTTAATAAACTGTACACATTTTTCTTCTTTTTAATTTTATGTATTTCTCTTCTTTTTTTTTTTTTTTTTTAATTCGATAAAACATGAGGGTCTATATGACGTAAGTAAAATTTGGTGAATGTGGATTCCCTGCTCCAATCAGCAGCTTCCATGATGTTCTTCATTGATGCACCTTTATAAAGAGCCCAAGAAGGACCAATAGCTCTTGTCGAATGAGCTTTAACTGATTTCTTTTTGTCGTTATATGCCATCTGAATGGTACTCACAATCCATGATGAAATTGTTTGACTTGAAATTGGCTTATGTGGATTGCTTATTGCTAAAAACAATTTACTATCTTGTCTGTTCTCACCACGAAAATTGTCAGTGCTCTTTAAATAGTAAGTTAATGCCCTTTTAGGGTCAAGAAGCTTTTCTGCATCAAAAGCAGGTACAAAAATCTTAGCACAAAAATGTCCAGGACGGTCTTGTTTTGACAATCCTTCTCTAATAAAATAAACTCCTCTGAAATATTTCCATCTCCCAAACGTAAGGCCTGTAAATCACTGCAACGCCTGAAAGTAGTGATAGCAATTAAAAATACAGTTTTCCAAGTGATAAACTTGAGTTCAGTCTTTTTCATTGGTTCAAAAGGCTTTTTCTTTAACATCTCAAGTATTTTATCTAAATTCCATTCAGGAAGTAGTTTGACCCTTGGAGGCCTTGAATTGAAAACACTCTTCAATAAACGAATAATGTATGGGTGTTGACCTACTGGTATTTTTTCGACTGGTGGTAAAACACTTGATAACATAGATCTGTAGCCCCCTATTGTACTATACTGGAGACCACTGGTATACAGACTTGTTAGAAAATCTGCAGTTTCTGTTAAAGAGGCAGAATAGGGATCAATTTCCCTTTCACTACACCAGCCACAGAATTTTTTGAACTCACTAGAATAGTCTTTTTGAGTTCCTGTTCTCCAAGAAGCTGACATGAGTTGTCTAGTTTCTTTAGAAAAGCCTCTCTTTTTGAAAATTCTGTTGATAGAGGCCATGCAACCAGACTGAATATTTCTGGGCATGGATGGTATATTTTTGTTCTTGGCTGATGTAGTAGATTTTTTTGAACTGGTATTTTTATGGGATAATCTGATATCATTTTTAGCAGTTTTGGGTACCAATGTCTCCTTGGCCAATGAGGAGCTACTAGAATTATCTGGCAATTGTATCGATTCATGTGTTGAAGCACTTTTGGTACTAGACAGATCGGAAGAAATGCATACCCGACTACATTGTCCCATGGTATGGATAGAGCATCTATTGCATATGCTTCCGGGTGTGGAAACCATGAACAAAATATTTTCACTTTGCGATTTTCCGCTAACGCAAACAAATATATCATTGGTCTGCCTAACCTGACAAAAATTTGTTGAGCTACAGTCTCCTGAAGAGACCACCTTGTGTGTTTTATTTTTGTCCGTGATAGAAGATCTGCTAACACATTCGCTTTGCCTGCTATATGTGCTGCTTTTATCTGAATTTTGTGTTCTATTAGGAGTTTCAACAAATCCCAAGTTTTTTGACAAAGCTGAATTGATTTGGTGCCCCCCTGTTTGTTTATGTATTGTACAACTGTCGAATTGTCGCATCGCAGAAGTACTTTTTTCCCTTTCAACTGAGGAAGAAAGTGTTGTATTGTTTTCAGTACAGTTTCTAACTCTAGACAATTGATATCTTGAGTTTTCTGTATTTCTGACCAAGTCCCTTGGACTATCTGGGAATCCATGTGACCACCCCAACCGTTCGATGTAGAGGCATCTGTTGTTATGGTCACATTAGTTTCCCAGTGTGGTAAAGATCTGTCATGTTGGCTGTATCTGACCACCAAATCAGATGAGATTTTAGATATTGTGTAATTGGAACATTCAGTTCCAGATTTTGAGAAGTGGGGCGCCAATGACTCAGCAAATAAATTTGAATTGGTCTCATATGAAGTCTTGCATAGGGAATCATCTCTATGCAAGAAGCCATAATTCCAAGTAGATGTAAAAATTCTCTGGCTGTTGCATGTTTTTTCAATTTCATTTCTTTGACTGTTTTTTGTAATTTCAACACTCTTTCTTGTGTTGGCATTACTATTCCTAAATCCAGAGGGAATAATGCACCTATATATGTTATTTTCTGTGTTGGAGTTAAAGAGATTTTTTTAGATTTATTATGAAACCCAACTTTACCAGAAGATTCAACACTATCTCTCGATCCAGGACTAACATGAGAGATGATTGATTTACTAGAAACCAGTCGTCCAGGTATACTACTAGTCTGATGCCTTGTGCTCGTAAATGTGCAGCTACTACCGATACTACTTTGGTAAAAACTCGAGGAGCTGATGTTGGACCAAACGGTAGAGCTGAAAATTGTAAGCAAGGGCTGTTTTTTACACAAAACCTCAGATGCTGTCTGTGTTTTTGAAATACAGGGATATGCATATATGCGTCCTTTAGATCGAGAGATATTGCCCAATCCCCTTGTTTTACTACATTCAAGACTGTTGATAGAGAGTCCATTTTGAAGTGTTGTTTTCGGAGATACCTGTTGAGGGGCTTTAAATTTATTACGGGTCTCATGTCCCCTGTTTTTTTCGGAACTAGGAAAAATGTGCTGTAGAAACCGTTTAGACTGTCCGCTTGCGGAACATATTCTACAGTTCTTTTACTTCTAAATGTAAAATTTCTAAATCTTTTGCAGGAACAGAAGTTATTTTTACTCCTTTTTTTGGAGGAAACTGTTGAAATTCCAGTTTGTAGCCCTCTTTTATAATTGATAAAACCCACTGATCGTTTGTTATTTTTGTCCATTCCTTTAGAAATAGGCTTAAAAGACCCCCTACAGCTATCTCTGGAAGCAATATTTTCACATGAAAGTTGCTTACCTTGTTCTGACAGTCATTTCTTTTGTTGCCCTTTTGCATGAAATGGGTTGTTAAAGCGACGAAAATTGTTTGTTGTACCAGCACTCTTGTCGTCTTTATCTGGTCTTGTTACTGTACTAGTTCTTTGCACTGTACGCTGTGTACCAGATTTTGCACCTGTGAATGTAGAACCTTGTGCATTGTCAAATTTTGGTTTCTTAGACCAATCATTAGAAAATTGATTGCCTGTAGCTTTCCTTTTCACTGAAAAAGTTTTATTCACATGTAGTTCAGGCAGTAACTCTTTTAATTGTTTATTTTTGTCAACCCTGTCTTTAAGAGTTTGTTCCATATTGTCACCAATGACACCTGACTTTGTCAAAGGTAATGACACAAGTGGATGTTTAAGCTCTTTAATATCATTAAGACCTGTGTCCTCTAAAGTAGCTTTTCTACGAATTAAGTGGTGAAATGCACCAGCCCGTGCCACTTGGTCCAAAGATTTTGTAGACATTGAAATATGTCTCTTACTAGTTGGATAGATTTATCCAAATTAACTTCATTTTCTGACAAAGTATTTAACAAATTGCCCAAAGCTTGTTGGGTGGATGCTGTAGTAATTATCCCCATGCGTGCAGCTACCTGGCCTTGATATGCCAACTTTTCAAGGGATTTTAAACAAGGATTGTATAAATTGCTTTTCTGGCTTACCGCCTAAGCTTTAACACCATGTTTTTTCACTAATAAATCAGGTACCATATTATCTAGACTAGGTACTACTAAAATGTCACTAGTTTTCTCATGAACAGGAAAACTGTGTCTATACTCATCATTATAGGCTGTCAACCTTTCTGGATTTTTACACCTCCAAGGACCAGATAAAATATCGATTTGACTTTTTTCAAGAATAAGACCTCCAGAGTTTGTCTCTTTTTTAGTCTTCACATCATCCCCAAATAAAGATTTTAAGTGATCATTATTGTTCTCATCTGAATCACTTTCATTACCCTTCACATATTTACTAAATCTTGATGAAGATTTTCGAGGATTTTCAGTTTCACATTTTAAAGAAGACTCATCTTCTGAAAGTAAACCTATGTCATGTCTTTCTCTATGACCTGGTGCCAAAGATACAACTTCATCATTTTCCCTTTCACGAACTGAATCTGTTGGAAAATGTTCATGGTTAGAATCCTCAACAAGTCTGTGCGCTCCTGAAGAGCCACTATCTTGTTCAGATTGATTCTGACAAGGTCTCTGCTCACCTGATGTGACAGTATCCTTGTTTATATTTATACCATCGTTTGAACTAAATAAATCAAAAAATTTATCAAACCTGGTTTCTATCTGTGTGAAACGGCTTTCCCATTTCTTATTCAGTTCCTCAACCTCGTCCTTTTTCTTGGACCTACGGGAACTGGTCTTTCTCGAGGCTTTGGGCTCCGCCATTTTATCCCGAGTATCACCTGCCACTGACGACTTTGGACTGCTGGCATTAGAAAATACCTCGTCTTCACTGAGCGTGTGGTGAACGGTAGCTTCCGTCATCCTTGCACGCATACAAAAACTGAAATTGCAAAAATTGTGTCAAAGACACGTTAATTCTGACGAACAAAAAAACGTGACCGCTTTGGATTTCGCCGGAAAGAATACTGAAGGGGTTCTCACGCTTGGACTGATTCACCGAGAGGTTTGAATTCTTGATCAGTCAAGCGTTTTGAGCGAGATGTGACCAAATACCGGAAAGATAATCCATAATGTAAGGATATCAGGTAAGTGTAACAAGTAATATTAAAATTGTACCTTTACAATGTATAATTCCTCATTGTTGGATGATCATGATACAGTGCATCTGTTGTTTGTTCACAACACAAAATACGTTTTTCAAAACTTTAACAACCCGGTTCATGTTTATTAATATATGCATAAAAATTTAACTGACTATATCTAACTTGTGTAATTTTATTATTATTCATAGGACAATAATTCTTATATGATTTGCATATCTATAAATACTTGAATTGGATTGGTCAATTAGAACTTTTCTCTTGGTTTACATTTCGATAAACCATATTTCCGAAACTACTTTCGCAACTTATTCATGCGCGATACACATGCATGCAGGGATCCCGGGATTTTCAGCATATTGAGATTAAAAATCAAATACACAACAATTGTTTCTATTACAAGCCACATATAACAAAAAAGAAATAATGCATTAAAGCTTCAAAAATGTATAAAATTCAAATTTAAATGAAAGTCCGCGTAATTGCATGCATGATTTAGCGAATTTACGTCATACGAATCCAAAATTTCAATGGAAAGATTATTTCGTTACTTGTCAGCTTCAAATTCGGAAAAAAAAGTTTTAGAGGTAGGTGCTATTTCATTTTAGATTATGTAGCATTGATCGAACATTTATGGATTTTAGAAATTCAATATGGTGGTCAATCTTTTTAGTTACGACCTGTCAATTTGTGCATTTGATGTTTTAAAATTACAGAAGCCATTACACAAAACAAGGTAATTAAAAATCGTGAATATTCGGCTTTAGAATTAAAAAGGATTAAACATTTATTCTACAGGTTATTGATGTGTAAACCGGGTCTCTTACTTACAAACTTAACATAAAAGTCCTTCAGACTTTTATTCAGTTTGTGAGTTAATCGACCCGGTTTACACATCAATAACCTCTAGAAAAAATGTGTTTAATCCTTATGATATTCAGCAAGAATAATAACAAATTACGGTGTCAATTACACTGCATATGTTGCACCATGTGACAAGCAATGTTTCAACATAGAAGTTATACCCTTAAACATTTTTTTTCACAGAATTTCATATAACAAATCATTAATTTGAAAAAATAGATACGACTATTTTGATAACTGTCGTATCCTTTTACTTTAATACTATTGAAACTGTATTTAAAACCTGTACACATATAAAATATCTGATTCATATAGAATATCAACATTAAGACAAACTCAAAACATTCTGATAACTCGTGTTCTCTTTTTTCATTTTTTTTATATAGCGAAAGAGATAAAAATATAAAAAAATGAGCTGAAAATTGTCAACGGAGTCGGAATAGCGGTAACAATACTGAGTTTCTTTAATGCTGGACTATGGGAATTTTGAACACCATATCGCATAAATCGAGATATAGGTAGATATCAACGCAAAATGCGAACATTTCTTAATCACTTTCTTATCAATTATATTTGCTTGAAAAAACAGTAATTTGCAAAACCAGCACCTTTAGAAAAAAAAAAATAAGTTTGGTAATGTTCTTTCTAAATGTTTTCTCTTTTTACAGAGTAGTGGACTTAGTTCCTCTAATTTCAAACCTTTACCTATGGTTTCTGATCATATTCAGTTCGGAAAATCACATCGGATCTCAAATATATAATTTGCAGTGACAATTTCGAAAATGTTTTTATATTGATAAATTCTCTTTTAAAGCGAACTAATTAAGATGTGTACGATTTTTTTTTATCTCTGTTGTTGGGCTATCATTTTTTAGGGTATCATTAGGTCGATAGTCAACACGTTAGTCCTGAAAAGATCTATAACAAACCTTGTGTTTACTTTATGTTTTGGAGAAACTGATCCCATAATTTTATAATACAAGCTGAAAACACATTCAGAAAAAAACATATGTTTTTAACCAGAGAAACATCAGAAAATTTATTATGTTTATGTTAAATAACGTAAGTTAAATTTTCTTGAGATAGATTGTTTATTGTCTGCGTATTAATAAATTGTTGTTATTGCCAAAATGAAACTCAAACTGTTCTGTAGAAAAGTGCATAAAACATATGCTTCTCATCATTAACACATTTTGTTAAATACATTTTCCTGCAACAGTGTTTGCGAAAGAATGTTCATCTACAAACGGTATTAGTCATGATTTTGAATATTATTTAGTATATATACTCTGACGATACTGTGTATATCCTATATTGAATTATTTATCCGTTCTGTCACTGTACTTTACTATCCATAATGTTGTTATTAATATTGTGTATTGGACTTGGATATGGATCAGTTATACCCGAAAACCCGGATACGGAAGTTGAGATGCCACTTATCAGTAACGACGATGTTCCGCTAGTTGCTAAGTTGGATACTAAAAATCTGAATAAGGCAATACAGACATTTATTAATAAAACTATGGAGAAGACTGTTATGGAAAATATTTCCGAGAATTGAATTATCAATGTTACCAATCATGTGTCAATATCAATTCAATTGTATGTCCATCTTGATTGAATATTTTGTGTCTAACGTAATAATTGAAAACATATTATCATTGTCTAACGTAATATAATAAACTTCCTGACTTTTGTATGTATATAATCTTTATTGCCATCACAAAATGTAACTTAATATGTTTAATAAGCCGACAATTTCAACTTATTGGAAAGTTCTTAAATGCAAAAAAAAAAAGAACAAAGTAATACGCATTCAGTATTTTATAATACTTGTTACATATTCATAGCATTAAATTTGTATTTAGCGCTATAAATTACTTTATAAACGCATTATAAACAAATATTGGTCATTGTTGAAGGCCGTACTGTGACCTGTACCTTTACATTTTCTGTGTCATTTGGTTACTTGTGAAGAGAGTATTATCATCGGTTATCATATCATATCTTCTTTTTTTATATATGTAAACAGCTAATAATATGTTCAGTTAAGATATATGTTTTTTGTTTTGCTTAATCATGGCGTTCCTATTAATTTATACGTTATTTTCCATTCTAATGTTTAACTGTTTTTGTTTTTATCTTAGGGAATGCAAAGGATGCATAAGAGCGGCATCAAAATGTAAATTTTTGTTGTTTTCACGATGCTAATACGTCCTCATTACGCTTATACAACGATCCCGCTACCATTATACAACGTTCTCACCACGCTTGTTGTGCAACCTCACTACGATCATCACGATCTTACTTAGCTCATCACGTTCTAATTACGACCATACCACGATTTATCCGATAGCAAAACGATTTTACCACAGATCTTCTGGATTATAGCTCGCTTTTACCACGACTACTCTATAATCTTTCCACGTTCATACCACGTTCTAGCTACGCTCTAAGCAACAAAGCCAACATCATGTTCCATTTAAAAAGATACACGTGCGGAGTTCAATCTCACAATTTAAATTCTGACAGATTAATGATACTGCTGATGAATTACGTAATGCCAAAACATATACATGATATAAGAACAAATACCATACTGTAAGTAAGATTAAGAAAAGTAAATGTAAATAACAGAACGAGTGACTTGGTTCGAAGAAAATGGTGGGTGAAACCTGTTTTTATCGTACTTGTATGACAATTCATATTTCAGTTAGATTTACTCAAACAAATTGGCACTGATATCTTTACTTGACATTGATATGTGTTACATTTAAACAGTTAATTTTATTACTACCACTGGGTCGATACCTCTGCTGGTGGACTATTAGTCCCCGAGGGTATCACCACCCCAGTAGCCAGTACTTCGGTACTGGCATGAACATACGGATTTGTTGTGTTATTAAAATTTAATATTACAAAATGATAGAAATTATTATAAATTAAGGAATGTAACTTCCTCGTGCAAAGCTCTGATTCCTTTCACGGATTTGGCTATACTTTTTGAACCTTTGGGATTATAGCTCTTCATCTTTTATATAAGCTTTGGATTTGAAATATTTTGGCCACGAGCATCACTGAAGAGACATGTATTGTCGAAATGCGCATCTGGTGCAAGAAAATTGGTACCGTTAATTTTATTACTACCACTGGGTCGATGCCTCTGCTGGTGGACTATAAGTCCCCGAGGGTATCACCACCCCAGTAGCCAGTACTTCGGTACTGGCATGAAAATACGGATTTTTTGTGTTATTAAAATTTACTGTTACAAAATGATAGAAATTATTATAAATTAAGGAATGTATCTCCCTCATGCAAAGCTCTGATTCCTTTCACGGATTTGGCTATACTTTATGAACCTTTTGGATTATAGCTCTTCATCTTTATATCAGCTTTGGATTTGAAATATTTTTGCCACGAGCATCACTGAAGAGACATGTATTGTCGAAATGCGCATCTGGTGCAAGAAAATTGGTACCGTTAATTTTATTACTACCACTGGGTCGATGCCTCTGCTGGTGGACTATTAGTCCCCGAGGGTATCACCACCCCAGTAGCCAGTACTTCGGTACTGGCATGAAAATACGGATTGTTTGTGTTATTAAAATTTACTGTTACAAAATGATAGAAATTATTATAAATTAAGGAATGTATCTCCCTCATGCAAAGCTCTGATTCCTTTCACGGATTTGGCTATACTTTTTGAACCTTTCGGATTATAGCTCTTCATCTTTTATATAAGCTTTGGATTTGAAATATTTTGGCCACGAGCATCACTGAAGAGACATGTATTGTCGAAATGCGCATCTGGTGCAAGAAAATTGGTACCGTTAATTTTATTAAACAGAATACACCATTTTATTATACAGAAAAATATCCTAGAGATTGCGAAGATGTCAGAGAGTCAAAAAGTGGTATATACAAAATATATCCATCAGATATCCGTGGATTTGAAACATACTGTGACATGACGACTGCAGGCGGGGGTTGGTTGGTAAGGTTGATTTCAAGAACATCTACTTATAATTTACAAATTGAAGAGTTATGAAAAAG
Source organism: Mytilus edulis (assembly GCF_963676685.1). Taxonomy (NCBI): domain Eukaryota; kingdom Metazoa; phylum Mollusca; class Bivalvia; order Mytilida; family Mytilidae; genus Mytilus; species Mytilus edulis. The sequence goes on along the minus strand of NC_092357.1, from coordinate 46,187,393 downwards.
CCGATAATTGATGACAGCGGATATTTTTAAATTGTCGATACTACAATCCTGCACTCTTTTCTCTGAATGTGACGTACCGAATGAAACTTAATACGGAATGTGTACTAACAGGAGAAACAAAATGCGTATGATATAGCCGTGCTCATCACTTAATAAATGCTAAACGTGTATTTTCCGAATATTATATTTAAGATCTTATAATTGTAGTTGTATTTTGACAACTTTAAGTTTTGTCCATCTTTGAATTAACTTGAGCGCAACAAAAACAAACGCAGCACAGACTGAAAGAAACTATAAGATAACAAGTGGCATTTTCCTGACTTTGCGTACAGGATATTTTGAGAAAGATGGTGGGTTGAACCTGGTTTTGTGGCTAGCCGAATCTCGTGCTTTTATGACAATGTAAACTTTACAACTTAATTGACATCATTATATGACAGGAATACAGTACAATTACGATGCAAGACAATTCAGGACAGAGCACTATTTAACTAAACAACACAATAGTACGTACATTTCGACATGCTAACCACAGAATGTCAACGAACACGTAAAACAACATAGAACAGCCAATATAAATAGTACAACAGAACTACGAACTGTCCGTCACAGGACTTTATGAATACCACAAAAGTGACGTCACATGTAAATTTCAAAAAAATGGATATAAATCAAAATTAGGTTTGTAATTATTCTATTTGATGTATTTGATAACAATTACAAGAATAGTAATACAATTAATTGTAATACATGTACTTAGCTATGTCGGTATTTCGACTAAATCAAACTGTAAAAAAAAATAAAAAATCTTGTACATTGTTGCTTTTAATTGAAATCATACAAAAATGAACTGGGTGACTAATTATCTGCACTTTTTCATTCACATAGAAATAAAGGATTGAATTACAACTATAAACGAACGATAAAACATTTGACTACATTATACTACTCAAACGTATCTCTTTTGTTATTTCTTCCAAAATAAAAAAAGAACTCGCTTAACAATTACATGCAATGTTAAAATACTTTAGAAAATATATTTTCTATAAACTGACAATGATTATATTTCAGACAATTTAGTACCTTACGACATATTCACATAATTACTGTTCATGTTGAATTACAGGTTTTCCAGAGAAGGCTAGATAGAAGTGTTGACTTCTTCAGAAACTGGACAGATTACAAAAACGGGTTGGGTGACTTGATAGGGGAATTTTGGTTAGGTAAGGCAGTATTTATCGTGCTTTACATCAATTAATAAAATAGACTGTCCTGTTTCCTAATAAAAATCATATGTCAGTCATATGCGTATATCCTTTTAACTTCTGCGCCATTCGCTTTCAATATAAATAATTTTTTTTCAAAAAAATGGAAAAAAAATAATTCTCATTTTTAGGACACTGGCATCTTAAATACATTTATAGTTTTCAGGGTTGATTGAAGTTTCAGAGAAAACTGTTGTTTAAAAATTTAAGGGAATGCATATGTTCGCAATATCGTGGCTGGGCTTCCAAAATGTACTTTTTACCAGAAACCAACTTGCCGGTGGAAAATATCTTCTATTCCAAAATGATAATACATTTAGACCAATCAAAACAAATTCAAAAAGATATATGAACAAATAACCAAGTTTAGTTGTGTGTAAAATTTTTAGGTTTTTGAAAAATTTGTTATTTCTACATTTTGGAAACCTTGCAATGCTATGACACTTGTGACGAAATAAGATTGAACCTATATAGCATCTTATCTACATTTAGGTAATTCAAGAATCCACGAAATTACCACAACAGATGAATATGAACTGTACATACTAATGGAGGATGTTGAAGGAGAACAGAAATATGCGAGGTACAAGACGTTTTATATAGGAGACATACAGTCAAAATTTACTCTAGACATCGGAGACTACATCGGGAACGCAGGTCTGTAAGTTTTGTTTTCTCTCGTTATGATTAAGGGACCAGTCAGTTATTATCTACTTTGGGACTGGGAAGAAATTTAAGGTTTCCTTGTTAAAATTGAGAAAAAAGTTTCAATTTTGTCATTACTTTAGCATATTTAGTGGGATATGTATTAGAACAAAACTATACCAATTCTGCAGGCCTATCTCTAATATGCGTGCAAACGATAACCAATTCACAAGGCCTATTATTTCAAGCGTACAAGATGAATACAAATTCAACAGGCATATTTTGAACATGCGTGCAAAATGATAACTAATTCGACAAATACATTAAATGAAACTGTAAATTCAGAAATTATTGCGTTCATTTTTTTATTGCAATTTTGTCATTCACGACTAAAATGGGATTTAAATGTTTGCAATATTGAGAGAAATCCTGTCTAATTCATATACAAAATTTAAAAATGAAATTTGAAAATATTGTGATTGTAAACCTGTCGCATTTTTTTTGCATAAAAAAACTCCATCTCAATTATTTCGGAATTTACAGTAATCTGAGCCATCTTGCACACATATTTGTAGCAGTAGGTTCAGGTGTTATATCTTTATATCTTTTAGGACAAAAGGACCATCTCCAGGACGTCGTGCTTTTAGGCCTTTATATTTTGTTGGAATTAAGGAAAAAAATGATGTCGACATACATTTTAGGAACCGTAAATTTATAAAGCACCATATTTGTGTGAAACTTTCCACCCTGAGTACCACAAAAATGAATGTTGTTAAATACCATGTATACTTTTTTCTAGAAAAAGGGACACTTTAGCACCTTTTACCAAAGCCGACAACACATTAAGCAATTTACTTTAAACTCAAAATCCTTCATCATTATGTCACACAATCCATACGAAGATATGAAAGTACTCAGTAAACTAATATCTTACAAAAAAAAACCGAAATACCGGCAATTTTTATTGTTGTTGACACACGTTTTAAACTCTAATAGCTTTCAATTTGTGTACAACTATCTATTCTTAAGTGAAAAATACCAAAACAAAATGATGTAAAGATAATAATCTGGAAACGATAAACACATTTGCCCCTTATACCAAAGCCGACAACTAATTTTGCAATTCAAACTAAAATTACTTTCCTTAGCTCACACAGAACAGCAAGCTATAAAGGACTCCTAAGATGACATGAGTAAAACCATTCAAACAGATTGACCAACATTCTAATTTATATAAAAAAACGAGAAACAAGAAACACTTATCATGCTTATGAAACATATAGTTTGCAGCTATGTGTGTAGATTTGAAAACACATTACATGAGAAGCCTACTTACAGATGAACATGGTGTTTAAAACTAGTTATTTCATCAAATTTTATTGAACTTATAACTTATTGATTTATTTTTGTATACACAAAGGACATGAAAACTGAAAAAAGTAATAACTGGTCAAGTCATCGATTATTGTTAAAATTTCTTCAAATAAGAACAAGTTGAGCTTTCAATAGACATTCCGTGACTGTGGTTTAATAGCTTTTTCCTGTTTTTACTGTACTGACAAGTTGTAATACTAGTCCTCTTGGTATTAACCACATATATTTGCTATTTGAGTTTCACATTGATCTTGCATTTTTGTGTCATTCATCTAGGGAATAACTGTATAATTTTAATTGAAGAAAAAAGGCCAGGATAATTTTTATGCAGAATAACTTTATTTCCATCGGTTGTTTTGTATGCTTTATAATCCTTTTAAACAACTATTTCTCTAAATTTCTGTTGCATAATACTTATTTTTCTTCTACCAATTTATATATTCTAAGTTTTTATCTGGTCATTTTTATTTTTGGTATTATTATTCCAATTATAACTGCCCACAGTAAATAGAAATAGCTCAAGAACTAGTTGCAAATACAATTGAGATGCATTATTTCTGATGCTCGTTATGTAAATAATAAAAGACGATTATCTATTACCTTTTGTTTTTGAAAAGATGTGCTTTCTTTTATATAACCCTTTTTCCTGAGTTCTTTGGTCACATCATAATAAATTAGATTTTAGAGATTATAATGTTCAATCAAACGGTTTCAATTCACTGCATACGTTGCTTTTGCTGACACATAATGTCAGCGGTAAGGTTTGAGTCCCTTAATATTGATAATGAATTTCTTGTTATGAAATAGCACGAATAGGAATATATAAACCTTAACTATAAATTAATTTGAAAGAAAATATCACTGTTTATGTCATAAAAACAATCTGTATAGGTTCATGTTAGTATCAAATTTCTGACTTTACACGCTTAATGAACTGATAAACCCAGATTTGTCCCGATGATAGTTTAGAAAAGAATACCGGATCCACAAACTACATAAAAGCGTGAGTTTCAGTGAGTTTGCATATTGTTGTTCAATGTGATAAAAAAAAAAGGAAACAGTAGTATACTGATGTTTAAAACTCATAAATCGATAAAAAAAAAAAAAAAAAAAAAAAATCCGGGTCACAAACCAAAACCGAGGGAAAAGCATTAAATATAAGAGAATAATGACACAACATTAAAATGTAACACGCACAGAAACGAAAAACTCGTTCCTAGGATAATGCAAACGAATGTATATGTATCATACCTTTTGCTATCTGTTGGTAGACAATAATTTCCCGAGGGTATCATTATCCCGATGGTCAATACTCTAGTACTCTGTTTGTACTTTACTTTTAGAATGAAAAAAAAAAACCAACAAAATATTATAAGACAATCTGAAAAACAAATAAAGTAATTTCTTCCAACAAAAATTAAATGGACACAATCCGTCAGACATGCTATTAATGCATTTTGGAGTAATAAATTTAGATCTCTAATTAGAGAAAAATCAACCCTGACTAGGCTATGTACGGACATTATCAATATAGGAGAAATACATCCAGTTTGGAAAACAGCAACATAAATTCCGGGGGATACAAAGAAAGCCATAACAAAAGCTAGAATACTAACTTGGACATATCTTTTACAAGCAACCAAAGCTAAATTTAATATAGGAAGTACAGACCCAATTTGTCCGCTTTGCAAACTCGAGGATGAAAACCTTCTACATTTCCTAATTAGATGTCCATCTCTGGAAGGGGTTCGTAGGACTTTTTATGCCCCATTAAAACAGGCTGTTATAAATAAAATTGGGATTGATCAGAGGAAAACAAATTTTCAAAATAGGGAAACATTAAGCCAATTAATTGTTGACTGCAGAAAACTAGTGGGTTCTCTACTTCCAAACAACAACAATTTTTTAAATATGGTTGAATCAATTTCTAGGAATCTGTGTGATAAATTACATCAACAGATGCTGGCTCAGATAAATTCTCTATCATAATATAAACATCCATTAATCATCATGGAATTGAGCTTTATTTCAATCCTTTTCAGAATACAAATTAGTGGCGTACATAAATAACAGTTAGAAGTGAGAAGTACATGGAGGACAGTTGTGATATAGATGTACTTAGGAATACGTTGTTGGTTACAATAATATACGTAATATACAGACGAAATGTACAGACAATAGCTGTATCAAAGTGGTAGCTGATGTTCTAAATATAGAGACATGCAGATATTAAATAGTGTCAGACCACGGTTTTACTAATTTCATAAAGTGAATCAGTGTCATTTTAGATTTTAGACTATTTTTTAACGAAGTATCAAAGTGAATAACTTTTAATACCGTCCGTGTAATATAAGCCCATCGTCTTTTTAATATATGCAATTGCGTTTTTTTTTACTTTGATTTAACAAAGTGATTTTAGCGTCCGTGTAACATAAGCCCACTGTGATAATCAAAAACATTTGATGTGCTCCTAACCACAGGAGGAAGTGACTGAAAGAAGAAAAAGATAAAGAATAAATAATTTGTTTTCCCCAGTTAGTCATCAGAAAGTTTATCTGACGGTAGTTAAAACTTTCTTGAGACAGATAATTAACTGTCTTCTAATTGATAAATTGTTGTTAGTGCCAAATTGAATCTCTTAATAAAAACAGTTTGTTAAATATGTTTCTCTGAAAAAACGTTTTGCGAAAGTAATTTCAAAACGATGTGTTTTCAACCAGAGAAACATCAGATAGTTTATGATTTCTGACGCAACTTAACATTTTCTCTAGACATATGATTAATTGTCTTCTAATTGATAAATTGTTGTTATTGCCAAAATGAATCCTAACATGTACTGTCGAAAAGTGCATATAACAAACACTTGTCCTCAGAAACACATATTGTTAAACAGATTTCACTAAAACACGTTTCGGGGTAGAATTTTAGTCGAAAAATAGCGCTAGCCATGAATTTGAATTTTATTTAGTGTATTCTTACGAGTCTGTGTATATACTATATTGCATTATTTATCTGTTCTGTCATTGTACAGTTATAGCCACAATGTTGTCTTTAATATTGTGTATTGGACTTGTATATGGATCAGTTATACCCGAAAACCCGGATACGGAAGTTGAGATGCCACTCATCAGTAACGACGATGTTCCGCTGGTTGCTAAGTTTGATACTAAAAATCTGAATAAGGCAATAAAGACATACATTAATAAAACTATGGAAAAGACTGTTCTGCACCATTTTTCCGGATTAAATATATTGGATATATTGTCTAAAATTAAGACAGGTAATTATAAATATCTTTAGTATGTTAGTATAATATAACATCAATAACATCAATAAGGGTTTTGTAGAACTATTATTTTTTCAAAGAATTAAATTATCAATGTTACCAATTATGTGTCAATATTGTATCAATTGTATGTTATTCAACTTGATTTTATACTTCGTTATTTGACGTCATTATTGAAAAAAAACATTTTTGAATTTTCATTATCTAGCGTAATATCATAATCAGTCTGACTGTTTTATAAAATTGAGCATTGAAATGGGGAATGTGTCAAAGAGACAACAACCCGACCATAGAGCAGACAACAGCAGAAGGTCACCAACAGGTCTTCAATGCAGCGAGAAATGCCCGCACCCGGAGGCGTCCTTCAGCTGGCCCCTAAACAAATATATATATATACTAGTTCAGTGATAATGTATCCATTTCAAACAATAAGTAAATAATACAAGACTAACAAAGGCCAGAGGCTCCTGACTTGGGACAGATGCAAAATTGCGGCGGGGTTAAATATGTTTTAGAGATCTCAACCCTCCCCCTATACCTCTAGCCAATGCAGAAAAGTAAACGCATAGCAATACGCACAATAAAATTAAGTTCAAGAGAAGTCCGAGTCTGATGTCAGAAGATGTAACCAAAGAAAATAAACAAAATGGCAATAATACATAAATAACATCAGACTACTAGCTGTTTACTGACATGCCAGCTCCAGACTTCAATTAAACAGATTGAAAGATTATGTCTTCATCATATGAATATTAGGCAAAATCCTTCCCGTGAGGAGTTTAGTGTCATACCATCATAAAATATATGAGAAGAACATAACCCGTGTCATGCCAACAACTGGTTTTTAAATAAATGTGCCGATGCAAAGACCCTATAAGTGAATCAATATTAACGCCAAAATATGCAATCTTTAATGACCTGACAACAGTATCGTAACTATGTTCCTTCTTAATAAGTCTATTTGAAGGTTTTGTTAGCTTCTGAGGTGAAAACTGACACTTTTGTGCTTTAACATGTATAAAAATATTTCCATAAAATATTGGATGTGAAATACCTGAACGTATAAGAAGTCTGCATGTTGAGCTATATTTACGAATGACATCCTTATACCGATGATAAAATTTAGTAAATGTTTTGACTAGTTTGTGATATCAAAAACCCTGGTGTAATAATTGTTCAGTAATACATAAATTTCTGTCATTAAAATCTAAAACATTGTTACATACACGAGCGAATCGTAAAAGTTGAGATATATAAACACCGTAAGATGGTGACAAGGGAACGTCATCATCTAAAAATGGATAGTTAACGATAGGAAATCATCTCTTTTTTCATTAATTTTAGTATTAAGCTTTCCGTTAATGACATAGATATCAAGATCGAGGAAAGGGCAATGGTCATTGTTAGTATTATTTTTATTTAAAGTAAGTTCAACAGGATAGATTTCTTTAGTATACATACTGAAGTCGTCATTATAGAGAGTCAAAATATCATCCAAATATCTAAAAGTATTATTAAATTTGTGTATCAGATGTTGTTTCGATGGTTTTTGGCTGATTTTTGTCATGAATTGTAACTCATAGCAATACAAAAACAGGTCCGAAATAAGTGGTGTACAGTTAGTTCCCATTGGAATTCCGATAACCTGACGATATACGGAATCTCTAAAGCGAACAAAAATTTTATCTAGTAAAAATTCAAGGGCAGATATAGTATCAAAGCATGTCCAATTGACATAGTTTTATTGTTTATTGCTACTAAAAATGACCTTAAAGAGTTTGAACATATATATTCACATTCTGACTTTTAAATGCCCTTTTAATTAGGTGTGTGAATTTTTTTTAAATGAGAATGTGAGGCAATGTGGTATATAGGGTAGAAAAATCAAAACTTGAACAGATTCAAAATCACCAATATAAGCATGCAATTTATCAAGTACTTCCAACGAGTTTTTGACACTCCAAAAGTAATTAATTCCACTATTTTCGAAGGCCTTATTTGAACAATTTATTATCAGGTTTTTGATTGTACCAAGTGAACTGGTAAGTAGAATAGATAATTTAGTAGTTGAACAATGGCTTGAAAACGAAACAAAACTATATTTGTGAGGTGTGTTGTGTAGCTTCGGAAGCCAATACATATTTGGGACTTTCATTGTTTTAGGTTCTGCTTGTAAAGCGGTAGCTAAAAGTTTATGTTTGTTACAGATGCCGTTTTCTGAAAATGGAGTCAGTTGGAATGTTGGTAAATTGATAATTTCTTTTTGTAGAACCTCCATGTAAAATTTATGTCAAACAATAGTAATATTATTAGCAGCTTTATCGGCCGTCACAAAAACAAATTCCTTGGCTAGTTCTTTTAGTTTATGTTTATAACGAGAAAGAGGTTTATTTTAGTTATTATTAAGAGTGAAATGTTCTTTAAAATGTTGAATACGTATATCAACTATGTTCATTACTGAATTAAAAAAAGAGTCCAAAGATTTTTTGTCAGCTTTTTCCTGTTTTATCCATTTCAAACAGTAAGTACGGAGTGAGTCGTGGATGATATTTCGACACTCATTCCAATTAATAATTGACGAAGGACAATATTAAGTTCCTTTACTGAGGAATCATTTTAATATTCGGTCTTCAACGATGTTAAGATCTCCTGTTATAACATGGGAAATGGGTCCATAAATGTATGCGGAATTACTGCAATTACATGAAGTAGGTGTATTTTCACTTTATTAACATTAAAAAATGTAACTGGATCTAAACATTCTCTTGACATGCTTAAGTTTTCAAACAATTGGAAAGTTCTGGAATGCGAAAAGAAGAACAAAGTGATACGCAATAAGTACTTTTTTGAAACCCAGATCATATACAACCTTGCAAACCGTTCACCTGTTTTTGTAAGAAATAAATGCATATCCTAAACCAACATAAATAGCTATTTTTATATGAAAACATAATCTAGCTTTATTTGAAGTACAATAATTGTTTTGATTAATTATGTCATCTTTTAAATTTTTACGATAAATTAAACTTTGACAAAATCTACTACCGCTGTATTGTTCATCTTTCTCACAGAATATAACAATATACATTTATTTCCGTGCCTGAGGGAGATATGGAGATTTGTTTATCCAAGAAAAATCATATTTCACGAGGGCATCGTCCGAGGGAAATATAACTTTTCGAAGGTGAACAAATCTTCATATCTCCCCAAGGCAAGGGAAATGAATGTTTTATTCCACTGCCTATACCTTTTTTTAACTTCTGAACATAAGATATTAATTTACATAATTGTTTTCTTATCCGTTTTGTTTGTTTATAATACATGTATATAACATACACAATGATAATCAGTAACGATCAAAAGTTAATTATTTATTCTTTTCTGTTTGTTTTTAGATCTAAAATAATTTTTAAAAACGAAATTGCTATTCTATCTTTAAAAAAAGATCAAAACCTTTTAAACATTTACCGCGGGTAACGTTGCACAAGGCAATGCCGACGTTAATAGGAGAATATGATACTCAAAGTGGAATATGAAGTTTTGTTCGACGTCCCGTGGGATAGTTTTAACCAATCAAATGTTGTTTTCGCTATCAAAATCAACATGTAGTGGAATAGTACATATTAAGAAATAAAATATCATGAAGGTGCTAAAAAATTAGAAAACCAAAATTAACGAACACCAAGGAAAATGTAGAACGGGAAGTCTCTTATCAAATGGCAAAATCAAATGCTCAAACACATCAAACGAATGGAAAAATATCTGTCATATTTCTAAACTTGGTACAGGCATTTTCTTATATAGAAAATGGTGAATAAAACCTGCTTTTATAGCAATAGCTAAACCTCTCACTTGTATGACAATCGAATAAACCACAAGTATCACGAGTATGTACATCAAGCTGTCATATGGTGACTTTAATTCAATGTTTGAAATTCTCTATCACAACGGGCAGCTTAAATCAAGGGCCCTACAAAAACTGCTTTAATATGTTGTAATTTAGTCGATAATATAGCCTAGATGTTTCATAAAAAAAAATGTTATAGTTGGTCTTAATCAAATGCATTACGTCAATTTTATAAGCTTTTGTTTCTTAGCTTCATATTTGAGATCAATTGAACAGAAGCAACAGTAAGTTTAAATAGCTAATAATATTCGAACGCAATTGACTTGGATGGTTAGTTTTCATGCTAAATATTGCTTCCTAGTGTTCCAAGTGATAACGTTGATCTCACCCCTACGAAAGTTTACGGACATATTTTGGTTTACAGTCATTGGTTATCAGTGTCGCAGATTACCACTATACGGTTAGCAAGTCGTAACGACAGTCCCGTCATTTTTTATTCGAGTGTGACATACTGAACGCAATTTATCGTCGCAAAGAGAGATACATATGACATGTATGAGTCCCTCCTCTCGGCCATTCGTAGCGGGTAACGTTTCTTTTCTTACGGCAGAAAAAAAAATGGCAATCCTAGTCATTTCAGCTAAAAGTTGAACTAACCTTCCAATTGCGGGGTTCGATCTTACAACCTCAATTTTGACAGACAAATGATACTGTACATAAACTACTTAGACCTCTCGGATACTGAGGCACTAACACATTATAAAAAGTATAAAACAAATACAGAGCTTCAACGAAAATTGAAAAACTGACAAAATAAAACGCTATTAATCGACAAAACAAGTGGGAAAACAACTGCCATATTCTTGACTTGGTAGAGGCATTTTTTCGATGAAAATGGTGAGATAAACCTGTTTGTATCGTTAGCTAAACCTCCAACTTGTATGACAGTTGTTTATAGTTCCGTTAGATAACAAAAAAAAAAAAAGCAGGATCTGTTTACCCTTCCGGAGCACCTGAGATCACCCCTAGTTTTTGGTGGGGTTCGGGTTGTTTATTCTTTAGTTTTCTATGTTGTGTCGTGTGTACTATTGTTTTTCTGTTTGTCTTTTTCATTTTTAGCCATGGCGTTGTCAGTTTGTTTCAGATTAATGAGTTTGACTGTCCCTTTGGTATCTTTCGTCCCTCTTTTATACTTAAAATTGAAATTTATATCATTTAAAAAGATTGTACAATTTCATTATACAGAAAGATATCCTAGAGATTGCGAAGATATCAGAGAGTCAAAAAGTGGTATATACAAAATATATCCTCCAGACATCCGTGGATTTGAAACATACTGTGACATGAAGACCGCAGGCGGGGGTTGGTTGGTAAGGTTGATTTTAAGTGCATTTACCAATGATCACAAGTTTAACATTTTTAACAGTTAAGAATAATCCGTTTCACTAATGACAGCGGATATGTTAAAATTTTCGACACTACAATTTTGTTTCCTTTCTCTGAATGTGACGTAACGAAAAAGACTTATTACGGAATTTGTACTAACAGGAGTGATATAACCATGAGTATGATTTAATGAATGTTACCTGGAAAATTGTAAACCAGAAGTAGCATTTTGTACATCGAAAGAAGTTGTGGTTTTATCTCAAACAAAGTACAAAGCAAACGTGTATTTTCCGTATATTTTATTTAAGCTCTTATCAAAATTGTAGTTGTTTTCTGACAACTGAAAGCTCTTTTTATCTTTGAATTCACTTATGAATTTTTTATATTGATGCATTCAGTGTATTTGGTGCGTAATTTCAATTTACTTTCCTATCATATTGTCAATCAGCTAATTGTATTTAAGTCTTTTTTCTCTTTGATAAAAACAATTAAAAAAAAAGAGAATCCCGTTGGTGATACTTAGATCAGAACATATACAACCAAAAGGATGGAACCGAATGCAGAAGGTAACATTTTTCACAAGCAATAGTAACCCACTCATACGTATTTCTCCTGTCAATTTTTCCAAAAAAAAAAGTGATAACTTAACAATTAAACACAATGTTAAAATAATATTTTTTTTTTTTAATAAAATTACGATGATTATATTTCAGACAATTTAGTATCGTACGAAACACGTGACAAGTACCAATTACTGTTTATTGTGAATTACAGGTTTTCCAGAAAAGGCAGGATGGGAGTGTTGACTTCTTTAGGAACTGGACGGATTACAAAAACGGGTTTGGTGACTTAACAGGAGAATTCTGGTTAGGTAGGAAAGTTTATTATCATGCTTTAGATCAAACAATAAGATAGACTGCACTATTACTGTATTAAAATTTTATGTCAGTCATATTAGTAAATACTTTTAATATTTGCGCATTTTGCTTTGAATATGAATAATTGTCATAGAGAAAAAAAATGAAAAAAAGACTATAATTAGATAATATTCATTCTCAAGACATCTTAGTGTACAAAACATGCAAACGGGACGAATTTTTTTATTTCCCTTTTAATAATTTTCCTTTTTGGACGGTGATGTCCCTTTGACATCATCTTTCTGTGTTTATATATAACTCGTTTGCTATGCCCGTGTCTGTTATTACGTTTTGGATTTCAGTGAACGTTTTCTATGTATTAGTGGTAAAATATTAAGTTAGGTATTTCGTTACCACAAATTACTTAAAACCTTTGCTAAATTCTTCCATAAATTTGGATTTGAAGTTTGATTGTACCTGTAGAAAACTAACTTCAAACGGGATACCACATCCTAATTTTGACGGAAATGTGTTTATCGAGCCCTGAAATTGAGATGCAATTAGGGTAAACCTATCGATCCTTTAAGTAAACTTATTCTAAAAGTTACCAATTCAACACTGAAACTAGATGTTTGAATATTGTTGGTATTAGTATTAATATTTACTTTGTTATCAGTAATAAAAACAAACTAAATATTATTTTTATATATACATACATGTTTGCACATTCATGGCTCTACAATATGTCGGTACCTGTATCTTGGCATTGCACTAGGTCATGTGTTTGACTATTAATGACATCTTAACACTAAATCTATTGCATGTTGGATGTGTACTGATTGATATTTTAGTATTAGATGCGTGCATTTTATTTTTATTAAATCTCTTATTCAGTGATTGTAGGGTGTTTTGTGTGTATCATATTTGTTTTGCATTCATTATTTTGTACACAAACTAGGCAATCAGATTTCTCGTTTGAATAGTTTTACATTTGTAATGTCGGGGCCTTTTATAGGTTACTATGCAGTGTGGGTTTTGCTCATTCTTGACGGTGTACGGTGCCCTACAGTTGTTACTGTGTCATTTGGTCTCTTTGTTGAGAGTTGTCTCATTTGCAATCATACCACATATTTTTATTCTTAAATGTTAAACATATTTGATTTTTTTTTCATCGAATGTTTTGTTTTTTTAGAGAAATATATTGTTTATGAAGAAATGTAAAAAAAAAATGCCTTTTTAAAATTATCGTTGCTGGGTTTTCATAATGTCGTTCATGACTTTTTTTTTTATAATAAAAATACTTTTTCACATAAACAAACTTGGCGGATAACAATTGCTACTTTCCAAAACATTATACATTTAAACCAATCAAAGCAATTGAAATAAGTTTGTCTCCAAAACTTTGTATGTAAACTTGAAAATTGTTGCATAATTTAACTGGAAAAAAAACTTTTACATTTCTTTATGTATGTGAAAATCAGGTTAGTTTTTAATTTTATGCAGAAATGTCCAGGTTTCTATTTTTCATTCATTTACAAAAATATTCAAGTAAACATTCGACATTCTAAAGCAGACATTCCAACTAATATATTTTTTTGGTGTGTTTTTGTTTGTTTGTTGAATTCTTTTTTTATTTACTACATTTTCGAAACCCAGTAACGCTTTGACACCTATAACGATATAAGACTTTACATATTTTTCATTTTATGTACCTTATAGGTAATTCTAAAATCCATGAAATTACCACAAAAAATGAATATGAACTGTACATACTAATGGAGGATCTCGAAGGAGAACAGAGATATGCGAGGTACAAGACGTTTTATATAGGAGACATACAGTCAAAATTTACTTTAGAAATTGGAGGCTACAGCGGAAACGCAGGTTTGTGACCTTTTTTTTTTGTCTCGCAATGATTAAGGGACCAGTTATAACCTAATGGGGGTCTTGGAAGATATTAAGGGGTGCCTTGAAAAAATTTCGACATCAAATAGGGTATCAATTTTTTTCAATACTTCAGAGGGATATTCAAAATACAAAACTAGACCAATTCTGCAGGCCTATTTCGAACATGCGTGCAAACGATAACCAATTCACCGAGCATATTTCGAACATGCATGCGAGATGATAACCAATTCACTAGGCCTATTTTAAACATGCGTGCAAAATGATAACTAATTCGACAAATAGTCTGATTCAGCTGCACACGTATTTGTAGCAGTAAGTTCATATGTTATACCTTTATATCTTGAAGGGTGAAAGAACCTGTTGTAGGACGTCGTGATTTTAGGCCTTTATTTTTTCGCTGGAATTAGGGATTGGGCCTTTATTTTCGTAAGAAATCGGGAAAATTATTATTTATACTGGAATTAATGCTTTATTTGTTTCGGTAATTCTAGCTGAAACTCCCTCCTACAGACTCTATTTTGTGTGATTAATGCGCTTCTGACGCCTAATTCAAAATGTATTTATAAAGCTCCTGACATGTTTGGGTATATAAACCCTTGGCTTTCAAATGTTAGGTTTGATCGTTTTTATGAACTTCAAGATAAATTCATCAACGCACTGATGAAGCCGGAAATTATTAACTGATTAAACTAATAACTGTTTCCTTATAAGATTGTATGCAAAAAAAAACATGATCGAACATATATTAGAACGATTTATAATTAAACTATGAGTTAAACATGACAGTTATATGTGATTTGTTTTCCTTATGACCTTCAGAGAATAATGCACCTTATTCAATTGTTTACTATATTGTTCATTTAGTAATGGTTGTTATCATTTATTGAAACATACATAGTAAACCTCCTATAACAAGGTGCTCCGAAAATAAATATTGCGACGTGAATATTTGTGTAATTGTTTAAACTTGCAAGTTGTGTTACTTGTTTCAAGCAGGCGACAAAAAATGGCCACTGGAAATATTTTTTCAGAGAGTACCCTCAATTTAAGATTATTACCGTAGTACATGGTTCATTGAAATCACACATGATTTTATTGATCGACCTATTCATTCCTTGTATGATGTCAAATTTAATTACCCTGTTCATCCTGCAGACCACAGCAATTGATTTTTATGAAAACATCGTAATAATTCTTTCAATTTTGTCAACAAACCATCTAGAGGTATCTACAGTACTCAATTAGCAGGACTGTACAAGAATATAATATTAAAAAAATATGTAGGCACTTTTTATTGTTTTCAAAATAACTATACCATGTATTAGTAACCATAGACTAAAAGAGCTCTCAATCTGTCTGAAGTTATCTACCGTAGGGTACAAAAAAAAAACTGGACTTAGTGCCGTTATTCAATTATCTAACAGAAGGAAAAATATTGGCTCCTTATTTTGATGCTAACTTCAACTTGTGCAATTTTCAACGTTAGGCCTCACCTTTCATGTAAACAAATCTATTCTGAGATATTCTAAATTATCAGGAAAGCACACAAATGAATAGAGACAGACAAAATATAGGCACTTTTAATTATTGTCGACATAAATTTTAATAACAGTATATTTATATATAAAGAACACAGGATTTATTTCAAACTTTCCACCCTGAGGTACAAAAAAAATGAATGCTGTTATCTAAATAATATAATATTCTAGACATAGGGACAACTGTGGCACTTTTATCAAAGCCGACAACACAGTTTGAAATTTTAATCACTTCATCTTCATGTCAAACAATCCACACTAAAATAGAAAGTACTCAATTTTCAGGCCAGTAAATGAATATTATAAAAAAAAGACAACATACTGGCAATTTTTATTGTTGTCGGCACACGTTTTAGTAACCGTAGCTACATACGTTTAGAGCGTTCAATTTGTGCAAAAGTATCGATCCTGAAATGAAAAAATTAAAAAAAACAAAAGTGCTGTTACATATTAATATGTTAGAAAAAGGTAAACAAATTAGCACCTTATATTAAAATTGACAACTAATTTTGCAAATAAAACTTAAAGTCCTTTCCTTGCATGTATAAGATCCAATTCGTGGTATAAAAGTACTAATAAAAATGTAAACAAAATGTATGTCAATTATTTAATCAGCTGATTATTCCCTGGGTAGTCAGTGGATTGTAACAGGGTACGTCAAGAGAAGCTTGGAATCTTAATGGTTTATGTAACAAGCAATATTTGATGAATAAAATTATTATGTATTAAAAAAAAAAAAAAAAAAAAAAAAAAAAAATTAACGGTACCAATTTTCTTGCACCAGATGCGCATTTTCGACAATACATGTCTCTTCAGTGATGCTCGTTTCCAAAATATTTGAAATCCAAAGCTTATATTATACTAAATTATCTGGCAATTACATGAATATTGTAAAAACAACACTGTTGACACTTTTTATTGTGTAGACACATGTTTTAGTAACCGTAGTTTTTTATCACGTTTAAAGCTTTGAATATGTGTAAAACTATCCATCCTGAGTTACAAAGAGAATATCAGTTATATTACATACATTACAGTAGTAAGTGGCCCGCCCACCTATACGTCAGTTTCAGAGGGACCAGGCTTAAAGAATATCATAAATCCAAAAATTTGGTTTGCGAATAATGTAATACTTAAATAAAGTACCGGGCCACGTCCACTTGTATGTTTGTCCATCTGATGAGTTAAGCCTTTTTCAACTGATTTGTATAGTTCGTTCTTATGTTGTACTGTTATACCACTGTCCCAGGTTAGGGGGAGGGTTGGGATCCCGATAACATGTTTAACCCCGCCACATTATTAATGTATGTGCCTGTCCAAAGTCAGGAGCCTGTAATTCAGTGGTTGTCGTTTGTTTATGTGTTACATATTTGATTTTCGTTCATTTTTTTTTTACATATATAAGGCCGTTAATTTTTGCCGTTTGAATTGTTTTACATTGTCTTATCGGGGCCTTTTATAGCTGACTATGCGGTATGGGCTTTGATCATTGTCGAAGGCCTACGGTGACCTATAGTTGTTAATGTCTGTGTCATTTTGGTCTTGTGTGGATAGTTGTCTCATTGGCAATCATACCACATTTTCTTTTTTTATATTACATTATCATACTCTATTCTTTCTAACAAATATGGTTTGTTGCCTCATTAAAGACATAATATACAACTATTACTTAATATTCTATAAATGTGCACAGAGCAATAATTGAAGAAAAAAAACACCAACAAAACAGTGTATGTTTGACATAGTTCTAAAATCACTTCAAAGTTTAATGTACCTTGCAGGGATTTAAAAAGGTTATGGTCATTTGAAATAATTTTCAAATATGAAACATAAAATCAACAATCTTCCCACGACCTACGACTCTAAAATAAGAACAAGTTTTGCCAAATCTACATTTTGAAACTTTAAATGAAGATAATATGGCTAACTGAAATTCCAGCTATGTTTATGTATTATGCATACAAATATTATATACCTCGTTTCTGACACTACCATTCATGTTCATCAACTAAAAACCGTGTGATTACCATCAATCATTTTAAATCACATACATTTTATGCAGAAATATTTGATTATAATTTGAAAATAACTTTTATTCTTATTCGTATGCATAATAAAAAGAAGTAATGCACAAGAGCTCGGAGAAATCAACAAAATAAAAATTAAATAAAATTCCGCGAAAGTCTATTAATCTTTTTGCCGCATTAAAGTCATTTCAAAACATGACGTCATACAAATGAAACCGCTAAAGTTGAAAGTTTTCTGTTACGTGAACCATCGGAATTCGTATGATATTTTATTAAAACTGATTTTTGAGGTAGGTTTTGTTTTATTTTCTATTCTATTGCATTATTCGCATATTTACTCATTTCAGCAAGTCAACATGGCGGCTCCTTAGTTACAAAATGTCAACTTTTGATTTGACGGAAGCTTACGAGAAAAACATGTAAATAAAAAATGGCAAATATTGGGTTTGAGAATTTAAAGAATTAAAAAGTTTTTTCTAGCAGTTATTCACGAAATAACCGAAGAAAGCTACATATTTATAAAGATATTTGAGCTTTATCTAATAGGGAGTAAAAAAAAACAGCCACACACACAGCATACCCACCCTCGCTTCAGTTTTTTAATGACCGTATTTGTCCTATTAGAATCGAAATAATTCATGGAAGCCATAGATTGTTAGAAATTTACACATGGCCTGGGCCGTGATATTCGTTAATTTTATCCCTCACTAACGCTCAGCATAAAATTCGAATATCACGGCCCAGGCCATGTGTAAATTTCGAACAATCTATGGGTTCAATGCATTATTTCTTAAGTAATAAAATAGCAAAAAACTTACTATGTTCAATTTGTTTAGTTGGGGAAGGATCAAACGGACACAGCTCAAAAATAAGGCGAATTGTATTCCTGCATATACAAATATTTACATGAATGACATATGTCCAACGTATAATTGTAACTTTGTACCAATATCTAGACAATTTATTTGTGACATTTTCTATCTTTTATAGGGGATTCGTTGGACACAATCCATCACAAAAATCAGCCGTTTTCAACACTGGATAGAGACAGTTCGAGCAATTGTGTAGAGCAGTTTAAAGGTGGATGGTAATACGACAACTGTCATACATCTAACCTGAATGGACTGTATCTCAATGGTTCTCACCAGTCATATGCAAATGGTATTGATTGGTTCACGTGGAGGGGTTACAACTATTCCCTTAAGAAGACACAAATGATGATTCGACGTCGTCGTTAACATGATACTATATGTCATAACTGATGACACTGATTGTGATTAGACGTAGAAACAAATGATTTTTATTGTTACTTGGGGAATAGAAAAACAGAAATACATATCTGATGTCGTTTACAGCATGCAAAATAATTTCAGAACACTTATGTCAATCTTTCTAAATCGTATTATCAATAACTTTTTGCATTTCTGGACTTCGAATACAGTGTGCATTTTGAGACAATCTTATTAAATACATCTTTTAATTTAGCCAAAGTGATTACACGTATCTGGCACACATAATTTATTATAACATTTGTACACTTTTAAAATTCAATAAAGCTTGGTACAAAAGTATTGACAAATATGTGCCCACTCATTTCAAAATATATGACAGGAACGACCTATTGGCTATTTCTCTTCATATAATCTCGGTAAATTATCGACTCAATTCTAAGTGTACCAACACCATATAATACGAAATTTAGTTCTTCTAATGATTAACAAAGCATCTACATAATGCATGTCTTGAAAAGGGACATGAGGGGGAGTTGGTGCAGTTCAACTGTTTTCCATCACTTGTTTTTTTAACATTTCTTCCTTTATTAAAGTCCGTTATTTGATATGTTGTATCTTTAAACCCCTCCAAATATCGTTATACTTGGCACACCCGATTGTGTAATGATTGTTTCTACGTTGTGCTATTACCAATGGAGTTGTTACCTAACTGTTTATTGGGGGCGTTTTGACTTCATCAACTATGTTCAACACGCGACATACGATACAATGACAAAGACCATCTATGTTGAGAAGCCATTAATTCAGTGGTAGTCGTTTGCGATTAATCCCATGTGTTTTGAACATGAATAAGGTCATTGGTGTTCAAGTTTAAATTGTTTTAAAGCTAATCGTGTCTACATTTTGTATAAGCTTTTTATGCAGTATTGGTTTTGCTAATTTAGGAAGGCCGTCGGATATCTTTTGTAGCAAACAATATGTGGTATATAATGAATTGTGTGCACAATGACAAACACATTTTTAAATACATTTCTGAATAACATATCATATTCTTTATTCTAACATGACGTCCTTCAAACGCTTTGAGTACAAACCCGTGGTAAAAATATGAATATATTTGCTGTGCTGTTCCGATCGTACTCCCACGTCATATGCTTTTTTATGAATGAGCTTCCCGACGTCATAGAACGATGACTTAATAATAAAAGCATTTTACGGCAAATTACACGCTTGTGAAACCGAAAATCATCACAACAAGGAGACGTAAACTAACGATGCTAAAATGTGGTATAAGCGATTTTTTTAAAACATATAACATGTATAAGACATATAAGTAAATTATCATTTAAATTTATCCAAAACTATCTAAATACGTTATTGTAAATAATTTAAGCATGTCACTTATTCAGTTTGCTCCGTTCTTTTACGCCAATTTAATAGTGCGTTTATTTACGGGAAGGGCAAACATTTGCCTCTACCTAGAGCGATTCGATCCAAAAGAATTGCTGTATTTGTCCTCATTAGAATCGAAATAATTCATGGGGGCTTGAATTATTTCTAAATTAAGCTTAATTGACGTTTATCACCTGGTTGGAAATTATTCATGATTAAAGTGTGAGATGTTAACCCCCTCATACATTTAAGTAATGTAGAACAAAGAAAAACATACCAATGTTCATAAAAAAACTCAGTTTAAAAGAAGTTAGTGTCCAATGTTAAGATATGTAACAAAAGAAACTAAGCCAAATGACAATGATACATACATTTAGAAAGGACTACTAGCAGTTACTGACATGCAAGCTCCAGAGTGGAATTTAACTAATCGAAATGTTATGTTTTCATCATATGAAAATCAAGCACAATCCCTTTCGTTAGGGGTTGAAAATCTTACCAGCATAACATATATCGAAAGAATATAACCCGTATCATTTGGTTTTAGAATACATGTGTTCATTTCAGATGCAAACACCTTATAAGTGAACCAGTATTTGAGCCAAAATGTACAATCCTTAATGACTTGACAACAGTATCGTAACTATATCCCTTTCGGATAAGTCTGTTTAAATGTTTTGATTAGCTTTTGAGTTGAATGCCAACATTTTTGTGCTTTGTAAAGAATAGTACCATAATATATTGGAATTTAAATACATGAATGTATGCATATTGATTAGTATTTACGAATGATGTTCTTCTGCCGATAACATAATTAGGTAAATGTTTTGAGTAATTTTTGATATCAAAAACCCTTGTGTGATAACTTTTCAGTAATACAGTGATTTCTTTTGTTGAAATATAATACGTTGTTCCATACAGGAGTGATTCGAACAAGTTGAGATATACACACGTAATAGGATGGTGACAAGGGAACCTCACCATATAAAAATTGATAATTAACAGTAGGAAATGATCATACATTTTGGTATTAAGCTTGCTGTTAAAGATGTAAATATAAAGATCAAAGGAAAGATCAGTGTTCATTGTAAGTATTGGCTTTATCAAAAGTCAGTTCGGCAATACAAATATCTTTAGTGTACATACATAAATCGTCGTTATTAAAAACTTATACATCATCTAACTATCTAAAAGTGTTATTAAATTTTTGAATCAGATGTTTTGATGGGTTTTGGTTGATTTTAAACATAAATTGTAACTCATAACAATACAGAAACAATTCCGCCATAAGTGATGCACAGTTAGTCCACATGGGAATTCAGATGACCCGACGATATACGGATTCTCAAAAGCGAACACAAATGTTCTCTTGAAAAATCCAAGGGCAGTTATAGTATCAAAGCAGGGTCAATTGACATAGTTGTTATGCTTATTGTTACTTAGAAATGATTTTGAAGTGTTTGAACATATATATTTGCATTCCGACTTTTAATTCCCATTTAATCAGGCATGTGGATTTTTACTTAATAAGATTATAAGTGGTGTATAGGGTAGAAAAATCAAATTTTGAACAGATTCGAAGTCGCGAATGTAAGCATGCAATATAAATAATGTTGATATTGTCAGCAAAGCAAACAACTGCTAATTGTAACCTATATTTTTAAGAGTCATGAAAAGAAAAAGGTCAAACAAAAATACCAAATTTATAGGCAAATTCAAAAGGGAATTATATATAAACTGTCAAACACGAAACGCAATAAATCAATTGAACTGGTGAAGTGCAACTACAATTTTCCTGACTTGGTATACTAAATAAGGTGTGTATATGATATAACAGGTACTGGTTTGCCTATCATAATTTCCTTGCTAGAAGGTTGATGCTTACAAGGAAGCAATTGAGTTAACAGTTCCAATTTGTGAAGTTAAAATAATCATTAAAAAACATTTAGGACCGCCATTACTTTAAAATGAAACCGGACGATGTGACCAGAGCACCATTCTTATATGAGTCCTGATTTTTTTCCGAAGTGCCTCATCCTGCTTTTTTTTACTCAAAATTCTAGAGTCTTTTTTTACAAATGTTATCATCACCCCTTCTTAAAAATTAAATGGTAGCTCCCGTAATAAATTTAAACAAGATTTATTGTACAATGCTTTGTAATCATATTAAACAAATGAAAATGTTAACTAAACTGAAAGTCCAATCCTATAGTATTATCCTCAACAGAAACTTTTTCTTCACGAGATTTAACAAACGTTACATACACACCTTATGTAGAAGTAGAGGCTATTGTAAATCTAACGTTTCAAAGCATCTTTTGGAAATACTCCACTAATTCATGGCCCGATTGCTTTTAATGTTAAATTTCTAAATTCCAAACAAGCACAGCTCTTTTGGTTTAGGTATCTGTTTTTTATTGGTGTAATTTAAGAATTTGGGTGAATAAACTCTCTATTAATGGTTTCTGAAAAATCACATCTTAGCATGGTTTTTCAGACCTGTCATTTGGTTTTCTAAAAATGGCAATTAAAAACAGAAAGGCATGTACTCTTGGTCAAAAGAAAACAAATATGGCACTTAATAAATATTTCATTCAATAGTTATATTGTAGTATGACAATTTTATACAGAAATGAAAGTCATAATGCAATGAGTGTTTTGTTTTGAATTTAAAAATAATAAGATGTGGTTTTAAGTACAAACCAGCATCTATTCATCATAGCATTACTGAATAGTGTAGATATAAAGAACCAAATGCCAAGGTACGGCCTTCAACATGAATTATGCACATAATTGATATCTTAAAAGTCAAACGGTCAATGGGCATCACTATTTATTTACGATTTTTCTAACTTATAATTTGAAATTTTGATGACATATACTCGCTTCGTATTCATCATTTTCCCCCCTCTAAATACGTTGTTTTAATGCATTTCAAAGTGATTTTGATGAAAGAAATGATAGTATTTTTCCGAATTCAAACAACTTTATGAACAAACTTAACATATTCTTAAAATATATAGACTTCGACTATTTTTATCATCATATATTCCGAACGATCAACATTGTACTTTTGTGGTATGCTGCTATGTGTGTAGATTTGAAAACACATTACATGATTAGCCCACTAACAGGTAAACATGGTGTTTAAACTAGGTTTTTCATCCAATTTTTAAAAGCCATTGAACTTTTAATTTACCGATTTATTTTTGTATACACAAAGGACATGAAAACCGAAAAAAATAGAAAACTGGTCAAGTCATCGATTATTGTTAAAATTCTTCAAATAAGAACAAGTTGAGCTTTCAACAGACATTCCGTGACTGTTGTTTAATAGCTTTTTTTCTGTTTTTATTGAACTGACGAGTTGTAATACTAGTTATCTTGGTATTAACTACATATATTTGCTAATTGAGTTTCATATTAATCATGCATTTTTGTGTCATTCATCTAGGGAATAACTGCATAATAGTAATTGAAGAAGAAGGCCAGGATAATTTTTATGGAGACTTACTATGTATTTCCATCTGTTGTTTTGTATGCTTTGTAATCCTTTTAAACAACTATTTCTCTAAATTTCTGTTGCATAATACTTATTTTTCTTCTGCAAATTTATATATTGTAAGTTTTTACCTGGTCATTTCATTTTTGGTATTGTTATTCCAATTATAACTGCCCACAGTTAAGAGAAATAGCTCACGAACTAATTGCAAATACAATTGAGATACATTATTTCTGATGCTCGTTATGTAAATAATAAAAGACGATTATATTTTACCTTTTTTTCTTTTGAAGAGATGCGCATTCTTTTATATAACCCCTTGTCCTTAGTTCTTTGGTCACATCATAATACATTAGATTTTAGAGATTATAATGTTCAATTCACTGCATACGTTGCTTCTGCTGACACATAATGTCAGCGGTAAGGTTTGAATCCCTTAATATTGATAATAAATTTCTGGTTATGAAATAGTATGAATAGGGATATATACACCTTAACTATAAAAGAATTTGAAATTTCTGGTTATGAAATAGTATGAATAGGGATATATACACCTTAACTATAAATGAATTTGAAAAAAAATATCACTGTTTATGTCATAAAAACAATCTGTATATGTTCATGTTAGTATCAAATTTCTGACTTAACACGCTTAATGAACCGATAAACCCAGATTTGTCCCGATGATAGTTTAGAAAAGAATACCGGATCCACAAACTACATAAAGCGTGAGTTAAAGTGAGTTTGCATAGTGTTGTTCAATGTGATAAAAAAGAGGCAACAGTAGTATACCGATGCTCAAAACTCAAAAATCAATAGAAAAAAAAACAAATCCGGGTCACAAACCAAAACCGAGGGAAACGCATTAAATATAAGAGAATGACGACACAACATTAAAATGTAACACGCACAGAAACGAAAAACTCGTTCCAAGGATAATGCAAACGAATGTATATGTATCATACCTTTTGCTATCTGTTTGGTAGACAATAATTTCCCGAGGGTATCATTATCCCGATAGTCAATACTCCAGTACTCTGTTTGTACTTTACTTTTAGAAAGAAAAAAAACCCAACAAAATATTATAAGACAATCTGAAAAACAAATAAACAATACACAATTTGTTTTCCCCAGTTAGTCATCAGAAAGTGTATCTGACGGTACTTAAAACTTTCTTGAGAAAGATAATTAACTGACTTCTAATTGATAAATTGTTGTTAGTGCCAAATTGAATCTCATCATAAAAACAGTTTGTTTAATATGTTTCTCTGAAGACGTTTTGCGAAAGTAATTTCAACACGATTTGTTTTCAATCAGAGAAACATCAGATAGTTTATGATTTCTGACGCAACTTAAAATTTTCTCTAGACATGTGATTAATTGTATTTTAATTGATAAATTGTTGTTATTGCCAAAATGAATCCTAACATGTACTGTAGAAAAGTGCATATAACAAACACTTGTCCTCAGAAACACATATTGTTAAAAACATTTCCCTGAAACACGTTTCGGGATAGAATTTTAGTCGACAAATAGCGCTAGCCATGAATTTGAATTTTATTTAGTGTATTCTGACGAGTCTGTGTATATATTATATTGCATTATTTATCTGTTCTGTCATTGTACAGTTATAGCCACAATGTTGTCTTTATTATTGTGTATTGGACTTTTATATGGATCAGTTATACCCGAAAACCCGGATACGGAAGTTGATATGCCACTCATCAGTAACGACGATGTTCCGCTGGTTGCTAAGTTTGATACTAAAAATCTGAATAAGGCAATAAAGACATACATTAATAAAACCATGGAAAAGACTGTTAAGCAACATTTTTCCGGATTAAATATATTGGATATATTGTCTAAAATTAAGACAGGTAATTATAAATATCTTTAGTATTTTAGTATAATATAACATCAATAACATCAATAAGGGTTTTGTAGAACTATTATTCTTTCAAATTAAATTATCAATGTTACCAATTATGTGTCAATATTGTATCAATTGTATGTTATTCATGTTATTCAACTTGATTTGATACTTCGTTATTAAACGTCATTATTAAAAAAAAACATTTTTGAATTTTCATTATCTAGCGTAATATAATCAGTCTGACTGTTTAATAAAATTGAGCATTGAAATGGGGAATGTGTCAAAGAGACAACAACCCGACCATAGAGCAGACAACAGCAGAAGGTCACCAACAGGTCTTCAATGCAGCGAGAAATGCCCGCACCCGGAGGCGTCCTTCAGCTGGCCCCTAAACAAATATATAAATATACTAGTTCAGTGATAATGAACGCCATACTGAACTCCAAATTGTACACAAGAAACTAAAATTAAAAATAATACAAGACTAACAAAGGCCAGAGGCTCCTGACTTGGGACAGACGCAAAATTGCGGCGGGGTTAAATATGTTTTAGAGATCTCAACCCTCCCCTATACCTCTAGCCAATGCAGAAAAGTAAACGCATAGCAATACGAACAATAAAATTCAGTTCAAGAGAAGTCCGAGTCTGATGTCAGAAGATGTAACCAAAGAAAATAAACAAAATGACAATAATACATAAATAACATCAGACTACTAGCGGTTTACTGACATGCCAGCTCCAGACTTCAATTAAACAGATTGAAAGATTATGTCTTCATCATATGAATATCAGGCACAATCCTTCCCGTGAGGAATTTAGTATCATACCATAATAAAATATATGAGAAGAACATAACCCGTGTCATGCCAACAACTTGTTTTTAAATAAATGTGTTTAGTTCCGATGCAAAGACCCTATAAGTGAATCAATATTAACGCCAAAATATGCAATCTTTAATGACCTGATAACAATATCGTAACTATGTTCCTTCTTAATAAGTCTATTTGAAGGTTCTGTTAGCTTCTGAGGTGAACACTGACACTTTTGTGCTTTAACATGTATAAAAAATATTTCCATAAAATATTGGATGTGAAATACCTGAACGTATAAGAGTCTGCATGTTGAGCTATATTTATGAATGATGTCCTTATACCGATGATAAAATTTAGTAAATGTTTTACTAGTTTGTGATATCAAAAACCCTGGTATAATAATTGTTCAGTAATACATAAATTTCTGTCATTAAAATCTAAAACATTGTTACATACACGAGCAAATGGTACAAGTTGAGATATATAAACACCGTAAGATGGTGACAAGGGAACGTCATCATCTAAAAATGGATAATTAACGATAGGAAATCATCTCTGTTTTTTATTACTTTTAGTATTAAGCTTTCCGTTAATGACATAGATATCAAGATCGAGGAAAGGGCAGTGGTCATTGTTAGTATTAGCTTTATTTAAAGTAAGTTCAACAGAATAAATTTCTTTAGTATACATACTGAAGTCGACATTATTGAGAGTCAACATATCATCCAAATATCTAAAAGTATTATTAAATTTGTGTATCAGATGTTGTTTCGATGGTTTTTGGCTGATTTTTGTCATGAATTGTAACTCATAGCAATACAAAAACAGGTTCGCAATAAGTAGTGTACAGTTAGTTCCCATTGGAATTCCGATAACTTGACGATATACGGAATCTGTAAAGCGAACAAAAATGTTATCTAGTAAAAATTCAAGGGCAGATATAGTATCAAAGCATGTCCAATTGACATAATTTTTTTGTTTATTGCTACTAAAAATGACCTTAAAGAGTTTTGAACATATATATTCACATTCAGACTTTTAAATGCCCTTTTAATTAGGTGTGTGAATTTTTTTTTAAATGAGAATGTGAGGCAATGTGGTATATAGGTTAGAAAAATCATTACTTTGAACAGATTCAAAATCACCAATATAAGCATGCAATTTATCAAGTACTTCCAACGAGTTTTTGACACTCCAAAAGTAAGTAATTCCACTATTTTCGAAGGCCTTATTTGAACAATTTATTATCAGGTTTTTGATTGTACCAAGGGAACTGGTAAGTAGAATAGATAATTTAGTAGTGGAACAATGGCTTGAAGACGAAATAAAACTATATTTGTAAGGTGTTTTGTGTAGTTTCGGAAGCCAATACATAGTTGGGACTTTCATTGTTTTAGGTTCTGCTTGTAAAGCGGTAGCTAAAAGTTTATGTTTGTTACAGATGTCGTTTTCTGAAAATGGAGTCAGTTGGAATGTTGGTGAATTGGTAATTTCTTTTTGTAGAACCTCCATGTAAAATTTATGTCAAACAATAATAATATTATTAGCAGCTTTATTGGCCGGGACAAAAACAAATTCCTTGGCTAGTTCTTTTAGTTTATGTTTATAACGAGAAAGAGGTTTATTTTAGTTATTGTTAAGAGTGAAATGTTCTTTAAAATGTTGAATACGTATATCAACTGTTCATTACTGAATTAAAAAAAGAATCCACAGATTTTTTGTCTGCTTTTTCCTGTTTTATCCATTTCAAACAGTAAGTACGGAGTAAGTCGTGGATGATATTTCGACACTCATTCCAATTGATAATAGAAGGCCGATATTAAGTTCCTTTACTGAGGAATGATTTTAAAATTCGGTCTTCAACGATGTTAAGATCTCCTGTTATAACATGGGAAATGGGTCCATAAATGTATGCGGAATTACTGCAATTACATGAAGTAGGTGTATTTTCACTGATATTATATTCTTTATTAACATTAAAAAATGTAAAACTGGATCTAAACATTCTCTTGACATGCTTAAGTTTTCAAACAATTGGAAAGTTCGGGAATGCGAAAAGAAGAACAAAGTAATACGCAATAAGTACTTTTTTAAAACCCAGATCATATACAACCTTGCAAACCGTTCACCTGTTTTTGTAAGAAATAAATGCATATTCTAAACCAACATAAATAGCTATTTTTATATGAAAACATAATCTAGCTTTATTTGAAGTACAATAATTGTTTTGATTAATTATGTCATCTTTTAAATTTTTACGATAAATTAAACTTTGACAAAATCTACTACCGCTGTATTGTTCATCTTTCTCACAGAATATAACAATATACATTTATTTCCCGTGCCTGAGGGAGATATGGAGATTTGTTCATCCAAGAAAAATCATATTTCACGAGGGCATCGTCCGAGGGAAATATAACTTTTCGAAGGTGATCAAATCTTCATATCTCCCTAAGGCAAGGGAAATGAATGTTTTATTCCACTGCCTATACCTTTTTTTAACTTCTGAACATAAGATATTAATTTACATAATTGTTTTCTTATCCGTTTTGTTTGTTTATTATACATGTATATAACATACACAATGATAATCAGTAACGATCAAAAGTTAATTATTTATTCTTTTCTGTGTGTTTTTAGATCTAAAATAATTTTTAAAAACGAAATTGCTATTCTATCTTTAAAAAAAGATCAAAACCTTTTAAACATTTACCGCGGGTAACGTTGCACAAGGCAATGCCAACGTTAATAGGGGAATATGATACTCAAAGTGGAATATGAAGTTTTGTTCGACGTCCCGTGGGATAGTTTTAACCAATCAAATGTTGTTTTCGCTATCAAAATCAACATGGAATAGTACATATTAAGAAATAAAATATCATGATCGCGCTAAAAAATTAGAAAACCAAAATTAACGAACACCAAGAAAAATGTAGAACGGGAAGTCTCTTATCAAATGGCAAAATCAAATGCTCAAACACATCAAACGAATGGAAAAATATCTGTCATATTTCTAAACTTGGTACAGGCATTTTCTTATATAGAAAATGGTGAATAAAACCTGCTTTTATAGCAATAGCTAAACATTTCACTTGTATGACAATCGAATAAACCACAAGTATCACGAGTATGTACATCAAGCTGTCATATGGTGACTTTAATTCAATGTTTGAAATTCTCTATCACAACGGGCAGCTTAAATCAAGGGCCCTACAAAAACTGCTTTAATATGTTGTAATTTAGTCGATAATATAGCCTAGATGTTTCATAAAAAAAAATGTTATAGTTGGTCTTAATCAAATGCATTACGTCAATTTTATAAGCTTTTGTTTCTTAGCTTCATATTTGAGATCAATTGAACAGAAGCAACAGTAAGTTTATATAGCTAATAATATTCGAACGTAATTGACTTGGATGGTTAGTGTTCATGCTAAATATTGCTTCCAAGTGTTCCAAGTGATAACGTTGATCTCACCCCTACGAAAGTTTACGGACATATTTTGGTTTACAGTCATTGGTTATCAGTGTCGCAGATTACCACTATACGGTTAGCAAGTCGTAACGACAGTGCCGTCATTTTTTATTCGAGTGTGACATACTGAACGCAATTTATCGTCGCAAAGAGAGATACATATGACATGTATGAGTCCCTCCTCTAGGCCATTTGTAGCGGGTAACGTTTCTTTTCTTACGGCAGAAAAAAAATGGCAATCCTAGTCATTTCAGCTAAAAGTTAAACTAACCTTCCAATTGCGGGGTTCGATCTCACAACCTCAATTTTGACAGACAAATGATACTGTACATAAACTACTTAGACCTCTCGGATACTGAGGCACTAACACATTATAAAAAGTATAAAACAAATACAGAGCTTCAAGGAAAATTGAAAAACTGACAAAATAAAACGCTATTAATCGACAAAACAAGTGGGAAAACAACTGCCATATTCTTAACTTGGCAGAGACATTTTTTCGATGAAAATGGTGGTATAAACCTGTTTGTATCGCTAGCTAAACCTCCAACTTGTATGACAGTTGTTTATAGTTCCGTTAGATAACAAAAAAAAGCAGGATCTGCTTACCCTTCCGGAGCACCTGAGATCACCCCTAGTTTTTGATGGGGTTCGTGTTGTTTATTCTTTAGTTTTCTATGTTGTGTCGTGTGTACTATTGTTTTTCTGTTTGTCTTTTTCATTTGTAGCCATGGCGTTGTCAGTTTGCTTTAGATTTATGAGTTTGACTGTCCCTTTGGTATCTTTCGTCCCTCTTTTATACTTAAAATTGAAATTTATAACATTTAAAAAGATTGTACAATTTCATTATACAGAAAGATATCCTAGAGATTGCGAAGATATCAGAGAGTCAAAAAGTGGTATATACAAAATATATCCTCCAGACATCCGTGGATTTGAAACATACTGTGACATGAAGACCGCAGGCGGGGGTTGGTTGGTAAGGTTGATTTTAAGTGCATTTACCAATGATCACAAGTTTAACATTTTTAACAGTTAAGAAAAATCCGTTTCACTGATGACAGCGGATATGTTAAAATTTTCGACACTACAATTTTGTCCACTTTCTCCGAATGTGACGTAACGAAAAAGACTTATTACGGAATTTGTTCTAACAGGAGTGATATAACCATGAGTATGATTTAATGAATGTTACCTGGAAAATTGTAAACCAGAAGTAGCATTTTGTACATCGAAAGAAGTTGTGGTTTTATCTCAAACAAAGTACAAAGCAAACGTGTATTTTCCGTATATTTTATTTAAGCTCTTATCAAAATTGTAGTTGTTCTCTGACAACTGAAAGCTCTTTTTATCTTTGAATTAACTTATGATTTTTTTATATTGATGCATTCAGTGTATTTGGTGCGTTATTTCAATTTACTTTCCTATCATATTGTCAATCAGCTAATTGTATTTAAGTCTTTTTTCTCTTTGATAAAAACAATTAAAAAAAAAAAGAGAATCCCGTTGGTGATACTTAGATCAGAACATATACAACCAAAAGGATGCAGAAGATAACATTTTTCACAAGCAATAGTAACCCACTCATACGTATTTCTCCTATCAATTTTTCCAAAAAAAAAAGTGATAACTTAACAATTAAACACAATGTTAAAATAATATAATTTTTTTTTTAATAAAATTACGATGATTATATTTCAACAATTTAGTATCGTACGAAACACGTGACAAGTACCAATTACTGTTTATTGTGAATTACAGGTTTTCCAGAAAAGGCAGGATGGGAGTGTTGACTTCTTTAGGAACTGGACAGATTACAAAAACGGGTTTGGTGACTTAACAGGAGAATTCTGGTTAGGTAGGAAAGTTTATTATCATGCTTTAGATCAAACAATAAGATAGACTGCACTATTACTGTATTAAAATTTTATGTCAGTCATATTAGTAAATACTTTTAATATTTGCGCATTTTGGTTTGAATATGAATAATTGTCATAGAGAAAAAAAAATGAAAAAAAAACTATAATTAGATAATATTCATTCTCAAGACAACTTAGTGTACAAAACATGCAAACGGGACGAATTTTTTTATTTCCCTTTTAATAATTTTCCTTTTTGGACGGTGATGTCCCTTTGACAAAATCTTTCTGTGTTTATATATAACTCGTTTGCTATGCCCGTGTCTGTTATTACGTTTTGGATTTCAGTGAACGTTTTCTATGTATTAGTGGTAAAATATTAAGTTAGGTATTTCGTTACCACAAATTACTTAAAACCTTTGCTAAATTCTTCCATAAATTTGGATTTGAAGTTTGATTGTACCTGTAGAAAACTAACTTCAAACGGGATACCACATCCTAATTTTGACGGAAATGTGTTTATCGAGCCCTGAAATTGAGATGCAATTAGGGTAAACCTATCGATCCTTTAAGTAAACTTATTCTAAAAGTTACCAATTCAACACTGAAACTAGATGTTTGAATATTGTTGGTATTAGTATTAATATTTACTTTGTTATCAGTAATAAAAACAAACTAAATATTATTTTTATATATACATACATGTATGCACATTCATGGCTCTACAATATGTCGGTACCTGTATCTTGGCATTGCACTAGGTCATGTGTTTGACTATTAATGACATCTTAACACTAAATCTATTGCATGTTGGATGTGTACTGATTGATATTTTAGTATTAGATGCATGCATTTTATTTTTATTAAATCTCTTATTCAGTGATTGTAGGGTGTTTTGTGTGTATTATATTTGTTTTGCATTCATTATTTTGTACACAAACTAGGCAATCAGATTTCTCGTTTGAATTGTTTTACATTTGTAATGTCAGGGCCTTTTATAGGTTACTATGCAGTGTGGGTTTTGCTCATTCTTGACGGTGTACGGTGCCCTACAGTTGTTACTGTGTCATTTGGTCTCTTTGTTGAGAGTTGTCTCATTTGCAATCATACCACATATTTTTATTCTTAAATGTTAAACATATTTGATTTTTTTTTCATCGAATGTTTTGTTTTTTTAGAGAAATATATTGTTTATGAAGAAATGTAAAAAAAGATGCCTTTTTAAAATTATCGTTGCTGGGTTTTCATAATGACTTTTTTTTTATATAATAAAAATACTTTTTCACATAAACAAACTTGGCGGATAACAATTGCTACTTTCCAAAACATCATACATTTAAACCAATCAAAACAATTGAAATAAGTTTGTTTCCAAAACTTTGTATGTAAACTTGAAAATTGTTGCATAATTGAACTGGAAAAAAAACTTTTTACATTTCTTTATGTATGTGAAAATCAGGTTAGTTTTTAATTTTATGCAGAAATGTCCAGGTTTCTATTTTTCATCCATTTACAAAAATATTCAAGTAAACATTCGACATTCTAAAGCAGACATTCCAACTAATATATTTTTGGTGTGTTTTTGTTTGTTTGTTGAATTCTTTTTTTATTTACTACATTTTCGAAACCCAGTAACGCTTTGACACCTATAACGATATAAGACTTTACATATTTTTCATTTTATGTACCTTATAGGTAATTCTAAAATCCATGAAATTACCACAAAAAATGAATATGAACTGTACATACTAATGGAGGATCTCGAAGGAGAACAGAGATATGCGAGGTACAAGACGTTTTATATAGGAGACATACAGTCAAAATTTACTTTAGAAATCGGAGGCTACAGCGGAAACGCAGGTTTGTGACCTTTTTTTTTGTCTCGCAATGATTAAGGGACCAGTTATAACCTAATGGGGGTCTTGGAAGATATTAAGGGGTGCCTTGAAAAAATTTCGACATCAAATAGGCTATCAATTTTTTTCAATACTTCAGAGGGATATTCAAAATACAAAACTAGACCAATTCTGCAGGCCTATTTCGAACATGCGTGCAAACGATAACCAATTCACCGAGCATATTTCGAACATGCATGCAAGATGATAACCAATTCACTAGGCCTATTTTAAACATGCGTGCAAAATGATAACTAATTCGACAAATAGTCTGATTCAGCTTCACACGTATTTGTAGCAGTAAGTTCATATGTTATACCTTTATATCTTGAAGGGTGAAAGAACCTGTTGCAGGACGTCGTGATTTTAGGCCTTTATTTTTTCGCTGGAATTAGGGATTGGGCCTTTATTTTCGTAAGAAATCGGGAAAATTTTTATTTATACTGGAATTAATGCTTTATTTGTTTCGGTAATTCTAGCTGAAACTCCCTCCTACAGACTCTATTTTGTGTGATTAATGCGCTTCTGACGCCTAATTCAAAATGTATTTATAAAGCTCCTGACATGTTTGGGTATATAAACCCTTGGCTTTCAAATGTTAGGTTTGATCGTTTTTATGAACTTCAAGATAAATTCATCAACGCACTGATGAAGCCGGAAATTATTAACTGATTAAACTAATAACTGATTCCTTATAAGATTGTATGCAAAAAAAACATGATCGAACATATATTAGAACGATTTATAATTAAACTATGAGTTAAACATGACAGTTATATGTGATTTGTTTTCCTTATGACCTTCAGAGAATAATGCACCTTATTCAATTGTTTACTATATTGTTCATTTAGTAATGGTTGTTCTCATTTATTGAAATATACATAGTAAACCTCCTATAACGAGGCGCTCCGAAAATAAATATTGCGACGTGAATATGTGTGTAATTGTTTTAACTTAATGTTGCAAGTTGTGTCATTTGTTTCAATCAGGCGACAAAAAATGGCCACTGAAAATTATTTTTTCAGAGAGTACCCTCAATTTAAAATTATTACCGTAGTACATGGTTCATTGAATTCACACATGATTTTATTGATCAACCTATATATTCCTTGTATGATGTCAAATTTAATTAACCTGTTCATCCTGCAGACCACAGCAATTGATTTTTATGAAAACATCGTAATAATTCTTTCAATTTTGCCAACAAACCATCTAGAGGTATCTACAGTACTCAATTATCAGGACTGTACAAGAATATGATATTCAAAAAATATATAGGCACTTTTTATTGTTTTCAACATAACTATAACATGTATTAATAACCATAGACTAAAAGAGCTCTCAATCTGTCTGAAGTTATCTACCCTAGGGTACAAAACAAAACTGGACTTAGTGCCGTTATTCAATTATCTAACAGAAGGGAAAATATTGGCCCCTTATTTTGATGCTAACTTCAACTTGTGCAATTTTCAACTTTAGGCCTCACCTTTCATGTAAACAAATCTATTCTGAGATATTCTCAATTATCAGAAAAGCACACGAATGAATAGAGACAGAAAAAATATAGGCACTTTCAATTATTGTCAACATAAATTTTAATAACAGTAGATTTATATATAAAGAATACAGGATTTATTTCAAACTTTCCACCCTGAGGTACCAAAAGAAAAATGAATGCTGAATTCTAAATAATATAATATTCTAGACATAGGGACAACTGTGGCACTTTTATCAAAGCCGACAACATAGTATGAAATTTTAAACCCTTCATCTTCATGTCAAACAATCCACACTAAAATTTGAAAGTACTCAATTTTCAGGCCAGTAAATGAATATTATAAAAAAAGACAACATACTGGCAATTTTTATTGTTGTCGGCACACGTTTTAGTAACCGTAGCTACAGACGTTTAAAGCGTTCAATTTGTGCAAAAGTATAGATCCTGAAGTGAAAAAATTAAAAAGAGAAAAGTGCTGTTACATATTAATATGTTAGAAAAAGGTAAACAAATTGGCACCTTATATTAAAACCGACAACTAATTTTGCAAATAAAACTTAAAGCCCTTTCCTTGCATGTATAAGATCCAATTCGTGGTATAAAAGTACTAAATTATCTGGCAATTACATGAATATTGTAAATAAAGAAGAAATGTTGGCACTTTTTATTGTGTAGACACATGTTTTAGTAACCGTAGTCTTTTAGCACGTTTAGAGCTTTGAATATGTGTAAAACTATCCATCCTGAGGTACAAAAAGAATATAAGTTATATAACATACATTACAGTAGTAAGTGGTCCGCCCACCTTTACGTCAGTTTCAGAGGGACCAGGCTTAAAGAATATCATAAATCTAAAAATTTGGTTTGCGAATAATGTAATACTTAAATAAAGTTACATTATCATACTCTATTCTTTCTAACAAATATGGTCTGTTGCCTCATTAAAGACATAATATACAACCTTTACTTAATATTCTATGAATTTGCATAGAGCAATAATTGAAAAAAAACACCAACAAAACAGTGTATGTTTGATATAGTTCTAAAATCACTTCAAAGTCTAATGTACCTTGCAGGGATTTAAAAAGATTATGGTCATTTGAAATAATTTTCAAATATGAAACATAAAATCAACAATCTTACCACGACCTACGACTTTAAAATAAGAAAAACTTTTGCCAAATCTACATTTTGAAACTTTAAATGAAGATAATATGGCTAACTGAAATTCCAGCTATGTTTATATTATGCATACAAATATTATATACCTCGTTTCTGACACTACCATTCATGTTCACCAACTAAAAACTTGTTTTCAGCATTGGTAAAAAAGTAAGCTCTGGTTAGTGATCGTGTGATTACCATCAATCATTTTAAATCACATACATTTTATGCAGAAATATTTGATTACCATTCTAATATGACGTGCTTCTTTAGCTTTGTAAACAACACTGTGATAAAATTCTCGATAAAATATACTTAGCGCAGACTCAGAGATATAAATAATAATGGCTGTTACAATATACTTCCCACGTAAATCTACATGTATTGGAACCTATTTGCAGACCCTTTGCCGATTTTATTGTTTTAAAAAGTGCAATTACAAAGAGACAAAATAACTTTTATTCGTATTCGTATGCATAATAAAAAGAAGTAATGCACAAGAGCTCGGAGAAATCAACAAAATGAAAATGAAATAAAATTCCACGAAAGTCTAATAATCTTTTTGGCGCATTTAAGTCATTTCAAAACATGACGTCATACAAATGAAACCACTAAAGTTGAAAGTTTTCTGTTACGTGAACCATCGGAATTCGTATGATATTTTATTAAAACTGATTTTTGAGGTAGGTTTTGTTTTATTTTCTATTCTATTGCATTATTCGCATATTTACTCATTTCAGCAAGTCAACATGGCGGCTCCTTAGTTAGAAAATGTCAACTTTGAATTTGACGGAAGCTAACGCTCAGGATAACATTCGAATAACACGGCCCAGGCCATGTGTAAATTTCCAACTATCTATGGGTTCCATGAATTATTTCTTAAGTAATAAAATAGCAAAAAACTTACTATGTTCAATTTGTTTAGTTGGGAAGGGATCAAACGGACACAGCTCAAAAATAAGGCAAATTGTATTCCGGCCTATACAAATATTTACATGAATGACATATGTCCAACGTATAATTGTAATTGTGTACCAATATCTAGACAATTTATTTGTGACATTTTCCATCTTTTATAGGGGATTCGTTGGACACAATCCATCACAAAAGTCAGCCGTTTTCAACATTGGATAGAGACAGTTCGAGCAATTGTGTAGAGCAGTTTAAAGGTGGATGGTGGTACGACAACTGTCATACATCTAACCTGAATGGACTGTATCTCAATGGTTCTCACCAGTCATATGCAAATGGTATTAATTGGTTCACTTGGAGGGGTTACAACTATTCCCTTAAGAAAACACAAATGATGATTCGACGTCGTCGTTAACATGCTTTATATGTCATAACTGATGACACTGATTGTCATTAGACGTAGAAACAAATGGTTCTGATTGTTACTTGGGGAATAGAAAAACAGAAATACATATCTGATGTCGTTTACAGCATGCAAAATAATTTCAGAACACTTATGTCAATCTTTCTAAATCGTATTAGCAATAACATTTTGCATTTCTGGACTTCAAATAAAGTGTGCATTTTGAGACAATCTTATTAAATACATCTTTTAATTTAGCCAAAGTGATTACACGTATCTGGCATACATAATTTTTATAACATTTGTAAATTTTTAATATTCAATAAAGCTTGGTACAAAAGTATTGACAAATATGTGCCTACTCATTTCAAAATATATGACAGGAACGACCTATTGGCTATTTCTCTTCATATAATCTCGGTAAATTATCGACTCAATTCTAAGTGTACCAACACCATATAATACGAAGTTTAGTTCTTCTAATGATTAACAAAGCATCTACATAATGCATGTCTTGAAAAGGGACCTGAGGATGAGTTGGTGCAGTTCAACTGTTTTTCATCACTTGTTTTATAACATTTCTTCCTTTATTAAAGTTCGTTATTTGATATTTTGTATCTTTAAGCCCCTCCAAATATCGTTATACTTTGCACACCCAATTGTGTAATGATTGTTTCTACGTTGTGCTATTACCAATGGAGCTGTTACCTAACTGTCTATTGGGGGCGTTTTGACTTCAATAACTATGTCCAACACGCGACATACGATACAATGACAAGGACCATCTATGTTGAGAAGCCATTAGTTCAGTTGTAGTCGTTTGCGATTAATCCTATGTGTTTTGAACATGATAAGGTCATCAGTCTTCAAGTTTAAATTGTTTTAAAGCTAATCGTGTCTACACTTTGTATAAGCTTTTTATGCAGTATTGGTTTTGCTAATTTGGGAAGGCCGTCGAATATCTTTTGTGGCAAACAATATGTGGTATATAATGAATTGTGTGCACAATGACAAACACATTCATTTGTTAACTACATTCCTGAATAACAAATCATATTCTTTATTCTAACATGACGTCCTTCAAACGCTTTGAGTAAACACCCGTGGTTAAAATATGAATATACTTGCTGTGCTGTTCCGATCGTACTCCCACGTCATATGCTTTTTTATGAATGAGCTTCCCGACGTCATAGAACGATGACGTAATAATATAAGCATTTTACGGCAAGTTACACGCTTGTGAAACCGAAAATCATCATAACAAGGAAACGTAAACTAACGATGCTAAAATGTGGTATAAGCCATTTGTTTTAAACATATAAGACATATTAGTAAATTATCATTTAAATTTATCCAAAACTATCTAAATACGTTATTGTAAAAAATTTATACATGTCACGTATTCAGTTTGCTCCGTTCTTTTACTCCAATTTAATAGTGCGCTTATTTACGGGAAGGGCAAACATTTGCCTCTACCTAGAGCGATTCGATCCAAAAGAATTGCTGTATTTGTCCTATTAGAATCGAAATAATTCATGGGGGCTTGAATTATTTCTTAATTCAGCTTAATTGACTTTTATCACCTGGTTGGATATTATTCATGATTAAAGAGTGAGATGTTAACCCCCTCATACATTTAAGTAATGTAGAACAAAGAAAAACATATCAATGTTCATAGTAAAACTCAGTTGAAAAGAAGTTAGTGTCCAATGTCAAGATATGTAACAAAAGAAACTAAGCCAAATGACAATGATACATACATTTAGAAAGGACTACTAGCAGTTACTGACATGCTAGCTCCAGAGCGCAATTTAACTAATCGAAATGTAATGTTTTCATCATATGAAAATCAAGCACAATTCCTTTCGTTAGGGATTGAATATCTTACCAACATACCATATATTGGAAGAACATAACCCGTTTCATCTGGTTTTAGAATACATGTGTTCATTTCAGATGCAAACACCTTATGAGTGAACCAGTAATGTACAATCCATAATGACTTGACAACAGTATCGTAACTATATCCCTTTCGGATAAGTCTGTTTAAATGTTTTGATTAGCTTTTGAGTTGAATGCCAACATTTTTGTGCTTTGTAAAGAATGGTACTATAACATATTGGACTTAAAATACCTGAATGTATGCATATTGATTAGTATTTACGAAGGATGGTCTTCTGCCAATAACATAATTAATTATATGTTTTGAGTAGTTTTTGATATGAAAAACCCTAGTGTAATAATTTTTCAGTAATACAGTGATTTCTTTTGTTGAAATATAATACGTTGTTCCCTACAGGAGTGATTCGAACAAGTTGAGATATATACACGCAATAAGATGGTGACAAAGGAACGTCACCATCTAAAAATGGAAAATTAACGATAGGAAATGATCATAAGTTTTGGTATTAAACTTGCTGTAAAAGATGTAAATATCAAGATCAAAGGAAAGAACAGTGTTCATTGTAAGTATTTGCTTAATCAAAAGTCAGTTCGACCGGACAAATATCTTTAGTGTACATACATAAATCGTCGTTATTAAAAGTTTATATATCATCTGACTATCTAAAATTGTTATTAAATTTTGAATCAGATGTTTTGATGAGTTTTGGTTGATTTTAGACATAAATTGTAACTCATAACAATACAGAAACAAGTCCGCCATAAGTGATGCACAGTTTGTCCACATGGGAATTCAGATGACCCGATGATATACGGAATCTCAAAAGCGAACACAAATGTTATCTTGAAAAATCCAAGGGCAGTTATAGTATCAAAACAGGTCCAATTGACATAGTTGTGCTACTTATTGTTACTGAAAAAGGATCTAAAAGAGTTTGAACATATATATTCGCATTCCGACTTTTTGAATTTAATTAGGAGTGTGGGTTCTAACTTAATAAGATTATTAGTCGAAGTGGTTTATAGGGTAGAAAAATCAAAACTTTGAACAGATTCGAAATCACTAATATCAACATGCAATTTAAAAAGATGTTAATATTGTCGGCAAAGCAAATAATTACTTACTGTTACCTATATTTTAAGTGCCATGATAAGAAAAAGGTCAAACAAAAATACCAAACTTATAGACAAAATTCAAAATGGAAATTATATATAAACTGACATTTTTTCAATCTCATCAATCAATTGAATTGGCGAAGTAAAACTACATTTTTTCTGAAATGGTATACTACATAAGGAGTGTAAATGATATAATAGGTACTGATTTGCCTATCATAATGTCCTTGCTAGAAGGTTGATGCTTACAAGGAAGCAATTGAATTAACAGTTCCAATTGGTGAAGTTAAATAATCATTAAAAAGTATTTACGGCCGCCATTACTTTAAAATGAAACCGAACGGACGATGTGACCAGAAAACTTAATATTCTAAAATGAGTCCTGATTTTTTTCCAAAGTGACTCACCTGCTTTTTTTTAAACTCAAAACTCCTGTATTGACTTTTTTTATATAAATTTCCTCATTGCCCTTTCTTAAAAATTAAATGGGGGGCTCCCTTAATAGATTTTAACAAGATTTATTGTAAAATGCTTTGTAATCATATTATACAAATGAAAATGTTAACTGAAAGTCCAATCCTATAGTAATGTCTTCAACATTCTTTTCTTCTCTTAACTAGATTTGACAAACGTCACATACACACGTTATGAAGAAGTGGAAGCTATTGTAAATCTAACTTATCAAAGCATCTTTTGGAAGTACACCACTAATTCATTGCCCGATTGCTTTTTATGCTAAATTTCTGGATTTCAAGCAGGCACAGCTCTTTTGGTTTAGGTATCTGTTTTTATTGTGGTAATTTAAGAATTTGGGTGAAAAAATTCCAATAAATTCTCTATTAAAGGTTTCTGAAAAATCATATCTAAGCATGGTTATTGAGACCTGTCATGTGATATTCTAAAAATTGCTATTAAAAACAGAAGGGCATGTACTTTTGATCAAAATAAAAACATATTGTACTTAATAAATATTTGTCAATAGTTATATTTTAGTATAAACATTTTATATCGAAATGAAAGTCATAATTTAATGAGTGTTTTGTTCTGATTATAAACCAAAAAATACGATGTGGTATGAGTTCAAACCAGCATTTATCCATCATAGCAGTACTAACTTATGTACATATAAAGAACCACGTTTACAGGTCAAAGTACGGCCCTTAACATGTAGTTAGCATATATATATATTAGTTTAAAAGTCAAACGGTCCATAGGCATGTCTATTCATCAATGAAAAATGTTTTTGCACATGCTATCACTCAATGACATATAGAAGTGAATGATCATTTGGCATATACATTTATGATCCTTAAATAAATCAAAACATCAAAGGTTTGTACACAGTTATAGGGAATAGAGAGTTACATATGTAGGCATTTTGATAAATGACAAAGGAAAGAGAGATCAGAGATGAAAAAAATAAAAAAATAAGATAAATGTTGTTATACAGAAAGATATCCGTACAAATTTTCTATCTTGTTTATAACTTAAAATTTGAAATTTTTATGACATATACTCGCTCCGTACATTCATCAATTTCTTTTTACTGTGAATACGTTGTTGAAGAGTATTTCGTAGTGATTTTAGTAAAAGAAATGATAGAATTTTTGAAAATTCAAAACAAACTTAACACATACTAAACATATTTAGACTTCGGCTATTTTTTATCACCATATATTCCGAATGATCAACATTGTACTTTTTTCGTTTGTAGTTATGTGTGTAGATTTGAAAACACCTTACAAAATTAACCTACTTACAGGTGAATTTTTTTTGTAAATTTGTGTTTTTCTATGTCGTGATGTTATACTGTTGTCTCAACGAAAGGGAGAGGGTTTGGTACTATTGGAACGTTTAATCCCGCTGCTAATGTCTGCACCTGTCCTAAGCCAGGGATCTGATGTGCAGTGGTTGTCGTTTGTTTGTTTAATTTATAAATGTTTCTCGTTTCTCGTTTTTTTATATAGATTAGACCGTTAGTAATTTTTGGGGCCCTTTATAGCTTGTTGTTCGGTGTGAGATAAGGCTCTATGTTAAAGTCCGTACCTTGACTTATAAGTGTTTACTTTTATACATTGTAATTTTGGATGGAGAGTTGTCTCTTTGGCACTCATACGACATCTTCCTATACGATGTTTAAAACTAGGTTCTTCGTCCAATTTAAAATCCATTGAACTTACCAATCTATTTTCTAATACAAAAAGGGCACGAAAACTGAAAAGAATAGAAATTGGTCAAGTCATTGATTATTGTTATAATTTTATCAGAGTAACAACAAGTTGAACTTTTAACAGACTTTCTGAAAAAGAATGTGTATTCGTATAGATTTGCATGCAATCAGCGGACACTTTCAAGACTAATTCGACAAACACATAAACAACTCATTCATTCTGAACAGCCGAAAATTTGAGTAAGTACTTTTTGAAAACTTCCAAAGTTATATAAGTCATTTACTCTCATTGAAGACATAATGTTATTGCTAATACTTCCGATACATTTACTGGTAAGAAAATAGTACGTTTAAATAAAATTGAAAATGTATTCTTATTCCAATTTTGACTGCCCCAGTAAATCAAATAGCTCAGGGACCAGTTGCAAATACAACTGAGACTCAGTAATTCTATCTCCAGGAAAATTAGAAACAGAAAGTCCCTGATCAAATGGCAAAATCAAATCAAATTAAAAGGCCGATTGTACTTCACTTTTTCCATTTGAAGAAATGTTAATTTGAGCTTTCAATAATCTTGTTTTCCTTTGTTTTGGGTCACATCATAATATAAAATAGTTTTTAGAGATTATAATGTGTTTATGCATCTAATAAATTAGGTTCAACGTCCACGTTTTATATTGATCATGTTGATGACCAACATATAATTCAAAAAGCTATTTGAATAAATGAAACCTTTGCAGGAAATTAGTATTCGGGTGTTTGGTCTTAGCAATAAAATACATGCGTAATATTGTAATGGGGATATAGAAGGATAACTTACAGATGATTTCTAAGTCTATTTTGAATGAATTTTGAGTATCACATGGTTACACATGAGATTTTTTTTTTCAAATTAACTAAACATGTTGCTAACATTATATAATAAAACAAGTTCATCAATAATTTTCATTAAGACCATAACTATGATTAAGAAGATTACATGTTTCCACATATTTTTCCACATTTTTGTTCCTTTTCATGAACATAATAACACTTGAAACATTATGCTACAAATTCATTAAAAAATAACCTGTCCCTGTCCAATATATCTTCATTATCGTGTGGCAGTCCAAATTCCCCCAACCATCATCCCGAATGGCCTCTATTACGACAAAACCTACCTATTGTATTTATTGTGAATTTGTTCTCGTCCTGAATATGCATGAAATTAATGTTTATCAATACGTGTCACATCTGTTTGTACATTTAATTTGTCGAATTAGTTGTAAATTACAAAGATTGATCAAAGTTTTAAATTGTCAGATTAGTAACTTAACTTGAGCAATGAGGTCTGTTCTAGTAGTTTTGCTTCTCGTGTGTTGTGTTTATGCATACAATCCATACATGACCAGAAGAAGACTGGTAGGTCTAGTTTTAATCTTTAATATAGTAATTTTGATTATATCAGAAGTTTGATTTTTTTATTGTGTTAAACAATAACTATTACTATAACTATTAGGTGTGAAAAAGAAAATATTTTGTATTCCTTAGTGTTAGATACCTTTATTTTCTGTCATCTGTTTATATTTTTATGCTTAATTTTATATCTTTTAATTTAAGCCCCTTTTTCTTAATCATTCTGATTGATTGTTGGTTGCTTAACGTCCAGTGGTAAATATTTCAT
Source organism: Mytilus edulis (assembly GCF_963676685.1). NCBI lineage: Eukaryota > Metazoa > Mollusca > Bivalvia > Mytilida > Mytilidae > Mytilus > Mytilus edulis. Next base: position 46,142,395 of record NC_092357.1, on the reverse strand, counting down.
GCATATTCAGGACGAGAACAAGTTCACAATAAATACAATAGGTAGGTTTTGTCGTAATAGAGGCCATTCGGGATGATGGTGGGTGAAATTTGGACTGCCACAGGATAATGAGGATATATTGGATAGGGAAAGAAATTTTGCCTTGCAACAGGCCATCTATGGGCCCTCACAGAGTTGTTGCAAGGGTTCTTAACGTGCAATTAAATTCTGTAAACCCCTATATGTTACTTATTCACTATTATTGACGAATAAAGTACTCTGATGAACAAGATCATAAAGGCTACAGTAGTCAAAATTGAAATCAACACGTTATTATGCGTCCTTAAAAAAAGGCAACAGTAGTTCACCGATGTTCAAAAAGTATAGATTGAAAAAAATGCAGGTTTCAAAAATTAAACAGAGGGAAACACATCACCCAAGAGGAACACAAATACACATAATTAAAAAAATTAGCCTATGTTAAAATTACACTCATGTTTCAATAAATCAATTATGAAATTATGTCACACCCGTTTAACAACAATGTATGTATGTACCTTACCAAATGTACTATGCTTTCAACATATTCTTTTTCAGAACCATTAAACTAAGTTCAATATTTTTTTTCTCAAATACAAACTATTCATGCCTTTTGCATTTTGACAGGATATAAAACTATTTCCTAATTATATTAATGTATGCATCGTGTTTGTGCATAGTCATGTAGAAAACTATAAGGAATTTTCAGTGGAACCAATGAGGCACCCAAGAAAGTGCTAAAATCGACAAGTTTATAACGTTCATTAAATTAACTGTTAGATTAACTCTTCACATGCTTGATGAGTCCGAGGGTAGAAAAAAAAGACAAAACTGTGATATATCATATACAACAACATCTATGTTATATAAATCCATCGATTTTTTTTTATAGTAGCACGCTTGCCTTGCGTGTAGAGTGTAATGGTTTTAATATCCAGCTCGATAAAAGCAATTACTTAAAATTGATATTTTTGGTTTCTCTGCTACAAAAAGGCTTTGAGCTGTAAGAAAAACAACTAATTGTCTGGAAGTGAGGACAATATGGCAGGGTAAAGTGCCGTGTTTTCGTAGGGACTGTTCTCTTGTTTTGTAAAACTTTAAAAATTTGGCTAAGGGTGTAGGTTTTGAACAAATCAGGATCCATATCCATGTAACAATAAGATGTTCATGTTGATGTACTGAATGGGACAATTAATATCTACAGTATGCGAAGAAACATTTTTCTATAGCTAAGGTTATTATCTAATACTTTATTTATAACTTGTTATAGAATTCTTGGAGTCATGTTATGTCCACTTGTCTTAATTTGTCGTTGCAATTAGCATTTATCAATAACAGCTATAACGTCAATCTCTAATTGAGCACCCTGAAAAACATAAAAAATAAACTCGTCAGTTATTCAATGAATAAATATATTGGACAAAAATGAATTAAGACAATTTTTCTCTCATTTATATAATACTAATTCTGTAATCATGTGATACCGAAAGAATTGCAGAGCAAATGCTACAACTATATATAGTGTATGCCTTTTTTCTTTTGTATACGTTACAATATTGTAAAGACATATAATCTGACCACTCATAGTCTTTAAGAGGAACATACTTCCGTTTATATAAATAAGTCTGCAATTAACCGATCAGTAATTTCAATACATGAAATATAAAGATAAATCACTTACTTGTGATATGGCAACTACTTGACAAGATGATCTAGCAGGGAATTTCTCAGGAAAGACTAAAATTGATAAAATTTTATAGAATACATACACGGATAATAAACTCTAAATGAATCATTTTAACTCATACCGTGACTCCGAACTGATCAATATACCAAAAAGAGGAGATTTAGTACTGAAAAAGCTTTGATGATTTTAAATGTGCTTTATCCAATGATCGAATTCAAAGTCAGTGTTTGTATTTAGTTATACCGAAATTTATTTTGTCATTTATTATGTCAATACTCGATGGCATATCATGTTTAAAACATTATTCACGATTTTGTTAAGACTTTTGGCTAGCTTTATTTTGTTGTTTTTTTGAATGAGTTTCAATCTTGTATTGAGTTGTGCTGTTATCAAATCCTGATTCAATATATTTGTATGGGAATATGCTCCTAAATTCGTCTTTAAATGTTGTTTTCATTTTGTAGACAATCAATTGTTTTTCCTGTTCGTTAAGTTTTTATGAACAAATGATTTGGTAATGTTTTTCACAACAACCTCATTCAAAGAAACTGGACATTCATAAATATTCTTGATAGAGGGTTGCTGCTCACAAGGAAGCTTTTAAACCAAGAGTTCCAAATGGTGAAGTTGAAATCATCCCTTCGTTAATTTTACGGACGCCATTACGAGTTGGTTGACCGTTATAGAAAAAGCGTTTCACAAATGATATCGGATATGTTCCTTACGTCGTAACTACAATCCCCTTTTCTTTCATGAATGTGACCTACCGGATTAGACTATTTACCGGATTTGTTATCACATACGCAACACGACGGGTGCCATATGTGGAACAGGATCTGCTTACCCTTCCGGAGCACCTGAGAACACCCTCAGTCTGTTGGTGGGGTTCGTGTTGTTTATTCTTTGGTTGTCTGTGTTGTGTCATATGTCCTGTTGTTTGTTTGTCGTTTTCATTTTTGGCCATGGCGTTGTCAATTTGTTTTAGATTTATGAGTTTGATTGTCACTTTGGTTTCTTTCGTCTCTCCTTTTTCAACACTCATACCTTGTTTTTTTGTTGTGGCGTAAGAACCATTTTGAATATGCACAAACAGTATCATGAGTATTGCATAAACTATGTTTGAACCTGTGTATCTCTTAGTGTTAACTGTTTGAAGAGGTCCTACCATTATTTGATCAATATTTTTATCTAAAACATGATAAAGGGTATTTGATATCACCAATATAAGTAATTGTCAGAGTTGTTGGTTGCCGTAATACGGGGACTAAACTAGATTTAACTCGAATAATTTCAATTAAAAAAAAAATCGTAGCTCACTTGGACCTGTTGACAAAAATAAAAATCTTAAGAAATATGTCTACCGCAAATTAAGAATAGCTTCATTGGATACATAGAATCACTTAGACATCATGATGTACGTTTTTTTACTTATACTATCCTATTAAATCGCAGCTAATTTGTTAGGATTCAATTTCCTTATGGTGTATTGTATCCCTTTTTGAAAATGTCTTATTACGGGAGGACATACTTATATTATTTCGTCGGACTGTAAGGATTGATTGGATTTCAAATTATTAGAGTTTTAGGGAAAATATGATTTAGAACATCAAAACGTTTATCGTCATTTTTTTTTTTAATAAAGATCAAAATGTTTTCTGAATAAAAGGGGACAAGATTTAGTAGAAATTAAAGAAGTATATTCATTGTATGAACTCATAGCCGGCGTAATTCAGTCGTTTTATCTAACTTACTACGATCATTCAATTAACCAAAAACAACAGTGGACACTGAGATGCTCGGGTTAATTATAGATTTCATTCATAATATAAAATGTAGACTCACATTTCATATATACTGTATTGAAACTCGAATACTCTGTTAGATCCGTCAGAAAAGCAGTTACCTTGACAACTGAAACATAAAAAATATTTACGATTCTAGTTTATGTAAATAATCGTTGCACATTCGTAATTTTATTTCAAAACCAGATGTTGATTATGCTACTTTAAAAACGGAACACACCAGTAGGAGATTGTCTATAAGACACCTACCTTTTTAATCAAATGATTAAATTTGTCTCGTACTTCCCATTTGCAGCATTTTCCTTTCGACGATAATCAAGCAACAATCAACAATCAACAAACCTATCCCAAGTGCTGAAAACACACCATTTCGTTATCGTTATTTATCTATTACTATTGTTACATATAGATTCCTACACTGCAACCAGTGTATTACGATATTTCTCCACTCGTGACTGTTAAATTTTAGTATTTAAAGTGCGAGGCTTTTGATTTTTAAATAATTAAAATTTAACATGTTTAACTGCCGAGAGTGGAGAAATATCGTAATACACGAGTTATAGTGTTGGAATCTGTTTCTCTGATTATTTTTATCTTTAGTTTTGAAAGATTTTCAGAAACTTGTGTCCTTTTATATGCGACGTCATTAGGCATAATCGCCTTTTTTCATGACCTCACAATAGGAAAATTCAGAAGAAAACAAATAATTTCAACGTCATGATCAAATTTCGACTTATCATTTGCCGAGAACAGATATTTCACTAATGAGGAGACACATTTTTCTCACATCGATCAAGAAATATAAAAAAGCACAACAATTAGAGAAAATGAAATAACTCACCATCCTTCATACTACCACCAGCAGCTTCTATTACAGCACCAACATTCTTGAAAATCTATGGAAAGAAAATGATGCATCTAATTACGCAGATTTTGAACATGACATATAAGTAAATGAAAACATATGAATGCATCATGTTGAATTTTTGCTATTTGACTTCGTTATGTCTACTTTTGTGTCAGTTACAATAACATGAAACCATAGTTGTGTAAAACGTTTTTTTTATCATTTGTTCTAATTTCGATTTAAGAGGCAGCAGTCGTCTTACCTGTTCCGTTTCAGGAACTATGCCACCAGAAACCAGTTTAAGTGTAACAGGATCTATTCCCAATTGCCCTGACAGGTATAGTGTATTGCCGGCCAAAACAGCTTGACTTTAAAATACAAGTTGAAAATGAAAGTATTAAGAAGACAATGTATTATTTTCAAAGATCAACAATTTAAAATGTATTTTCATATTAACTCCAAAAAAATTAAATTACTTAGGAAGTACTTTTTTATCAGCAATACACAAGGGATATTCTTTTATTGAAAAAAAATAAATGTTTTAGAAAAGCTAAAAAATACAAGATCACTGGCCTTCACCATGTGTGATTACATATACTCTTCTGGGATGGACCACTAAGACTAACACGTCTATATGTTCTAAACTCTGAAATCACTGCAACAAAGTCTCTGTTTAGTATAGCAATAACTACATTTCCCACTTATTCGTAGCACATTATCTAAATGGTAAATTGAATATAGGAGCTTTGTCTGTTTCAATGATTCTTTTCGTAACAGGTAGACATGGTGATTTGTGTCTCCACCACGGGGTCTGAAACAAAAAGCGATAACGTGTATTACTTAAAAGCAATTGATTTAAGTTATAAAAATGAAAAACAAGGACTGTTTAAAGCAGGGGTGTTCAACAAAATAATATGAGAAAACAAATACAAAAATATATCGCAGAAAATAACTACTCAAGACTAGTATGGTTATTTGGTACCGTAATTTACAATTTAAACCGATTACTTGGTACTTTTTTTTTGTCTTGCTAATTAATGTATACAATAATTTATCTAAATTCATGTAAAATTCATAATCAATATGTTTTATATACTTGAATGGCTAAGTTTCACTTTTTAACACGTGTTCAAAAGCTTTCACATAAGAAGTCAAGAGTTTGATTCAGATACACAAATGATTTTTAGTTAAGGTAGCACAATTCAAAGATTTTTTCACTCCCAATCAGACAACTTTAAACTGATGTAATTCATTCATTCTCCTTTAAATTTTATAAATGAGGTACCAAAAGAAAGAAGAAAGAATAATCTTTCAAATTGTGATAAATTCATTATGAAATAATTATTACATAACAAATTATTATGTAATTAGTTGCTATATTGTGATGTCCAGACTTGAATGAATTTAGCGTCTTTGTTCTTCATAGCATCCCAACATATTTATAGATTCTTGTACAACACAGCTTGACCTCCAAAACCATGTCTTATATTTCCAAAAACAACAATAGAACAAATTTTATACCTAATTAAATTTAATGGTCTCTTATGAATTGATGTTGCAAACTTCATTGAAGATTTATGAGAGAAAGAAATACAATAGGAAAAATCTGAGACACAGTTTTGGAGGTCAAACTGTGCTGTGCAAGAATCTATAAAATATTTTGGAATGCTATAAATAACAAAGAAGCTACATTCATTCAAGTATGGGAGTCACAATATAGCAACTAATTATCTAACAATTAATTATATAATGATTATGTCATAATGAAATTATCACAATTTGAAAGGTTAATCCTTCTTCTTTCTTTTGGTACCTCATTTATAAAATTTAAAGAAAGGTGAGTGGAATAACATGAGTTTAAAGATGTCTGATTGGGGATTAAAAATCTTTGTATTGTGCTACCTTAAATCAATGGCTTCCTCTTTTTCGCTAACATATTATCCGTACATAGTAATCATGTCATATCTCATTCGGAGTTCTACATTGAGTCACATAATGAAAGTGTGATGGGAAAACCAGTGATGAATGAAACAATAAAGTCTTACCCATTTCATTCCTTCTTGATAATTTTTATTTGCATTTAAACACCTAAACAATTTGATATATTTGGTCTGTAAATAAAACTAAGAAAATCGTTATGTAGCCGTCAATCGCGTATCTATTCCTTCAAAGAACTGTTTTGTCAGTGTGAATTTGCATTGCTATTTGACGTGTCTCGGTATTTACAAATCCAACACTCATGAATTTAATGATGTTATGTTAGTGAGTTTGGTTTGTTATTTGTGATGTCTTATTGTTTGTTATTTAAATTCTGTGTTTAGCATAAATTGCTCTAAATAATAAGGATGTTCTTATTCCAATCAAACAACCCTATCCGTTTTTGGCACAACCTTTTTCAACTTTTGATCCTCAGTGTACTATTTAATTTTTTACTTTCGAACTTTTATATCTGGGCGTCACTGGTGAGTCTTGTGTTGACGAGGCGCGTCTTTGGCGTATTGAATTTTAAACCTGATGCCGTTTTTTTTTTATCTATTATTCATGTGTTTCTTTGTCAAATACGTTCTCCTATTTATTTGTAATGTAGTCCTGTAATATTATCTTGTCATTTTAATGTTATAGTTAACATTGCCATTAAAGTGCGAGGTTTGGCATGCCATAAAACCAGGTTCAACCCATCATTTTTCTTTAAAAATGTCCTGTACCAAGTCAGGATAATGGCCATTGTTATATCATAGTTCGTTTCTGTGTGTGTAACATTTTAACGTTGTGTTTCCGTTGTTTCGTTTATTTTCTCTCATATTTGAGTGTGAATTCACATTACTATAAGACGTGTCACGGTACTTTTCAATCCCACATTCATGTATTCGGTTTTGATGTTATATTTGTTATTCTCATCAGATTTTGTCTAATGCTTAGTCCGTTTCTGTGTGTGTTACATTTTAATGTTGTATCGTTGTTCTCCTCTTATATCTAATGCGTTCCTTCAGTTTTAATTTTGTTACCCCGATTTTGTTTTTTTTAGTTTTGAACAGCGGTATACTACTGTTGCCTTTATGAAGGTATGTTCTACATTAGTGTTATGTCTTAGAATAGTCGAGTTAATTACCGTTTTTCGGGAACAAAGTATAGTGTTAGAGCATTATGTTATGAAGTCATCAAACCATTATTTCAAAATAAACTTCCAAGACCGTCATAATCATGATGAGTAAAAGGACTAGTTTTGTTGGCGTTGCATTGTTTCTGTTGTACCGTTGATTATCTTGGTTCTTATAGTTGATGCGTTTCCCTCAGATTTGGTTTGTAACCGGATTTGTTTTCCCTCAATCGATGTGTGATGTTTGAACAACAGTTTACTACTGGTGCCACCATTTTACGGTTGTTTTGAATATTTAAGCGCTCTAAAATTAAGCGAAAATACAGTATGCCTTCAAGTAAAGTTTATGTTGAAAATTGAAATTTTGGCACAAATAAATATTTTCTAGTGTAGTGAAGAACCATTATTATCAATGAATGTATTCTACCATTGTAAAACAATGTTTTTTTATATGTTTATCTCATATATCTATATGTAAAACGTTCGTCCTCTATACATCGCAAAATTTTAAACAAACGTATCTTTGAAAATCAATTTTGACATTGCCGTTATATCAGAGAACGGATCAGCAGCAAAACCTATGACGTTACCGTTACTAGCGTTCTTATAGATAATGTTAGAAATACTACAAAGACGTCGGGAAAATCTAAAAAACATTGCTGATTTTTCATGTGCTTGATTGTTTAATCAGGGTCACGATCTATACAATTCGGAACTAAAACCCATTAATAAATTATAGCAATAGTTTTTGTTCAGCAATCAATAATAAAGTATTTATATCCATTATTCGTACACACTATGGATTTTTATATCAAACATGCAAATATGACTCAGTTTAGAATATAAACATACGTAATTTCATTTATTTTCCTAACATTATAATCACCAGGAAATCATTTGATATGATTTTAAAGAGAACATGGGCCGTTATAAATTGTTGAATGAGCAGTTTGATATTTATTGGTACGAAAAAGTAAAATATAATCTTCTTATAGGCGTAAAGTTCAATTATCGCTAAATCAGTTGTATATCAACTGGTAAGATGTATTGGTAAGATGAATGCAAATTTTGCATGATCAAAATTATATTTATTTCACTAATGTTTGTGTTTAGATAATTTTAACACTTAAATTCAACACAAAACTGTAAACCATTCTAAAAAGACAAATAGGTAAAACAAATGATATCACATTTGGTTAACAAAGATAACAAAGATAAGGCAAACTGCACCTCCACAAAAAAACAAATCTAGGTTTTCTCGAAGCAAGCAACAAAATAGTGATTAAGATTGTAACTATAATTATGCCACTGTCATACAAGTAAGGTTCTGGCTAGCTATAACACTAGGTTTTATCCACCATTTTTCACATGAGGAAATGCCTCTACAAATTCAGGTATATATGTACAGCTGTGTTTCTTTCTTTTCACAAGTTTGTCTTTCGGTTTTGATTTTTTCTTGGATTTTGGTCTTATGTTGTTTTAACTTTGTACATGTACTTCGTGGTTCGCTAATTATACAATAATTATATAATTATTGGCGACAGTAAATGGTATTCATGTTTTTATCACTGTTGTACACTTTATTGCGGTATTGTATGGTTTAGATCGGCATACGATGGTTGCTAGCTTCAATGCGTTTTTTTTTAGTACGTGTATTGAATTTAGAGTGAAAAGACTATACATGAAATATTTGTTTTTATAATTTCAATAAGTAACAACCAATCTACTGGTCAATTTGTATTTCTTTTTCTTGAGTGTACTTGTATTCTTTAACAGTGTATTCCCGTCCCTTCATGGCATTAAAGCAGTCTTTTTAACATTGCAATATATGCGAGATGTTTGACTAGCTATAAAACGAGATACAACCTACCATTTTGTTCTAAAATTTCCTGTCCAAGTCAGGTTTAGGAAGTTGTGAATAAATGTTCCGTTTCTATGTATGTTGGCATTTGTGTATATAATAGTTTAGTATATATCTGTATTTCTGTTGTGTTCTGTTGTAGTTGTGTTTTTGGTTTATGACCTGGATTTGTTTCAGTGGAATCGATTTATGACTATTGCACAGTAGTATTGCCCTTATTTAGCTTCTACAAAAACTTACCTTGTTTTTTCTTTTCTGGTAATGATTGTGTGCATGAATAGTGCAAGCGAGAATCAACACTGCTAACACAGACCTCATTGCTAGTGTTTGACAAGTAATTCGACAACGTTAAACCACTACAGATGTGACATTTTGTATTAAATTGATTAAGATATTAGTCGCTAAAGATTCGATATATGATGTGTCAAGTACAAATACATTAACAATAAGGAAATGGAAGAAAAAGCCTTATTCATTTTAACAAATTAAGAAATAACTTCCCTCTAAACTGCTGTATTCAATCTGACAGTATAACCATTTAACTTGTTTTGCAGGTATGGTAGGGTAGGGATGGGGAAATTAATAGATTTTTAATACTGGTCTAGTAAATGCTTAAAATAAGTAATCTAACATTAGACCAGTAAAAATATACATTTTGTTTCTCAAAATTGTGTAAACAACTTACTAATGAATCATAGATATACTCAGGAAAATTTGATGATCGGCAAAATTATAATTATCGTTAACTGTAGAAAAAATGTGATTGGTTGACATTTGTACTTTATTAGTCGGAGAAACGATCTGAGCAATGTCGTTTTGTTTGTCTTGACAGTCTTTGAACGTTAGGATCATTGCGTAAAAAAGAACATATGGAATATCTTTTCTCTAAGATTGTTCCAGCCCAGTAGTCAGCACATCGTTGTTGACATGAATATCAATGATATGGTCATTTTGATGAATATACTGCTATAAGACTTTGAATTTTTCAAACAACTAAGGATTTTCCATTCCCAGGAATAGATTACCTTATTCGTATTCGGCACAATGTTTGGGAATCTCGGGTCCTCAATGCTCTTCAACTTTGTACTTGCTTGGCTTTATAATAAGTTTGATTTGAGCGTCTTATGTACAGGAAACGCGTTTCAGGCGTAATAAATTATAATCCTTGTACCTATTTATAGTAGACGCATCGTAACTGAAAACAATATACATAATAAATGTTTTTCTTACCTCTTGTCTAGTTAGTTTTCCAGTTAAAAACGTATTTCATGAGTTTGATACATTTAATGTAACTGGCTGGTCATATCAATTGAACCTGGTATAAATGTCCAGTCAGCTGTATTAAGTTTAAAAGCATACATTTTTATATAATCTAAGATTTTTCTGTCAAAAATATGCAATGGAATAACATACAGATTACATGGTGGTGGTATACTAACATCGTTATAAACTTAATTTTCGATCTACAGATGCGTTTGACTTTTGACACTCATAACGACATGTTTGGAAACAAAGTTTATTAGTTTTTGACACCATTCATACAATTTATTTTTCAAAATTTAACATCAACAATGTAAGATATTGGGAAAATCTACATTCAGAATATTTTGTTATTTATTTGCTTTACTAGATTGTTTACTTTCATCAAGTCAGGGATCAGAACATTAAAAATAAAGCAAAAGCCATACTCCCGCCACCCCAAAACCTTTGAAATTTAATAGTTGTTCCCCTATGTACTAGTTATTTGAATACAAAAATATACACTTCATGATGAGTTTATTAACAAATACGCTACATGTATCTATTGGTATAACTTACTACTTGCACAAAAAAAACACACTGCATGATGAATGTATGCATCATTTCAAATAACAAAACATCAGCTTTAGGCTATAATGGAAATTTGTAAATAAACCTATCATGATTTGTTTAAAAAAAATGTAATATCTGCGTGTATTAAATATAGTATAACTGTACTTAAAACAACGCGAAGCTTGTTCAAGAAACGGCGCAACTGTACGAACATATCTAAATTGATTAGTAACCTTTTTGCACTTTTAAATAAGACATGCGTTTGATGTTATAAATGTATGGGAGGTTCTAAAAGGATACTTATGTTATTATTCATAAATTATCTTCAACTGATAAGTATACTACATGCGTATTGATTTTGACAACGTACAAAAAAACATATTCTACTAGCTATGTTTATGATGCAACAATAATATTTCATTTTGGTGAAGCTAGAATAAAACAGAATACGTCTTCCCCAAAATAACAATTTGTTTTCTTTCTTATTGTAAAAAGCTTTGTCATTTATCTATTTCATTTAAAATCAGGTTTGATCTACTTGTACATATAAATCAGGTTAATTGTTTTAATTAGTTGTCAAAACTAAAAACAACAAATGATATCAGTAAAGTTTTAAGGAGTTATTAAATAAGTTATTAACAATGAAGTCTGTTCTAGTAGTGTTGTTTCTAGTGTGTGCTTTTCAGCCTAACCAGACTAGACGAAGAAAGGTAAGTGTTTATGTTTGTTTGATTCATTGTTGCGTGCAGAAAGGCGAGTGGTGATAATTGCATAGTTAAACAGAAATAAAAGGGGGATTGCTTGAACCCTAAAGTTTATTTTTAAAATCGAAATAATAAAGCATACATTGCAAAATTTGAAATAACAGAAATTGTATGCCTATTTAAAATCTCTTATGATACCGGGAAGAAAACAAGTATAGTTCTTAGAGACAAGTGGATGAACGATTTAAAATAATGTTTTGCTTTTTATATATATGTAGTATTTATATATATGACGGAATTAAAATATATTGCAGATTATAAATATGTGGTAACGCTGTAATCATGTCCTCCGAAATCTTTTGAAAATATTAAAAAAATTCGAATTTATGGTTGTTTTTCCTGTTTCCAATTTATGAAAAATATTTTGCAAATGTAGGTCAACTCGAAACATATATGACCAATGAAAACTTGCCTTAAACAAAACTTCTAGAAATTGATAATAAGGGTCGATTAAAAACAAGATTTTACGACAAAAAAGATAATTTCAGCTTCTAAATTGTGGACTTTCCATTTCTATGTAGCAACATTCCGGCAGCGCCTGTATATTATGTATATGGAGTATGCATCTCCCAATTGATAAGACATTCCCGGGCTTGTGTTTCCTGTCATGATTTCCTTGATAGAGGATTACTGCTCACAAGGAAGAAATTAAATTTTACGGACGCCATCACGAGTAGGTTGACTGTTATGGAATAACCGTTTCACAGCTGATATCGGATATCGTAACTTCATTTGTACAATTCCCTTCCCTTTTCACGAATATGACCTACACAATTAGACTATTTACTTGATTTGTAATAATATAAGCAACACGACGGGTGCCACATGTGGTGCAGGATCTTCCCACCCTTCAGAGCACCTGATATCACCCCTAGTTTTTGGTGGGGTTCGTGTAGCGTAGTCTTTAGTTGTCGATGCTGTGTCTTCTGTACTACTATTTGTCTGTTTGTCTTTTTATTTTTAGCCATATCGTTGTCAGTCTATGAGTTTGACTATTCCTCTGGTACCTTTCGTCCCTCTTTAAAAGATCTTGTTTGTTTTTTTAAGGAATCCTACATACTCCAAAAGTAGGTTTTAAACATATCACATAGAGCTGAACATGATTTAAAATGAGACCATTTTGTTTTGTTTTAGTTTTCAAATCTAAGAATCTATAACTTGCTACAACAGTACAAGATGTCGCTGAAATGTAGTGAAAAATACTGTACATTGTTTTAAAAGATATTACGTCAGTTCCATAGATATATATCAATTTACAAGAATCCAGCTTGCATAACAAAAATTATTGAAGAAATGTAAAAAAAGCAAAGCAATATTACAAAGTGATTATGGAAAACACATGTAATAAAACGTCGGGATGGAAATGATTTCCCCCAGACTATATGCATTTCCTAGCATGTGCATAGTACGTGTTTAACCCATGCAGTTATCCCACTAGTCAACGTGACTGAACATTTACAAAACAATACATACGGCACCGGTTCGATTGTCAACGTTTATAACCAAAAAAAGTGCCATAGATTTAGTTTTTGTGTTGTGATCATATCATTTGATTTGCTCTATATTTGAAATTTTGCCTTACAATTAATGTAAGAGTGAAAAATTAAAAAAATAATGACTCGGTTTCGTTTAGTATTAAACCACCTTCTGTTTTAGTGAATCATAATTACTTTTTTGTTTGTTGTTCGGTTTAATTTATAACTGTTTATTGCTAGATAGGCGGTTCTACCTGATTGGCTTCGTAAGATGTTTATGGTCTTCCGTGATGACCATGTGGTCAAATTTGATTACCTATGTAGTATTTTGTTACTCGTTTGTTCGTAATATATTTATATGCATTTAACCGAACCATTTGCAGAACATATATAACAAACAATCCAGTTTTGTATTTCGCTGTCCTGAGTGTTGTTGTGTTTCTTTTTCCTGTCATTTAATGTTGTCATTTCAGTGATATTATCAACGGAAGGTATTGCTATCTATAAACCCAGATTTAATCCACATTTTTCAACGGAGAAAAATGTTTTTGTGAAAGATAACGAACGACGACTGCGACGGAGCCAGATTAGAATTTAAAATGTTCACAGTTTTTATTGATATATGAACTGATATGCTTTTTTTCCCGTTTGTTTCAGGCACCATGCTCGAGACATAAACCATACTGTAAACCAGTTAAGAAAACAATAATTGAAACAACAAAAGCACCAATAATCCCTCTACCCTTCAGGTAACGTGTCATTTAAATTATAGGCTTTAGTTCACGTCGTTTGGATCCTGGTGGGTAGCAATTTGAAATCAAACTCTATTTTCATAGACATGATATAATGTATGAGATGTTATTGCAGAAAAGTTCATATGCGAAAAACAAAGAACAGCATCGAATATACGACGTATCTTAATCCGTTCATTTGTTGAGAATAACAGCTTTCCACAAAGAGATTGCCTATTTATAAAAGTAGACTAAAACACTTTGACACCTAAGAAGCTATTTTAGTATTTCTACGCCATTCTCTAGGAAAATGTACAAATACTTTTCAACAAATTGTATCCTAGCTGGACCACCTCCTAACTATCGAAATGCAATAGAAATAAAGTCATTGTTTCACTTTTTATAATATTGTTTCATTTGAAACACACAAATTAAGAAAAGGGAATCATTTGTGCAAATTTAGAACATGATCATATCCAATCCCTTATATCCTGATCAAATATCGATAAACATGGGATTTAGAGCAAGATTTGTTTATCAGATGAAAAAGGACATAACAAAGGTATTAAACAAATCATACATAATAGATTCGTGAACTTGTTAGCAAGTTCATCCAGTCAAAATATTCACGAATAACAGTATAAACTCCCTGTGACGCTGTTGTTTATCCATTTTCCGAAATCTTATCCTCAAAGTCATTAAAGTAAAAGATCAATTTGATCATCTCCTTAAAACATTTGCTAAAGAAATATATATGCTGATCTAAAGTCTTCTGTGATAATAAAACCGAACGAAATATATTTTATCATGAAGCATTAGCATTCTTCTATTCCTTTTTTTTATTACTTTTTCCTTTGTTTTAATTTTAAAAGCCAAGCTGTTTTGGCGGGAAATACTTTATACCTGTCTGGACAAATCGGGGTAGACCCTGTCACACTTCAACTGGTTCCTGGTGGTCTTGTTCCTGAAACAGAACAGGTGAGTATTAATGTAGAGGAATTATTTCCGTATACCAAGACTAAAGTTTTCAGAACAAATAGACAAAAAAAAATCATTTACAGATCTGTGATCTCCTGCAAGTGTTATTTAACAAACAAGGTAAAATAAATTGTATAGACTTTATTTGACACCCTGGTTCATTTGATTTCCCACATGTACCACAATATTTCTGCAAAGAAAATTCACGCAGCAACTGCATTTATATCATAATCTATAACAACTGTTCCGAGTGATATATTTGCACAAAGTTACAACATTGATAAGCATTAAGGTACTTAGGGTTTCTTCCTTCTCTTGGATTTTGAAAAACAAGAAAACAATCGGTATAAATATTTAATAAAATGTGCAAACTTTGAGAGTAGTATGTATTTTCTGTGTAAGAATATTCATTTCAATACAGAAAACTTCATGTTTTATTATATTTGTGGCTGTATTTGACCAAATACTTTTATTTGATTAAAAATTTTCCAACTTTGCCACATTAGGGGAGAAAACTAAAACATGAGGGCAGATTATTCTGGTAACATTACTTTTACAATAGAATGTGTTAGGAATTTTCCTATTTTGTTATGTAACAATAACACGAGTTCCGTGACCCGTTTTTCTCTTTTTCTTATCTGAAAGCATAATAAAAGAGCTATCTTCTCGGTCATAAAGTTGTCACATATTAAGATACATAATAGGCAATCGAAATAAAGGTAAGAACAGTATATATACAGCGGTTCGAGATTCATCAATCGACTGAGAAAAAAATTAATCCGGGTAACAAACTTAAACAGAGAAAAACACATCAAATATAAGAGGAGAACTACGACACAACAGAAACACTACATGAAAATGTAACACACGCAGAAACGAACTATAATGTAACAATGGCCATTTTCATGACTTGGTACAGGACTTTTTAAGAAAAACATGATAGGTTGAACCTAATTTTGTAGAATGCCAAACCTCACGCTTTTATCGCAATGTTAAATGTAACGTTCAAATGACAACATTAAATGACAGGACTACAATATACGTAATTGGAAGAACATAAAGGACACAGACATACACTAATAGTAGCTAACAAAAGGTACCATGTTTAAAGTTTAATACGCCAGACTCGCGTTTTGTCCACACAGTACTAACCAGTGACGCTCAGATGAAAAAAGTTCGAAAGCCAAAACAATTACAAAGTTGAAGAGCATCTATAAGGACAAAAAATTCCAAAAAGTTGTGCCTAATACGGATAGGGTTTTCTGCCTGGGATAAGAACATCCTTATTACTTCGAATAATTCATACTTCGGAAAACAGTAAACTTTTATAAAATGACTATATAATAAATCTGCATGATAAAACCGAAGTGGTGACTAACTACAGAAAAAAAAAACGGATACATAAAACAACCTAAACCAGTTCATAAAAGTTCACAACCGAGTTATCCAAAGCGATAAACGCTCAGATTAAAGTTGTCCAATCTCAAAATCTAAATGCAAATTTAAATTAATCATTTTCTTTCTTATCATATCCTAAATTGCTGTATGATTTTGCTACTTAACTATCTTGCAAACGTTTCATTTCATAGATATTCCAGAATTTTATTGCTGTATTAGAGGCTGCTGGTGGTAGTTTGAAGGATGGTAGGTTCATTCATTTCATGATTAGTAATAATAACAATAAAAATATTAATATTGGTAATAATAATGATGATAATACTAATAGTTGTTATTATTATTATGATTACTATTCTCATAACTGTACCTACAGATCGTAATGATATATTGTATATTTATATGTTATAGCACATATATTGCCGAACCCTAAAACACAAATTTTATGCCTTTTCTCAAATTCCCAATTCGAATGTAATAATGATAAAAAAGGAAGATATTCATCAATAATCTGGATAGTATGATGATTGGTGAATGCTGTTAAACGCCAAGTGTCAAAAATTTAGTAGATAATAAGAAATAGCACAAATCAAATTCGAACAATACACAGGTTCTACATTGCAGGGCAATGGACCATGTCTGTCACTGATAGGAAATCTTGAACTTGTAACAGGCAAATTTGGGATTTCCAAAAATATGTTACAAGGATTCCTTACCGGATTGAGATCTCGAATTTCATTTTTGATTATGCATCGGTTTTAACATCCAAATTCTGATCCGTCCATTTGAGATAAGAACAAATAATTGAGATATAAGATATTCAGAAGGGAAAGTATCCTATATGTGTGTTAAGTTGTTAACGTAACAATTATGTCGGAAAATAAATGTCAATATAAGATTTAAGAATAAAAAAGTAATGACACCACCTCATATCTACTTAAAAAGCAGATATGATAATCTGAATGACCCTTAGTGTACCATAGAATTTGTTTTTTTAATATTTTTTCCTAATGGTATGTCTTTGAGTCTGAATTTCGTTCATTTATGAATGATCTATTATAAAACATATGATACATGTAATCATGATGCTATTCTGTTTTACTTGGATAAAAAACCAAAAAACAATTAACTATTATGTAACGGAGGGGGTCGGTGACGACACCTCCCGGGACGTGTAGTGGCCAGTACTTCGTCCCTATTCGACCATCGGGATACCTGATATCAGATTATGGCTGAATAAAAGACAATTAATCAAATGAAACAATATTTTATTTACAAATGTACAATAATTGCATGAATTTAACAAAGTCGGAATAAACAGGAGTCAGAAAACTTTCTTAAATGGAGTTAAAAAATTAAGTAATTTCAAATGTAAAATGAAAAATAGAGTGTTCCCAGAGTTAGTCTTTTAAGTAAAGTAAATTAAATTTGCATCGCGTTGTGTTTAAAAGTAGTAAATTGCACCAAAAAGGGGTGACTAACTCTGGCGAACTGCACCGAAGTGGTGGCTAACTCTAGACTCAAGTGGTACTAATTTTAGTTCCGGAGAGTATTTGGAGACCTGTGCAAGGCCGACTCCGACTCCATATCAAATGATATCCTAAACTTGTCATTAATCAGGAGAACTTTAACATAAAAGGTACTGAAGAAAAGTTAAATAAATGAATATTCTTAAAACATGATAAAAGCATCAAAAGTTAAACAATGAAACAGTTAAATAAATAATCCTTACTTTTATCTTACTATGTTTAAATCAAATTTAACTTAAAATAAACATTTAAATACTAAATAATTAATCTGTCCAAATTAAGGGGAATTAACCTAGGCACATCAAGGCACATCTATTACAATCCTCCCCCCTTAGGACAAATATTAAAGACATTAATATTTGGGAAAATAATTATTTAAAATAGATGTGTTGAAAACAATAAACAATAACATAAATCAATGCAAATGAAATGTCAATAAATGTCACAAAAATGTCATATTACACATGGTCCAACCATAGGAAAAGTTCCACACAGCATAATCGTCCAGGAATAGTCGGTATATAAACACAAATTATAAAGTACGGTCCATAGAATATAAATGTAAACGGACACAGTTATACAGCATTCAATAAAACAAAGTTCTTCAAACTGAAACGGAATGTTAAATACGGATAATCTGCATGGTCCAAGTTGTACCAGGTATAGTCCACCAATTGTTGTTCTCACGAAAACACTTTAAACGTGTGTTTTCGGGTTCTAAAAAGTCCATCGTTGTACCAGGTTTAGTCCACCATTGTAGATCTCACGGAATCACGTATAACATGTGATTCCGGGTTCAAGATGATCAAAGTTCAAACGTTGTACAAAAAGTAAGAAAGGTATTCTTGATAACAAGAACTGCTTACTTTATCAGCTGGTTGTCTCCACACATAAACTTTCTGCCACTCAATAGATTTCTGCCATGACTTATAAAAGTCACAAAAGGAACACCATAACCAAACTAAACAAATTTAAAACAATAAAACTTGTTCAGAGAGGTTAAAAATCCAAATAAATGAGCAAACTCATAAATAAACCTATTCAAACAAAAAAACTAACCAACAATCTAAACAAACCAACATCTAAAGAAAACACAATCAAATCAAACAACGTTTTTGAGGTTGGTTTAGATAGCAAAACCGGCTCATTAACGTGACCAAGAAAAACAACAAATCCAATGAAAACTTTGAAACCATACCTACTAAACAATAATATAAACTGACGAAATAAGTAAAATACTAAATATACAAACTAAAACTCATAAAACATACTATATGAAAACTTTAACTGGCTTATCCTTCAAACAAGAAAACTCATCCATGCTAGAATTTAAATAATCAGATAAACAGCTTTGCAAATTAGATGGAAATAAACTTTGAACTCTTTTGACAACTTTGCATGATTTTTTCACATTCTTATCAACTGAAGTGGAAACTGGTTTTTCTGGTTCAACAACATGAACAGAATTGACACTTTTACAAACTTTATGGGGACAATTAGCTCTGATATGTCCAACTACCAAACAATTAAAACATTGTTTTACTTTAAACTTCTTATAAACCAGCTTTTTAAGAACTTTGACAATTTGATCAAAACCAGACTTCAAACAACTAAAATCTAAACTTTCTTCACTTTTCTTAATTTCATTTTCAACAGGTTCAATTGTCAAATTAAAAGACTCAAACTCTGTAGCCAAAAATATAGCATCGTCAAAAGTTTCCGGATGCTTTAAATGAACAAACTTTCCCATTTCCTTCTCTAACTTTCCAATAAAAAGATCCATAAAATAAGTTTGCATACTTTGAAAATTATCTGGATATGCACGATGACATAAAAGTTTGAATCTATGTCCAAAATCGAACACAGATTCATCTGACAAAATTAAACAACTATTCAGTTGAAATTTATAAAATGCTATCCTTTCCTTAGGATTAAAGCGTTGCATTAATAAACTTTTCAAAAAATCATAGCTTTGCAACTGAACAGAAGTAAGAAGACGTAAAATAGTTCGTGCTTCTTCTCTTAAATTTATGACTAACTGAAGAGCCATTTCAGAAAAATTCCAGTTATTCCACAGACTAACTGCTTCAAATTGAATAAAATAATCTTGTACATCGGCACTAACACCGTCAAAAGTACAAGGTTTCTGTTCAAACTTTATCATTTTGAAAATCAAAAATTTAAACAAAATCAAAAATAAATGTAATAAAAATATTCAAACCAAAACTGAGGGATCAGGTATCCTGGTCACGGCACCATTTGTAACGGAGGGGGTCGGTGACGACACCTCCCGGGACGTGTAGTGGCCAGTACTTCGTCCCTATTCGACCATCGGGATACCTGATATCAGATTATGGCTGAATAACAGACAATTAATCAAATGAAACTATATTTTATTTACAAATGTACAATAATTGCATGAATTTAACAAAGTCGGAATAAACACGAGTCAGAAAACTTTCTTAAATGGAGTTAAAAAATTAAGTAATTTCAAATGTAAAATGAAAAATAGAGTGTTCCCAGAGTTAGTCTTTTAAGTAAAGTAAATTAAATTTGCTTCGCGTTGTGTTTAAAAGTAGTAAATTGCACCAAAAAGGGGTGACTAACTCTGGCGAACTGCACCGAAGTGGTGGCTAACTCTAGACTCAAGTGGTACTAATTTTAGTTCCGGAGAGTATTTGGAGACCTGTGCAAGGCCGACTCCGACTCCATATCAAATGATATCCTAAACTTGTCATTAATCAGGAGAACTTTAACATAAAAGGTACTGAAGAAAAGTTAAATAAATGAATATTCTTAAAACATGATAAAAGCATCAAAAGTTAAACAATGAAACAGTTAAATAAATAATCCTTACTTTTATCTTACTATGTTTAAATCAAATTTAACTTAAAATAAACATTTAAATACTAAATAATTAATCTGTCCAAATTAAGGGGAATTAACCTAGGCACATCAAGGCACATCTATTACAATTACATGCACCAATTTAAATGCTTTTTTTCTGTTTTAGTTGTTAAAGTAACAGCTTTTCTGACAGATTTTGCAGAGTATTCTGCCTTTAATGCAGTCTATATGAAATGTGAGTGTAAAGTTTATATATAAAAAAGAACGATTGATTGGTGTTTAACGCAACTTTTATTAACATTGTGTTATTTGGTGGTGGAAAGTATTTAATAGCGGAGGAAGTTGGTGTGCCCGGATAAACAAATCGACTTTCGGTTGAACCTGGACAGTGCGGTATATGAATACAAAACCTATGTGGTGACTAGTTAGTGATGAATTGGTTCGACTACTCAGACCACTCGTCCAATAAAGCCACTATACTAATTTTAATATGATTGCCAATGAGAAAACCAAATAACCCACATGTAAACACTGTGTGATCACTGAACTGCCTTCAAC
Organism: Mytilus edulis; assembly: GCF_963676685.1. Classification (NCBI taxonomy): domain Eukaryota; kingdom Metazoa; phylum Mollusca; class Bivalvia; order Mytilida; family Mytilidae; genus Mytilus; species Mytilus edulis. Next base: position 46,120,994 of record NC_092357.1, on the reverse strand, counting down.
AATGAGTATGACGAGCAAAAGACATAGCGCATAGTTAACTTTAAACGATTCTGACAGGACAAATATAAACTGATTCATACGAGAAAACCCGACTGACTTAAGTGCAAAGCAGTGACCTTATAGAAGTATATGCAGTTACAGACAGCTTGGTTAAAGCCATTAACAATTAATGTGAAATTCAAGCATCAACTACATAAAAAGAAGATAGTCCGAGAATAGTATTCAGAAACATTGACCTCAGTACAAGAAATAAGAAACGTAGTTCTAGGAAAGGAATTACTACCGTGACATTTTAAGTTATGTTATTTTATACATTGTTATATGCAGTGTTGAACTTTGAACTTTCATTGAAATACAATTCACCCTTAGTTATTTTTTATCTATTTTGGTATTGACATGAATATCAATAATGTGGTCATTTGTATAAATTTCATGTTTACAAAACTTTAAATTTTTCGAAAAACTATTGCTTTTCTTATCCAAGGCATAGATTACCTTAGCCGTATTTGGCACAACTGTTTGGAATCTTGGATCCTCAATGCTCTTCGACTTTGTACTTGTTTGGTTTTATAAATATTTTGATATGAACGTCACTGATGAGTCATATGTAGATGAAACGCGCGTCTGGCGTATTAAATTATAATCCTGGTATCTTTGATAACTATTATAACTAATTATCCTCTCAATAGTTTGATTGATCGTACCGATTTATTCAAAGAGAAAAGCAAACCATTCAAACTCTGAAGTCAAAAATCAACCGAAAATACCATGGCTGAAAAGGATAAAAGACAACAAAAAAAAAAACCACACGAAACATATTGTACAAAACAAGAGACATTGCAGTACAAACCACACCAAATCAATACACGAACCCAACAAAAAATAGAATAATGATGTTGTGCAAATTTCAGACTTTCCAAAGGACTTTCCTGCTAGATCATCTGCGCAAGTAGTAGCTGCACCATTAGTAAGTAATTCCATTCTTATATTTAAGGTTATTGCTTATTTTTTGGTTGGTGGATTTTCGATTTATCAACAAAATTATGCTTCTCGTGCAAACTTTGATACTCGACCAATGATCATGACGTGACGTTATCTGTATTCTGCTGTTCAACTTATTTATTTTTTAGACTATGAAACGGGCAATGACCGATATTATCAGAATCGTATTTGTCATGAATGGTCAAGTCCTCTTCAAATTATATCTATAGTGTCATAATAACAAATAGATTGATGCAAATATGAGCCAAAATTGAAGGTAAGCACACAGAGCTGCAGTTTTACGCTTTCATCTGTACGTTCATATTGTCATACATGTAAATTTAAAATGAATTTATCGAAACTGAATGGATTAATACTTAGGTTTTGGCAGAAAAAAACAATCCGTTATTGAACGATATTTTTTTCAAAAACAACTGTCAATTCGTGCACGTCTCTATGTTTGTAAGCTTGTAAGTGTTGAATCTGAGATTGCATGTACACTTGATTTTTCTATTTGTCGTTGTGTAATTATCTGTTCATTCTGTATATAAAGGCAACAGTAGTATACCAGTAGTTCAAAACTCGTAAATCAATGGACAAAAAAAAACAAACCGGGGTAACAAACTAAAACTGAGGGAAACGCATCAAAAATAAGAGAACAACGGCACAACGTTAAAATGTAACAAACACAGAAACGGACTAAGCATTAGACAAAATCCGATAAGAATAACAAATATAACATCAAAACCAAAGACATGAATTTAGGATAGAAAAGTACCGTGACACGTCTTATAGTAATGTGAATTCACCCTCAAACACAAGAGAAAACAATCGACACAACGAAAACACAACGTTAAAATGTACATTATACAGAAACGTACTATGATATAACAATGGCCATATTCCTGATTTGGTACAGGACTTTTTTAAAGAAAAAAATGATGGGTTTGACTGGTTTTGTGACATGCCAAACCTCGCACTTTTATGGCAATGTTAAATATAAAATTAAAATGACAACATAATATTACAGGACTACAATACAAATAAATAGGAGAACATACTAGACAAAGAAACACATGAATAATAGCTGACAAAAGGCATCAGGTTTAAAATTCAATACGCCAGAAACGCGCCCCGTCCACACAAGACTTATCAGTGACGCCCAGATATAAAATTTCAAAAGGCAAAACAAGTACAAAGTTGTACAGCACTGAGGATCAAAAGTTCAAAAAGGTTGTGCCAAATATGGCTAAGGTGTTCTGCTTGAAATAATAACATCCTTATTATTTAGAACAATTTATGCTATTGCAAACAGTAAATTTCATCAAATGAATATAAAAGATATAGTATAACATGATAAAACTGAAGTATATACTAATTACAGAAAACATAACCCGGATACATTACATAAATCAACACAAAAAATAGACACATCCGACTTAATCAAAGCCTCAACGCAAAAAGTGAAAAAAAGTGACGTCACATACAAAGTGGTAAAAAGGCACAAACATAACGTCACATTTGAAGGCGATACTGATATTACATTTAATAACAATGCACATTGCAATACTTATTAATAGCAAACAGAGGTAGCAACTAACTATATTATATAGCTATGTCCGGTTTGTTTTGAATCTAACTTCAAACTTAAAACATCGTACAGATTACGTTGAACAAAATAAAATCTTATAGATGAAGGCGGTGATTAATTTTATGTATGTCTGCTATTTTTTTTTAACACAGATTTGATTTAGGTCTTATAAAGCTAGTCATATCGTTTAAATTTTTTGATGGCTTTGAAACGTATGAATAAATAGACATATGATATTCATTCTTCAAGTTCATTTAGCACTGGTTCTGTATTTCTGCTGGTATATAATCATAACCATTAAATCAAACGAACATAGATAGACAAGTCAAAGTTGTTTTAATTTATGTTTGGTTTAAGTAATTCTTATTTAAATTTTGAATTAACAACTAAATATATTTTATTTTAGGGCGCACAGTTAGAGGTTGACGCAATAGCTGTTATTAATAAGTGCTGACGAGTTGATTGAGACAACGAGACATAAAACATCTTCAAGGATGCATTTTAATTTAATATTGAAAAAAAGTTGCATCATGGAATAAACTATATATTTAAAGTGAACATGAATCATTATTTTTAATACAAATCCGACATCCTGTGCCTGCTTCAACGTGCGATATAAAACGATAACCGTCCACATGAATACATGACATATCACTCATACACAATATTCTGACTTCTAGTTATAGATCTTACTTCCAAATGGCTTGTACAGTCCTTGTATTGTGTAAACTTCTCACTTACACCAGACAGCATTACACCATTTATCATACACTATTGCAAAATACATCCTGTGTCATTACATCAAACACGTTATGGATTAACCGTTTCAAAAATGATATCGGATTTGTTCCTAACGTCGTAACTACAATCCCCTTCCCTTTAATGAATGTGACCTACCGCATTAGACTATTTACCGGATTTGTTATCACATAAGCAACACGACGGGTGCCACATGTGGAGCAGGATCTGCTTACCCTTCCGGATCACCTGAGATCACCCCTAGTTTTTGGTGGGGTTCGTGTTGTTTATTCTTTACTTTCCTATGTTGTGTCATGTGTACTACAGTTTATTTGTTCCTCTTTTTCATTTCTAGCCATGGCGTTGTCAGTTTATTTTAGATTTATGAGTTTGACTGTCCCTTTGGTATCTTTCGTCCCTCTGTTACACCGTTAATTTGCACCATAAACTTAACACATTCTATCCACACCATCCGAATTTACTCATAATGCAAATTAATTTCCAAGAAAGCGTGCGACTCCAACATTATTCATTTATTTAGAAAGAAAACGAACATCGATCACCATATTGTAAATTAATGTATACAATTATAAATCAGTGCTTATCAATATTTTGCATAGTTTTAAACTTTGATAGCTACAGTTTATATACACGCACACAAGCACACAGTTCCCCATACACCATAACACTCTTCCCTTTACACCATACACCATAGCATCATACACTTTCTACCATTGCACCATATGTCATACACGATTAAACCATACACGTTTTTATGAGATGTTTACACCATCCAAGGGCTGTATCAGCTGTTCATGACATTGAAAAGTTAACATAATCCAAGGGCTGTACTTTAGCACAGAATCATAAAAAAAAAAATTTTTTGATTTGTGATTTTTGTTGTTTTTACCTTTTAGGGATAAACCCATTCTTTCGAGGTTATAACACTACTGCAATTGTTCGATTTATTGTTGGTTGTCTTGCCTTTCTCTGTTTTTGTATAATTACTGAAATCAAATTCTACTCATGTAAACACAAAACATGAATAAACACATTACGCTATGTTGAATTAAAAAAATCCCGTTGGTGTTTATTGGTATATTGGAAATTACGAATGACGAAATAAGACTAGTTTCCTGGCAATGCTAATGCTAATCGTGCATCAATCTATATATCGTGTGTTGCTTTTTCTTCACATCAAAATGCATTCCTGAGTGTAAATAACGGCATGAGGGCTTTTGTTTTTAGATCAGTTTAATGTATAATGTCACGAGCCTATAATTTAATGATGGACGTTAGATACTGTATAACATATTTTGTTCCTTGTTTTATACATAAAAATAGACAATTTTCTCAAATTATTTTACATTTGTCATTTCGGGACTATTAAACCTACTCTGTGTAAGGATTTTGCGCATTGTCAATGTTTAGTGTTGTTACTTTTGTTAGTATTGTGTAATAGATAATGCCAATCAAATCGTCAATCGATTTGAAAAATAATAAAATCAAGGAAACTCCAAACAGAGCAATACCGAGTGAGTTGATAACGCTAGCGCCCCTTGTCCATTCTCAATATACATCATACGGAATAGGACACAGTCGAAAAAAGTACACATTAGAACTATAAATGTCTATGATAGTGTGTTAAAATGTAAGACTGCAAAAATTCACATCAGATTGGTTGATCAATTGTTGGTAATGATTGCAGTCCTATTTCCTCATAACTCGTTTGAAGCAGTTCTTATTTATTCGTTGCTAATATCTGTTCATTCGGTTCATATGGCACGTGACGTATTAATTCAGATTTGTAACGGACTAATGATGGAACCGAGGATATGAAACTGTTGATCAAATTGTAATCAACATGTTTATTTCCCACTTACGATAGTAGAGGAACATTATGGTTTCCGGTCTTGTGCGTCCATCTGTTCGTTATTCCTTGTGTCCTTCCGTGCATCCGTTCGTCCGTGCGTCCGTTCGTCCGTCTGGACTCCAGGTTGCAGTTGTTGGTCAAGGTAGTTTCTGATGAAGCCGAAGTCCAATCGACTTGAGACTTAGTACTATTGTTGCTTATGATATAATCCTTCTAATTTTAAAGCCAAGTTCGAATTTTGACCCCAATTTCTAGGTCCACTGAACATAAAAAATTAAAGTAGGAGTTTCAGGTTAATTTGTTTTGTCAATTTAGATTTTGATGATGTTGAAGTCCAATCAACTTTAAACTTAGTACACATGATTCCTATGGTATGATCCTTCTAATTTTAGTGCCAAATTAAAGTTTTACCCAGTTTAATTTCATGGTTCATTGAACATGGAAAATGATATTGCGAGTTGGGCATCCGTGTACTTTAGACACAATCTTGTTTTCATATATTCAAGTTTGCAGTGTCTGCTTTGTGTTGATAATGACGAAAACGAGACATTGTTAGTTTTGCAGTAACTATACGAATTTTGAGTCTGCAGTCTGCAAAATTATATTAGTAAAGCATATATAAATGATTGTCATGTAAGCAGCTATACAACCTTGGTAGATATATTTATTGTAGTCCTGTCATGGAATGTTGTCGTTTTAGTGTTAAACATTGCTATGAAAGCTTGAGGTTTGGCTAGTCACAAAACGAGGTTCAATGAAAAAAAATGTTCTATACCAAGTCAGGAAAATGGCAACTTTGATCTGATAGCTCATTTTTCTGTGTGTTGCTTAAGTATTTCTATCGTTTCGTCGATTTCTTCTTATATCTGATATATTTTCCTCAGTTTTAGTTTGTTACCCGCACTTTTTTTTCTCAATCGATTCATGACTTTCGAACAGCGGTATACCATTGTTGCCTTTATTTGACACTTTTTGATATACTGTTGATCAACTTTGTTAAGTCTTTTAACATATATAAACTTGATAGAAACAACACCAGTAATCTGTCATGCGTGAGCTACAGTAAACATAGTTCGTTAATGGTTAACCCCTGAGTTGAAGATTGTGTAACATTGTTTAAATGTGCACAGAGTCTCCTTTTTCATTTGTAAGTGTGATTCCTTCCTGATTGCATTTGATTGGCGTATATACTTAGAGTGTAATTTTGAGTTGATGAACATAGGCAGAACCTGCTTAATCAATCAAGGTTACATATAATTAAAGATCGATAAATATTATCGAAATAGTTTACGTTATACCAAGGTAGGATGCTAAATTTGTATCTTAAAAAAAAACCAATATTCTTTTTGTTATTAGTGCTGAACTAAAATTCAACATTGCAGATTTAAATACTAGTTAATGCGTAAAGGTTCAGAATAAGACCAAAAGAAAATTGAAAAATATTATATTCTTGACATAGCCATAAATGCATTACTATGGTATTATATATAAGGATTATGTGCTTTTATTACGTGAACCGATAGCAAAACGTTTTTAATATAAAACAATTGATAACATACATGTAAACACTGATTCCTTGATTTATAAGCCGATGTAACAAAAGTTGTATTGAAAGAGTGTTCATCCAGTTTTAATTTTATGAGCGTTTTATACTAGTTTCCAGGCGAAAGATTTTTTTTTATAGAAAGGCTCTCAATTATTTTATTGCATGAAGTGCATTGTTTCTTCCAGATAAGTCTGCGGTGCTTGGATCTGTTAAGAGAAAACATATGTTCATGCAGATAATATACATGTAGTACGTAACGCATTAATTAAGATATAAGGGACCGGATAATTTGAAGCTGCTGATAAAATGGGAAGTTTACATTTGGAAAGTTACAATCACCACGTTTGTCATATATTCTTGTTTAAAATGAAAGTTTGTGTTAATAAGGGAGAAAATGAAGCATTTGAAGTGATGCAGTAACTACAAGAAGTTTGACCCCCTTAAAGTTATATCAGTTAAGCATATATACTGACTGACTTTAAAAACGCAACACTCATTTGTAGATATCTTTTTAATCAAATCATAAAACTCCTAATAAAACTACTATTCATGCTTTTCATACTTCTTTCTCTTTCAAACAATCAACATCTAATGTACCTAGCTGCGGTTATTGAACATACCGGGTTATTGAGAACGCAAGAATTTCTGAAAGCAAAATTTTGAACAAATTAAAGATTTTTACATTTTTGTTCCTTTGTGAAAACTTCTTTTCAATCCATAAACACATAAATCACTTAAACACGTTGCATCTTCATATTGCAAAAACTGAGGAATAAAAAAACAGAATAAACCCAATAGAATATTGCAAACGTGAATGTGCAGCAACCAGACAACTTGACGTCAGAAACTCGTCTAACTGTCCGTCCGTCAATGATACCGGTAGACAGGATTATTGAAGACCATTAATGACCAGATCAGCATGTAGGGACAATGCAACGTCAACATAATTTGATTACGCAACGTATTTGCGCGACAGGTCATGGCCGCAGTGTCTACTGCTTATTAAATTAATGAATGCCATTTGCACAAATTGTTCCCATAATTGTTTCCCTTTAACTGAATTGCCAAAGAATCGACTGCAGAAAACATTAAAAGCGTTAAAAGTGTTAACCGCATAATTGCCAAAACCCATTAAATGGGTGAAACAATGGCAGAAGGTGAAAAACAGAACCCAAAAATTGCCGAACAGAATTTGTTGACCTTCCTGCAAATCATTTTGGCGTGTGTTATGGGTAGTCATTGCTTTTGACAGTTACACGTTTATTGGTGAGGGAAAAACCATGGTTTCAATGTATACTAAAATATTGGAACATTACAAATGACGTAATCAATCCAACTTTCGAGCTGGATTGATTACGTGTCTTTTAAACACTGAAGTATCGTAAAAACTTTCTGTTAATAAGTTTGTTTACAGAAAAATGCATATTCGAAAATGGAAATAAAAAAAAATAATCTAGTTTTGGGTTACTTCAGTCGGTCAGTATAGAGGAAAAAAAGTAAATTCGCAAAAATAATGATCTTCAATAAAAATTCAAAATGGAAAGTTCCGAATCAAATGGCAAAATCAAATGATAAATCAAACGAATGGACAACAACTGTTATATTGCTGACTTGGTACAGGCATTTTCGAATGTAGGAAATTATAGAATACATCTGGTTTTATAGCGCTAAACAGCTCACTTTTACGACAGTTGCATTGAATTCTATAATACAAACAACGATACGTGAATAAAACAAACAGACACAATAGGTACTATTGTCACCAATAGGGATACAACAACAACACGAACCCCTTCAAAAGGGGGTGATTGTTGTACTCCGGAAAGGAAAGCAGACCCTGCTCTACATTTGGCAACTGTTGTGTTGCTTTACAAAAAATGGGTGTCCGGTAAACACACGAAACAGCTTTAAAATGTTGATACATATATTTTTGATTTTTTAGGCTTATAAAAGCTGACAGAACTTGTCATAGATATGTGTTATGCATCCTTTCAAAAAGATGACGAAATATATTGTTAGCAGTGAAAAGAGTAGCTGATCTTAAAGATTAATGAATTGGAAGGTTAACACAGTATCAATGGTTTTAAAAAAAATAAAAAAAAAATGAATTGGCTATGTCAAATGCTTTCTGTAAAACTATTAGAATTGTATGGATCTTTATATGAATTACTTATATCATAAAACGTATATAAGTAAATAACCAAAACACAATGCTCATTAAAACATGTAAAGTGCTAAAAATATTAACTAGGTTTACTTTATGTTATTCAAATTACGTTTGTTTAGCTCTTTAAACAATTAAAAAAAACCACAACAATATTAGTATTCAGTCATACGTGATCTACAGTACAGAAAATTCGTTTATTATTACCCCCTGAGTTGAAGATTATATTACATTGTGAAAACGAACAAAGAGTGTCCTCTTTCATTTGTAAGTTAAATTTCTTCCTGATTGTAACTGATTGGTGTATATATTTACAGTGTTATTTAAAGTTTGTGAACATAGACAGAACCTGCTAATTCATAAAAGGTTACGTATAAAACATTGTTTAAAATATTTTCGAATTACTTTACGTTATACTAAGGTAGGAGGCTTAATTTATATCTTTAAAAAAAATCCAATAATTTTAATGTTTTTAGCGCTGAATTTAAAATAAAAGTTAATGCGAAGAGATTCTTAATAAGACCAAAAGGAACTTGAAAAATATTCTTTTCATGACATAAACTGTAAACACATTACTTATAACATACTAGTATGTAGGTAGATCATATGCATGTATTAAGCTAACGGATAAACGAACGTTTTTAATATAACTTATAAAAAAACAATTGAAAAACGAAGTTTATTTACAAGAAAATAAATATATAAAGTGTCCTTTTTAATTTTACTGTGTCGTGACAACATGAAGCAACATGTATACGAAATAACTTAACTTACAATTTTATTTAAACTGCTTATTGCAACGAAGTATTTTTTTAAAGAACACTGGCTTTACATAACAATTGTTTAACCTAACATTCAGTAGAAGTTGATATGCAACGAAAAAGGGCATTAAAGGACAAAACAATTCACCCAAAAGTATGATATAAATTCGTATTTCCTCTTCATGTTTTCATACATTAATCAAATTATTATTCTTTGGGAGCACTTAGCCGATGATGATATATATAAATATACTAAAACAAAATTTATTAGAACGGCATTTCTAAATAAAGCAAAATCCTAATCAATTATCAATATATTTTTTTAATATAATAATCAAAAAAATATATATATATATACTTAAACGAAATTGATCATTAATTTTCTAAATAAAGCAAAAATTATACTCTTATATGAACATTCCGTATATCGTCAGGTTAACGGAATTCCAATTCCACTGTGCACCACTTATTGCGGACCTGTTCTTGTATTGCTATGAGTTACAATTGCTGACAAAAATAAGCAAATGTAAAACGCTGAATTGTAAGTACAGAATTCAACTACGGAACGCTGAAAACTGTATAAGACCCATCGAAACAACATCTGATAAACAATTTTTAATTAATAATACTTTTAGATATTTGGATGATATTTTGGCTCTCAATAATGACGACTTCAGTATGTATATTAAAGGAATTTATGCTGTTGAACTTACTTTAAATAAAGCTAATAATAACAATGACCACTGCCCTTTCCTCGATCTTGATTTCTAAATCACTAACGGAAAGCTGAATACTAAAATTTATGATAAAAGAGATAATTTCTCATTTCCTATCGTTAATTATCCATTTTAGATGGTGAAGTTCCCTTGTCCCCATCTTACGGTATTTATATATCTCAACTTGTACGATTCGCTCGTGTATGTAACAATGTTTAAGATTTTAACGAAAGGAATTTACGTATTACTGAAAAATTATTACACCAGGGTTTTCGATATCTCAAACTAGTCAAAACATTTACTAAATTTTATCATCGGTATAAGGACATCATTCGTAAATATAGCTCAACATGCAGACTTCTTATACGTTCAGGTATTTCACATCCAATTTTTTATGGAAATAGTCTTTATAAAGCACAAAGGTGTCAGTATTCACCTCAAAACTAACAAAACCTTTGAATAGACTTATTAAGAAGGGATATAGTTACGATACTGTTGTCAGGTCTTTAAAGATTGCATATTTTGGCGTGAATATTGATTCAATTATAGGGTCTTTGCACCGGAACTTTACAAATTTATTAAAAAAACTAGTTGTTGGCATGACACAGGCTATGTTCTTTTCATATATGTTATGATGGTATGATACTAAACCCCTAACGGGAAGGATTGTACTTGATGTTCATATGATGAAATCATAATCTTTTAGTCAGTTTAATTGAAGTCTGGAGCTGGCATGTCAGCTAACTGCTAGTAGTATGTTGTTATTTATGTATTATTGTCATTTTGTTTATTTTCTTTGGTTACATCTTCTGACATCAGACTCGGACTTCTCTTGAACTGAATTCTAATGTGCTTATTGTTATGCGTTTACTTTTCTACATTGGCTAGAGGTATAGGGGAGGGTTGAGATCTCACAAACATGTTTAACCCCGCCGCATTTTTGCGCCTGTCCCAGGTCAGGAGTATCTTGCCTTTGTTAGTCTTGTTTTATTTTATTTTTAGTTTCTTGTGTACAATTTGGAAATTAGTATGGCGTTTATTATCACTGAACTAGTATATATTTGTTTAGGGACCAGTTGAAGGACGCCTCCGGTTGCGGGAATTTCTCGCTACATTGAAGACCTGTTGGTGACCTTCTGCTGTTGTTTTTTTTTCTATGGTGGGGTTGTTGTCTCTTTGGCACATTCCCCATTTCCATTCTCAATTTTACAATTGACACACATTGGTTTTACGATCTTAAAGATTGATGAATTTGAGGATATACATCGTTTTAAATAGGTTGTTATACAATATAAGAATTGCATTGTCTATGTCAATTGCTTTCTTTAGAAATATTTTAATGATATGGACCATTTAATGAAACGTATACAAGTAAATAACTAAAGCACAATACTAATTATAACATGTTCATAGCATTTTAAGTGCCCACAATTATTTACTAGATTAAAAGCCCCAGTCACACTGTCACGTTTCAAGAGCTACGTTTTACGTTTTGAAAGTGTAGCGAAACAGGAATATACGTAACGAAGCGTATCGGTACGTAGTGATCCTTTGTTCAAAACGGGACCTGCCCAATATGTTTTGTAAATTCAACAAACAATGTAGCGAAAATTGAAATAAAGTAGAAACCTAGAAAATACGTATCAAATCCTAGCGGAACGTAACAAAATGTGCTTACTACGTATCGAAACGTATCAAAACGTATCAATGCGTGGTGGAAACGTAAGTATACACGTACTAATTATATGTAGCAAAACGTAACAAGAACGTAGTACAAACCTAGTAAACCCTAGCTTTAAAAATAACGGGGGATTTTTAATAAAAACGTTATGGAAACGTAGCATTTTTAAACGGAATAACACGTGACAGTGTGACTGGACTTTAACCTCGTGTTATACATGTTATATAGATTACCTTTGTTTAGCTCTTGTAACAGATGAATTAAAAAGAAACACAAAAAAATCCAGTATTATCAATTAGGCATACGTGAGCTACAGTATAGACAGTTCGTTTATTATTACCCACTGAGTTGAAGAATATATTACATTGTGAAAACGAACAAAGAGTGTCCGCTTTCACTTAAACGTTTGATTTCTTCCTGATTGTAACTGATTGGTGTATATATTTAGAATGCTATTTAAATTTGAACATAGACAGAATATATTTGATCATATCAAAACATTGCCTTAATTGTTTATAACAAGAGATTTTTAAGCATTATCAAGTTAGGAGAGTTTAAAAAAAAACATCCATAATCTTAATTGTTTAGCACTTGCAGAACCCGAATAACTTTACAGCTTTAGATTAAATATGTCAGCAAGTACTTAGTATTTTCTGATGACCTTTTCGATATGCTCTTTGGCGTAATCCTGTTTCACCAACATTCTACTCAGATACTGATGACGTTTGTAAAGTCTGAGTATGTAAGTTATATTGATATCAATCAATATTAAATCCATCAAGAGGATGTTTTCTATCTGTTTTCAGAAACCATGGCGTTTCAACTGATAAACTTGACAGTTCTCATGACAATATTGGTAGCCCTTCAAGATGTCTGCTTCAGTAAAACAGTGACATGTATGTTAGAATTTTCTATATTATAAAAAGTCAACCATTTTGGGGAAGGATTTCAGTCAGCATTTAAAAAGACAATAACAATCAAAACCAAGGAGTAAACAATGACTTACAAATCCAAAGGACATTTACATCAACAGTTATAAATAATGATTAAGAAACAACACGAACTCCACTAAAAACCGGTCATGAAATCAGGTGCTCCCGAAGGGTAAGCATTTCCTGCACCGTCTACGGCATCCGTCGTGTTATAGATAGACTAAATAGATTTTAGTCGATAGCATTTTTTAAAAATCGCAGCTGACCAAACAGACATTATGTATCCTTAGGTTCAAGTTCATTATAGAAAAAAAAATATATGTTTACATTCAATTGTCAATTAAGAATTGTTCATGACATGAACAGACATAACATTTCTACTGGACATACAGAATAAAAACAGTGTCTGCTTAACTTAATAAACATTTGGTAGCCCTTATCTCTCTCATGCCACTAAAGAAAACAGCAAGCAAGTACAACTTGTGACGTATTTCCATTTAAATTAACACGTATGATGTTAATAAGTATCTTGACAGGTAAAACGAGTATTACAGTCCAATGGGTTATGGTATAGAGCTTAGAGAACGCTGTGATTTGTATGTACTCTGACATAACTACACAATTATTAATATTCATACTTGAATTATATATTCAGAAGTCGTACAGCATTTTAAATCAATGTGAACAAGTTTATTGCTAGACGTTATGTCGATCAGGCTGTCTGTTTTTCTATATTACAACATTATTGATATGTTGATTGTTTGTTGCTTGACGTCTATTATATTGCAAAATGACAAATTATTAGATACAAAAGCTTTTAGTGAATTCTTATATTTTCTTTCGTTCATGCCTACAATGTGCTTAATACTGGTATTTCATTTTTGTTAGATTCCTTTCCAAATGATGCATGTGATGCACCGACGTATGTTGTTGATAAAGATACCAAAGCTTTAATGAAGTTTGAAGGGGATTTAAGCCACTTCGATTGTAGACAAATGTCGTTTACAACTCCTAAATCAGTGTTTTACATATATCGTATGTCCATACGACAACTGCATTTTGACAGTCCTCAATGTCAAAGTATGCTTCATTACAACATATTTGTCACCCATTACAATTATGATACCAACAACTTCGACTATAATGGCGAGGTAATTTGATACTTTGGATTCATTTATATTCGTTGGATACCAATTTTTATGTATTTCATAGGTACAGAAAAACAACGAATATAAATGTTCAACGAAATAGATAAGGAATGTATGCAGACTTTGCCAAAAAATAAAACATCCACGAATATGCAAGTTGTCCTTAAACCACGACAATTGGTACCTATGAAAATTAATGAATCCGCACTACACAATACTATTTTACCTAACGCTTAGGAGATTTTGATTATGAATTTTAGTGTTTGACACTCTTTATCAGGAAATTAAACATTTACATCCTGTTAAGTAAACGGACGTTGCTTTGATAATTAGCATGTGCTCAAAATTGAGCTCTGTTATTACTACGATCGACATGATTACTGACTTTAAGTTTTTCTCTTGTCTCTTTAAAATTTTAAGAACAATTTACCTTCACATTGAATAATATTAAACTATTTTGGAAAATTATTTAAGCGAATTCTTAATATTAATATTAATAACGCTGTATATGCATTATTGAAGACCGTCAATTAAAAACTTTAAAAAAAAAAATCATAAGCCTAATAGAAACATCCAGCAGCAAAAAAGTGAAGAACGACGAAAGGATAGACAAAAAAATATATTTTGTTTTACAAAATTCCGTTACCTCCAACTGTTAAACAAAATATGTTAATCCTGTGTATACGAAGCCACGTCGAATGATATAAAGATTCCACAACTGCAAAGAGTGTATAACGATATTTCTCGACTCGAGACAGTTAAATTTACATACTTAAAGCGCGAGGCTTGCTGGGCTTTTTAAATAATTAAATCTTAACTATTGAGAGTTGAGAAATGTCGTATTACACGAGTTACATCTTATGATTTTATCCTTCCTTTTCAAAGATTTGAGGAAAGTTGTGTACTGTTGATGTGACGTCATCAGACATGGTCGCCTTTATTCATGACGTCACAATAAGAAAATTCAGTTTTATAGAACACCGATACAGTGTACAGTGTTTTATGATAATTACATAACACCAAGTAGTGTTCGACTGATGTTTTTGAACTTTGTAATACTGATAACCTTACATTGTTTATATGTAGTAGTAATTATAAATTGTATGTTGAACACTTTTCTGTTAACTTTCAGATTAAAGGTAAAGATTGCGATAGGGATCCTTACCCTGGTGACCTTTTTCTTTCGAATTGGATATACTTTGTCGATTATGTTTCCTTCGAAGTAAAGAAAAATGATAAAGAACATGATGGATACAACAAACACATTAAAATACCACATGAGGATTTTATACCAGACAAACTAAATGATACTTTTACGTTTGAAATTGAAACAAGAGTAGAATATCACTGTAAGTATATCCATATATGGCTAAAGTTCTAGATATAACCTACATGTCACTATGAATATGCAAACTTATTATTTTGTATGGCAGGTGCTCAGCCAATTTTAACTGTTTTTACTGGGACTTGACTATGAGTGTTGCTGTTTACTTTAACCTATTGTTCAAACAGATTTTTAAAATTTACAATTTAATTGGGACATTTGAATTGACTGACCAGTTGGTATTGTTAGAGTTAAGCCTACGTTGATGATACCTGTAAAGTTTTTATTCACAGTTATGTAAATTTACTTCTACAACTAGATATGCCACCGAGAGCAATAGCGAATACGACTCATCCATTTTCAAAGGCTATGACAGTCATTTTGAAAATTCTTAAGGTAGATTCATGGCATACCGCCATCTTGGATTGCACAATCACTGTAGAAAATCAGTCTAGTTTTTTGCCCAAATCTGCAAATTTGGAGACAGATTTGCAATTTAATGGTTGGACCGTTTTTTTTTTATATAAAGAAAACTTGGTGATTTATTGTATACTTCCAAATATTTAAACAAATATCATTTTTTTTTTAGAAAATAATTCTTTTTCAAATGAGTCTTTCAAATGGAGATACCTCTTTATTAAAAAAAATATACCTAAATAATAAGTTTGTTTTTAATTTTTTACTTGCAACAAGAAAATAAGTTCGGTAAAACCATTTTTTCTTTTTATTTTCTTAAAACATTATAAAGCCTATCTTCTCACAAGTTATTTCAAAACACTATCTCATAGAATTGTTTGTATGCTCAAATTTTTTTTTCTAACCAAATCTAGGCAATTTTCAACGACATGAAAAAATAGCCGGTTGCATATACTTTTATTTATATTTTTCAAAAAAGCATTTTTAAATCTTCATTTTGACAATACAAAAAAAAAATCTGTCTCAAAAAGTTTAAACTTATGATCAACCTGAAGTGAAATGACTATACATGTCAACTATTATTTCTGTGAAGAGTCTTACATTTTAGAGCTTTTTTACTGTTTCTATGTTAACAGCCGCCATTTGAAAATTCCAAAGTGATCCGACAATCGGCAATTACCAATTAACATTTTGTGAAGTTAAATATACTTTTTAGCATTTGTTATTATTTTGGGGCATTTTTGCTGTATCCATGGTAAAAACTACCATTTTTGATCATTCAAATGTCTCTTGCATAATTGCATATAGTGTTTCACATCATTACACAGTTCCATAAACAATGGTTTATTCATTTCCAAGAAGCATAATGTGTTGAAGAATGAAAATAAGAACAAAAACGTAGATTAACAAAATATCACCCCTTTTCTGTTGAGGGCGCCAGCAATTACAGATTATATGTAAGATGTCTTGTTAGTGGCTTCATTTTAAAAAAATGTTAAATAAAGAATATTCTAATTTGATTTCTTTTTCAAAAAGACGATGTTATTGCTGGTGTATCAGGTGGAGTTGCTGGATTTTTGGTCTTATGCGGATTGGTCGTTTATTGGTGCATCTGTTGTCGTCAAAGAAAAAGACGAAGCGGTAGATACTGTTATGCATGTCTAACAAATAGACCGGGAAACATTAGTAAGTCTGACTGTTTTCATTAAATGAAGGGCGAATAATAGTTACCAAAGGCACAAAGGTTACAATTTAAATCGAATATAGACAACGCATTGCAATGTGATGATTTGGTCCTGGTTTTCTGAAAATGTCTCCGATTTTATACATATTCAAGCTGATGAAATAAAATTCATTAAACACATCGTTTTTTGTTTTGTACATTTTCATACGATTTCAGTAATGATAATGTGTAAATAAATCAATACTAATGTGTGTATACACTTATTTGAACACAGTTTGTTAAACTAAAGTCAAAGGAAAACATGTAGAGATATTTTAAAAAATTATTTGCATTTTTTATTCTTGTTTTACTTATCAAAGTGTTTACTTGAAGTTTAAATGATTTTGCAAAGTTCCAATTCTATATTTGATTATATATTTATACCTCATTTCATATATGTATGTGTTTGTAGATGCAGGAGGTCTCTCGGCAGAATGTTCCGTAAGCGAATTATTGTTATGTTCCTGTATCTTGTGTAGACCTAAGAACCAGAATGAAATTGTACAGGGATCAAATACACTTGACAAGGGTAAGTTTTATACAGTTAGGCTGCATATCTTTTTATTTAAATTATAAACACATCTGATCTCCTGTATCATGTATATCAAAATTGCAATCTTCGTAATCGACATATGTGTCAAGTAAAGTTAGATTAAAATGAAAAAAAATCTATACTATGTATACATAAGACTTGTTTTTTTTTAATATTGTAAAGACGATACTATGACTATTCGGATAGGAGGGTCTAGTCACTCTACAGCTGTCCAATAACGAAAATAATTCCGACCTCAAGTCAGTCACTCTTGTAATTTAGTATGGTGGTGTGATTGCCTTTTAGACCGGCTTAATACAAAAATACAACCATACACAATTGTTACAACAACTGGTCAACATTGGCATTCCACAATGAACATCATAAGCTATCAATGGTACCAGGATAACAAGTGCATCATTGACAATGAGAAAACTTACGTCCTGATGAAAATTTAAAACGTATAAAAAATTAACAAAAACATATGAATATAAAGTGTGACAGATAGATAACAACGATAGTCACTAGTTACAAATGTTTTTTTTTTATGACAGCCATTTAACCTTTCACAAACCTGTTAATATGTTGTAACAGTTATATTCAAGATAACATTATGTTGTAGAATTTTGCTGAAAAAATACGTCGCATCTGATAGAAAATGAGCAATAAATAACACAAACAAAACCATATAAATACAAATAATTGTGATCAGCATTTCTAATTTTGATTGAAAAGTAATTTGACATTTAGTCATTACTATCAGATTTGATACATGTTTGATTTTTTTTTAATTTGACTGCATTGGTGATGTTGAATGATAATGCACAAGAACTGGATTTCTATAATGTTCAACTATAGAGATATTACGTATTAAACAAAAATTTACAGTATTCTGGTTTCTGTTTGGTAATTTTTGAACGAATCTAAGGTGTAGAACCGAGTAGGACAAAGGAAAGAATCACATGTTAAACACAAAACAAAGAAAGGAGTAGAAATAAGCTAAAGTATGTATTCATGTGTCTTTAACGGGTTGTAATTTTATAACATCTTATGAATAATGTTAACTATTTATTTTATTGTTTATAGTTTCTATCAGACCTGATATGGATGAGGAATCGGAACCTGTAAATAGTCTTACAGAAGAACACACAGCTCCTCTTATTCAGTGTGAATAAGAAGACAATCGAAATATCTTGTCCGAATACAACTATATTTAAACTGTTATACCTCAATAACAGCAAATACACAATGTGTTTTTTTTATTTCTCTTGTTTGATCACCATAATTTTAATTGTATAGATACATTTTCACTGGTGTTAAACTGATAATCGTAACTAGAATTAAACAACGATCCCAAACAAGAAAAATGCCATTGAGTTACAATAATCATCCTGATTTTTTTACGGCAATTTTCAAAGCGCTTAGACAAGTAAAGTGCACCGTTACGATTCAAATGTGGTGTAATGGTATAAAAAAAACTTTTCAGCTGAGTAACAACTACAGGCTAAATTTGAGAAAAATGATATAAGGTGTTACCTATTTCTGTCATCGCTATAATAGGATCGTCGTAATTCCAGTAACGATCATCATTTTAACACCAGTGATTTTATCGAAAAGGGGTTTGAAAGTATATGCCACAGGAATTGATATCTTATAATGGTTTAATATCTAGTTTTCTTATTATTTCCATAACGGAAGAAAATGTAAATAACATCATTTCATGAAATGTCACTGTAGATAATGTCATTAATAAAACAACATATCTAAATTTAAAACCCAATGTTCCTATAACTTAACATCACACAATAGTGACAGGTTGATTTTTAAAAATTACACTTAATAGTGATAGTTTATCCTCCCAGTCCGACAATATATGTATTTTTTTGTATCCGTTTGATAAACTACAACTTACGTTTATATTCAGGCGAGTAAGGTTGTCATTAGAATGATAGGTTATTAGGTTAAAGTTCAGTGATTTCTATTAATTTTTTAATGGTTTTATGTTAATTTTTTTGATCTTGTAAATATACATAAAGATTTTTTTTGAAATATTTTTGACTTTATAAAAAAAGAAGTAAAACTCAATTCGAAAACAACGAAATTTCCAGAGATTATAGTAATTTTCATATTAGTTTTTATCACAGACTATTTATTCAAGGAATTCCTTTATTTAATTTCCTTCAATTTATACAACGACAAATTAAAAGCAACAGTATTTTATCGATATTGATATTTTAAAATGAGTAAAAGATGTCTTAAATTATTGTAGACCACAAAAACTATGCAAACATGTACATTTTTGTAACTGCAGTCTAAAATTACAACATTTTATGTTTACAACAAAAACTCATTTTATCTTAAGCGTGCATTATTAAATCTTATAAATGGGAATAAATATTTACACAGTAAATAACTTTTTTTTCTAAATATCACAGTTCAAGGTTGGGACGGTATTTTATGGGGTACAAACGTAATTTTTTCAAAGTGCTGATACGATGGGAGTAATGTTTTGTTTGAACTAGCAATACATTTAAAGAAGACATGGTTGTTTTTGCAACATGAGACTTGATAACAGACAATCTCATTGATACTTTCAAGTTTCGAATTTAAGCAAACTAGGATTACAACTGTCAGCATTTTAGTTATTTCTTGGAAAATTTTACATGATACAATAAAATAGACAGCGCATTAATGACCACAAAACAAAACTCGAAAAACACACGAAAGGTTACCCTATAGTCTTCCACAATATATTATTACCGAAATAGTATTCAGGTATTCATAATTCTAAATCATCTAGAGTAAAATGCTGTCAGTAGATATATATAGATTCTACCACTGCGTCGAGTGTAATAATAATCTGAAATAAAAAACAACTTCAAACAAATGGTAAATAGCACATGCTATTTTCCAAAAAACAATCAACAATTCCGAAACAAAAACAGAAGGAAAGAACAATATTCCTCAATCTGAAATTGACACTTGCTTGTCCAACGGTAATAATAAATCGTAGTATATAAATTCAAATCCAAATCAGAATAAACATGAAAATATAGGTGATGTTATAAGAAAATCGAGATAAATCTCTTGATTGAGTAATAAGTCATTTGAGGAACAATTTTTATAAAAGAAATCCCCGATCATTTGCCAGTTGCATTTTATACATGAACAAACTTTAAGTTGAGCAAATTCATGTATACTTCTTGTTGTCAATTCTCAAAATCAAGTGGGTTTGATTGGAGGATTCCCAAAGGAGTTATAGAATGATTGTTCACACAAGAGTAAGAATGCATTTGTGTATATTTTTATTTTGTCAACTTAGGGAACGATTAAATGAAATATACTGCTATGCATATTCAACATACATACCTGGTTACTGTAGCGTTAATCTTCTGTAACGCTCAATGGTTGATTTAGGTACAGACAAATGTTCATCTAAACTTCTATCCTTATTGAATGGGGATTGAAATTTCTGCTTAACATCGTATGAACATGTGCTGCTATTAGATGTTCAACCACTTACTTTTCATTCATATCAACCATCTTTGAAGATCTGAAAATACATTAGTTTTACATGTAATGCGATCGAAGCAGTTTTCTGACAAAAATCACTAACAGATGCACTCAAAGCAAAACACTGAAAGCCAGAATGTGCACCATGAACTCTTGATGATCTAAAGTAAGGTCCTATATCGATAACCAATTCAATTTTTCATGAGGAAATGAGACAGTAATGTTCTTACAAGTTCATTAACGGTTATTTCAAGAAACAATGTATGTAATAAATCATGTCAGTGCCAAAAGCATTGACTTTTGAAATAATGATTTCCTCGGGAACAAATTAAGACGACAATAGTTTATAAAGTTTTATGTTTCGTAAATCGATAAAAACATTAAAAAGATAAAAGACACATCAAGGTAACTAACAAAAACTGAGAGAATCGCATGAGCTCCAAAAGGTGCGAGACCGGGTGAGGCCGACAAGTTAAGCTGCTACTGCTTTTGATGCAGCTAACTCTGTGGATCACGCCTCTGATTACGAAGTTCGTATATTGTGAACAATCACGAGCTTAATGTATAAACTGAGATCTTAAAAAAACTATACGAAAAAGCAGAGGATATGTTGAACGCCTTAAAGATAACATGTAGGACAGTGATACCAGTGAATCTTTCATTTGATTAGTTTGGTAGAAACGACTAAAGATGAAAATTATCGTCAGGTTATTTAATAGTATTTGGAATCGTTTAATCTAGTAGATACAAAAAGCATGGATATTGGATAAAAAATTTATACAATAACTGTTTGATGAAATTAAAATTGTTTCAAAGTTTACTACAGAAGTGTTAGACAATGGTTTCTCTGCAGGATTTGCATTTGCTGAAATATAACTGTGTTCTTGTGTTCTCTGCAGAATACACCAATGTTCATAACAGGAATCAGAGCATTGTGAGATAAGTACACGATGTACAAAAAATGTATACTTGTAGATGTAATGTAGATAATGATTATTGATAGTGTGAAAAAATCTTTCTTTAGTCTATGCATATTATTTCTTCTGAAAATCGATTTATTGCAAGAGTGTCTGACTCATTATGATACCGTTAACTACTTAAATACCTTATGCATATATATTTCCTCGTTATCGTTTTTGCTTTTTACTACTTTTACGGACTTTATATTTAAAAGAACAACTAGTATGACATGCAATCAACAAATTCATTGGTATGGTAATTAAAATGTGTATGATAATGCATCACATAATTTCACTCAGTATTGTTCACGTTCAGTGACCCTATTAAAATGACAAGTTCATAAATGATCAAAGTCAAGGGTTTTGATGAAAATTTGCACGCAACTTCACTACCAGAAAGTTTTTCATCTGCTGTTCTGTTGCTACAATGTCCGACGAAAGGGATGTGTAACCCCGCCACATTGTGTACGTGTCGTTTCAAAGTCAGGAGCATGACATTCAGTGGTTGTTTTTGTTTGCTGTATAACATATTGTTCTATTGGTGTTGTGTATATAATTCAGTTCGTTGGTTTTCTAGTTTGAATTGTTTTCTAGTTTGTTTTATCATATGGTGTCTGGTAAATAGCTCTCTCTTTCTCCCTCTCTCTCAAACAAAAAATCAAATGTGTGCAAATTTTCAATTACCTTTGCATAATAGAATGTAATATATATAGTATGTATGAATATGTTCACTTTGATTAAGTAATTGATGTTGTTTTGTCATTATGCCCAATATAAAATGATTTTGTCAATTGAAGTGGAACGTTTTGAAGTTAGGGATTTCTGTGAGCCTATTCTAAATTTAACCAATCTCAATTACACTGTTCATATTATGTCGTTATCTGGTATAAAGATAAAATCTTAATGCAGCGTTTTAAATTTAAATCCTGTTTGAGTGCAAATGTTTTACTGTACACCAATGTTAGTCATTTAAATTTAAATCAAACCACTCCTGACACTCCATTGTTGTCTTCTTGTAATCAAATTATAACCGAAATGCAGCCATCAATTTCAAAGTGTAGAGCAGCATGGTTCAATATTAGCAAAGTATACACTTCAAGCCTGCTGTGAGCATACGACCTTTTCTTACATATGTGTTATATAATATAGTTTATCTTAGATTTGTTTGTAATTATGTGTCTGATATTCATTATACTCATAAAGTAAACGTCATTTTTTTGTACTGATTGTATTCGTTCCTCTATTATGTACATTGTGTTTTCCCACTGATTTATATAAAAAAGGAAGCATGTTGACATTATGAAAATAATAGTTAACCCCGACAACTTTTTATTGACCCTTCCTTAGTATAACACATCGTTAGTTTAGTGAAATCTTAAAGTTAATGTTTATTGGGAGAATTTAGTGTTAATGGTAGGTGTTTGGTAGTCTCTGTTCAATTTATTTAAATGTTTTTGTTTTTGATTTTTGTCGCAGAGATACTGTCCTGTTTTATCCACAACCTACATATGTCTTTATGTATTCAAAAGTGACGAACCAAGTATATGTAAGCGTATGGTTAAGTATCTTTAATTTTCAAGTTTGTTTCAAATAATTACTTTGGTGTACCATAATTACAAGGTCTTCATGATGTATCTTCTTTAAGTTATGTTTGATTTTATCATACTTCTTATTTAGTCATATTTAAAATTAAATGATTTAATAAAAACTCAGATAATAAATGAATTCCATATCATAGGTTAGTTCTTGTATTACAATGCATGTATTTTAAACTATTTATATGTTCCCGTTCTTTATCCCTTTGTGAAGATGCATTTTTTTAATAAACAGGTTATATCAATAAAGGCAACAGTAGTATACCGCTATTATCAATATTATGAATCTGTTCGATGATTATCAAATAAATATATAAAATAAACTAAATTTTTTTTTTTATTCTGTCATGAATGAGTTAGTCTATAGTTTCCGCTATGGTTCTGGTTGGTTGATATTTATATCGCCTATACAGTGAATTATACAAAAAGCCACTACATTCATATACAGGTGCATATTTTGATCGTTTAATATAACTATTAAACGAAGTGCACATTTATTAAGGTAAGAAACTTTTATCAATGTTGATATCTTTCTAACACATTTAGATCTGAGTTTGATTAACATTAACTACATCAACGGCTTGTCATCATAACATAATTTTAGCTCTGTAGTTTATATGCCTTTACTAATGTAAGATTGAAAACAATTAAGTAATGGTATACTTTCTGAAATGTTATTATTGTAATATTATTCCTCGTGACATTATTTTGCTGTTTAATCCTACCGAAAATTACTTGTCATGAAACACAAAACGACAGACGCTAGTAGCACGGCTTTCAATTCAAAGTACCGGAGCTCGACGCTTGTTTGTTTTTATCTACCTTCGGTTATCAGCGTGGTAATTATAGACTGTCGTTGTTACTTATTTTGTGGACATGGTGTCGATCTTCCAATGGCTAATGAGATTTGTATGTGAAAAAAAGTTATCAAAGGTACCAGGATTATAGTTTAGTACGCCAGACGCGCGTTTCGACTACATAAGACTCACCAGTGACAAGCTCTTTGTGGTCTTCTTCTATAAAAAAAATGTTTCTTCTCATATTTATACATTCATGTCATTAGTATTGCAATTAAAATTTATGTGAGGACAATTTCTATAAATATGTTCAACGTTTTTTTATGTAAATTAAAGAACATTCAAAACCGAAATAACATTTTCTGAATGAGTGAAACCTTTGAAGTATAAATGCAACGTATAACTTTTTGTATTTTAAGATATACATGTAGAGTAATGGCTTCAAAATACGTACCTCGAAAATAATTTAAAAAAAAGATATCCGCCAAATCATCAAGATCATGCAAACGACCTAGTTTTGGTACAATTAATTTTTAAATGCATCAATTAAAATTTGTGTTGCTGAAATTGATAACTAAAACATGTTCAAAGCTATATCTTGTTGTTTCTTTACGAATAAAATTATGACAATTTTAAAGTTGGTCCTTTTGCACAACAGGTAATGTTTTATGAAAGATTTTAAACATACAGTTTATTTGACACATTTTAATAAGATATATTTATATTTTTCCAATGAAAACATATTTTTTAGACATGAAATACAATTGATTAAAACCCAATTGCATCCTGTTTCACATAAACTCATGGCAGATTTTCATTTAAATAAGATTTCAAAGACTTAGTTATCTAAAATTTAATGTATCATCATGACACAACTTTTTAAATAAATTATTCTTTTATTCTTTTCACACAATTCTAAATTATATGGAATGTAAAATTTCAGAGGGATAATTTCAATTAGAGTATATTTTAAACATCAATATTCAAATGAAGTAAACATTTGTGTTTTGTAAAAACAGTATATTATTGACATATTGGTCAATTTTCATCAAAATCTCATATGGTTTATAAAAGTTAATAACATTTTGAAAGCTAATTACTTGATTTACATTCTAAATGAAAAGCGTCATGTTGCACCTTTTGATTGAAAGCATACGATATGATAGCAGCAACATTATATAAAATAAACTTTGTTAAAGCCCATTTAATCCTGTCAAAAACTTTCTCTCTCGAGAGTTGACAACACTGTCATTACACATTCAAGAAAGTATCAAAACAATACTAAACTCCGAGGTTAGTTGAAAAAAGGAAGTTCATAAAACCGGACAAAAGAAACATCAGACTTTCTCTAATTTTTGGGCATTTTCACATTTCTTGAGCGGTTTGAGAAAAAATATTTCTCCTCACTAGTGAAAAATCTGTTCTCGGCAAATGATTGGTCGAAATTTAATTGTGACGTTATATTTTTTCGAACATGCCTGGTTACATTACATAAAACTTTCTCCAAATCTTTGAAAAGTAGGGATAAAAATCATTAGAGAAACTGATTCCGCAACTACAACTCGTGTATTACGATATTTCACCACTCTCCACAGTTACATTCTAATTATTTTAAAAGCTCGACAAGCCTCGCGCTGATTAACTTTTAGTTCCCATTTAATACGGCTGACTAGAAAAGAAACCCATAAAACTGCTCATGTTGACATATACAACGAAAAGCAATCACTGTCAGTTAAGCATACATTAAACGTACCCGAAGTTTATATTGATGACGACCTTGTCATTAAAGAAATTAAAACCACTGAGGATATGAATGTTATTGATGAAGTCCATATTTAATATTATCTAAGTTACATATCAAAAAAAGAATTTTGACAATTAATCATTTCTTATATGCTAGATAGATACACATGAATAATGAAATCTTATTAAGTTGTGTGTCAAATATTTATAATCAAGTAAAATAAAGTCCTGGATGTGACTATTTCAAAGCATCATTTCTGCTCTAAGTATCAAACGTGTGAAACATTTCAAACTATAGTTCAAGCATGCAAAAGATATTCGTTTTAAAATGTTTGCCTTTTTTATAAATGATCTGTTTTAAATACTGTTTTTGATAAAAAAAAAAAAAAAAAAAAAAGAAAAAGAAAAAAAAAGAGTCAATTATAAAAAAAATTAAATTAAAAAAAAAACAGACTCAAGTAATGGCGACAAAAGATACAGTCAACAGGTTATATTTATGTCCTGTTTTTGATAGTTGATTAATTAACCTTTCCATTATAACATATAGACATCATCCAAGCAACTCAAACAGCTGATAGCATGTGACATAAATGTGGTACCTGAAAAAAAACCATACTGAGGTACACATTCTCTTTCCTTGTATAATATAAATGAGAAGATGAGGTATGAGTGCCAATGAGACAACTATCCATTCAAGTCACAATGTGCAAAAAGGAAACAATTATAGGTCAAAGTACGGCCTTCAACACGGAGCCTTGGCTCACACGAAACAGCAAGCTATAAAGAGACCCAATAACCCTATATTATACACGCTCTTGATAATTTATATCACAAGCAAGAACAAATGTCTGTTATTATTTCTAGATTCGATATGTAAAACATGATAATGTACAACAAATGTTTTTATTTAAATGAATAACACCCATTTACCTTTAGTGATAATAATTTGAAATTACTCTGTAGTCTGCAAAAACAGATAGTAATAAAAATACCAAATTCCAAGGTAAATTTAGATAAATGGTAAACAACTGTCATACTCCTGACTTGGTACAGGCAATATTTCATTGCGGCTGTTATTGTTTGCACGCTCAAACCCCTTATCTATGTCCCATTTCTTATAACCTCGTTTAATATATAAATTGCATAGAAAATCAACTTAACGATGTTAGAGTAGATCTGATTCGTAACTTCCTCCCCGACCGGGGCTTAAACCTGTACTTTTTTATTTCTAACTTCCACGAAAACACCACCTAGCATTGTGCAGAGACCTTATCCCTCCTCTAACTCTAGCTTATTGTAATATAATATATATATACAACGTTCAAACCTATTATTGCGTTGGATAAAAACCGCAAATTGAATACGTGTGCATGCCAAACAAAATCATACACATATATAGCTGTATCTGTTCGTAATTAAATAACTTTAAAAGCCATACACCATTAGATGATAATATCGTATTTAAACGCTCAAATTTTTCACAATAAAGATATTTATATTTTAACTTATATAACTTTTAAATGTCATAAGATGGGGGTCATAAATATGGTGGTTCTTAATATGGGGGTTATAATAAGTTCGCAGCGTATGAGATACACAACTTATCGAACTTGAACTGAAACTGTTTAAACATCAATCATCATAAACGTGTATCATACTATGATTATGAATATGTTGTTGTAATGCGTTTTTTGTAAACAAGAATTATTTATTATTACTGATTATACTGCTGCGTAAATAAACTCATCATAGATACCAGGATTGAAATTTAATATTTGCGCCAGAGGCGCGTTTTGTCTACAATAGACTCATCAGTGACGCTCGAATAAAAAAAAATGTTAAAAAGGCCAAATAAAGTACGAAGTTGAAGAGCATTGAGGACCAAAAATTCCAAAAACATATAAGAATTAAATTCCATTTTTTTAACGTTGAAATTCGAACAAAATATGTGTGCTATCGCATTGGTGCCGCTCACTGACCTATACCTACAAATAATACCTTATTCTTTTTTAACAGTGTCGTCAAATGTTATCGAAAGTTGAGTACAAAATGAATAGTGATCTTTAAACAATTTTGTTTTTAATTGTAAAATGTGGAGTTCATCTAGCATTGTCGTTAATAATGTTTTCCTTTTTTTAAAAGAAAGACTCTACTGTATCTTCTATGCCTATTTTTCCGAAAAAACAAAATGTCAGATGATTACGCAAAATGTTAAAAAGGAATTAGTTATCAAGTATCGACGATCGTACTTTATCTTGTGGTCACCAATAAGAACTACCGTTTTCTCTCATTGCATTTTTCTCACCTGACATCGACAACTTTTTAGCAGTTTATCTGTGAACGCGAAATAGTTATCGAATTGTTTTAATGATTTATATTAACAGGTCGCAACTTTGTTATATAGTGTCATTTCGTAAAAAGTAAAATCACAAAAATACTGAACTTAGAGTAAAATCAATTCGGAAAGAACATAATCACATGGCAAAATCAAAAAACAAAACGCATCAAAAACGAATGGACAAGAACTGTCATAGTTCTGACTTGGTACAGGCATTTTCAAATGTTGAAAATGGTGGATTAAACCTGGTTTTATAGCCTGAATGATTTTGACGTTTATGGTTCAACGTATTTAGTAATTCATAATAGAAATATATCATAATGACATAAAATAGAACAATATCATACTGACGGGATCTTTTAAAGTACAGAGTCACGTTATAGTAACCAAAGAAAAAACAAAAAGTCGCATATATAATACACGCCACCAAAAAATGAAAGACAATACAAACACATTGACGAGATGTATAAGTACCGAGCCACGTCAAACGGATATCACTACAAACCATTCAACAGTAAAAGTTATATTAATAATAGAACAAAGACAAATGAAAGAACTATAAAACACGTTGTTAAGATTATAAACAACATCAGTACGCAGAATCTATACATCAAGACCATCGTGTATTATTTGTGAAGTTGATACGAAATATTTATCAAGAAGGTCTTGGTACCTTCCGATGAACTTTTTAAGAAAAAGGACGAGACGTTCTTTGACATACCCCTGGTTCCTCAACTTTCTGCTCAGACACTGTAACATGTGTAAAGCGTAAGTCACAATGACCTAAGATCTTTACTTCATGCATTGAGTAAGAAATTGATGGTAAAGGTTAGAAATCAATAGTTTCGCTTTTTTTTTCTTTTTAACTCAGACCAAGAAATATTTTTAGAAGGAATAAAGATACAAAATATATAATTTGTTTCATTTATGATTTTTTGCACAAAATCCATGTGAATTTAAAAAAAATGTTCAAGATAAGGAGGGACCAGACCCCCTGCCCCCCTTAATCCGCTTTTGACTGTTTCATATCTGATAGCTAAGAATGCAGACATTCTTATACCACGCGTACAAAATAAGAGAACAATTCACATTATTTTGTTTTTACTGAGAATAAGACGAAAAAATATTTGGTCAACAAAATATATTATTCTTTTGTGTTATTGAATAAAAAAAAACATTTCTTTTAAAACGATCGTTTAAATGTCAAATCGAGAAAAACAATATTGTCTTCTCAAAAGATGAATGGTTAGTGCAGGTGTATATACAGTTTTTTCGTGCAACTAAACATAATGAAGTTATCTCAGATTTCAAGGTAACACCGTCACACAAATAAAAGATATTACCTTTTTGATGAAATATCAACATACATTTCATATTTTAGACGCCCTAAGATTAGAAATTTACCTGTAAGTAGTATAGCCTTTTAGTATTATTTAATTTATATATAAATCTGCAATTATCTGTCGAATTAGTTATTATTTTGCAATAAACAGCTTTGTTTCAAATGTTTATTAAGATCTAGTACACATATGTATATTCATATTTGATTTTATTAAGTTTCATTATATAGCAGTCGTATATTTTGTTTGTCCAGGCGAGAATGGGTGAAACTGATGGTGGTGCATCTGGCACTAAAAAGTATAAAGTGACTAAATCAAAAATAATGCAGAAAATTAGAACAAGCCCTAAAAGGTATAGAGTTGGCGCAACAGGATCAATAAACGAACGCATCTCTAACTATCCGTTGGAATTCGCTGGACGAAAGGTGTATTATGCTAAAACACGTTCAAACTCTTGTCTTAAAAAATGGGAAAATGAAGCTTTAGAACTTCTATCGTCAACACAAACACATAATCAGCAAAAGAAAAGTAACATTTCAGAGGGTATGCAGGGATTTTTATACATAATAGATATGAACTAAGTTACTATTAAATTTGTTTTCTTCAAAGTTATGTCATAACAAAATATGGAAGATTTTAAACTGACAAACATAGTTTACATATGACACAGCATTAAGTGTGTTAGTAACAGTGAAATTTAAACAGAGGATGTTTTGTATGCTGATTTCCGTTTGGGGTATGGATGCTAAGTAAAAAATAAATTCTGCAACATATATACAAACATGAAGTGTATTTGATAATATTAAAAGAATACCATGAGTAGAATATATAGTAACATGTATATCCAAATTTATTAAACAACTGTTCTTTATAGAAAGACGATATTTTACTGTTGAATTTATGCCATGCAAATTTTCGCTCTTTGTGTTGTGTGCATGTGTTGATTGTATGTCATGGACATGATGCATGGATTCAAGCATATTTTTTTTACCAAAAAATGCTCCCTTTAAATAGCAAAACAAATTTAGGAGTCAGGGATTTCTTTAACGTTGCGGTCATAACAAATACCTCAAATTATATTGATAACATAACCAGATATTTTTACTGATGCATTTTAATTTGTAAAGGATTTTCGACTAATTCGATCCGAATTCATGTTAAATTGAAAATAAGACATTGTCCTTGGATCGTTTTGTTACTGCCTTTAAACGTAACTTATGCCAGGTCTATTCTTAAGTTATATACACAGGAAAACGTTGTCAAGACCCTCCCTCCATACAATTTTACTAAGTCTAGACCAATTTATATCTAAAAAAATAGATAAACAGGAAGTTAATATGACCAACATTTGATTTGGGAACAGGACTTATATTATCGATTCATTCAAACGCTTAGGGTCCTTTTATAGCTGACTATGCGGTATGGACTTTGATCATTGTTGAAAGCCTTACGGTGACCTATAGGTGTAAATTCCTGTGTAATTCTGTCTCATGTGGAGAGTTGTCTCAATGGCAATCATACCACAGCTTCTTTTTTTATATTTGAGTTCATTCCTGTGTCGGACGAACTGATAGCAGCAGTATGTCAATGCTCTTTTTAAACTTGCAGTAAGTACAAACTTTTGGAAATTTGTGGTAGATGTTTTTTAGATGACAAGGCTTCTGTAGTTCCTAACCTATTAACAAATATATCTTAATAATAATTCTGCAGTACTGACTCGTTTGCCATAACAACAATAGTACATTTCATCTAGCTAAAGAATTGAATGTAAACAGTATTTTAACAAAGAAGATCTATTTTAATAGTTGTCACTTGTTAAAGGACTACACACTTCAAATTAACTCAATATCATCAAACTAGGCCATAGACAAATGGACGCGATGGTATGCACACAAATATAACGTAGTTAATAATAAAAGAAACAGTTTGTAAATATAGCTCAACATGCAGACTTCTTATACGTTCAGGTATTTCACATCCAATTTTTTATGGAAATATTCTTTATCAAGCACAAAGGTGTCAGTATTCACCTAAAAAACTAACAAAACCTTTGAATAGTCTTATTAAGAAGGGATATAGTTACGATACTGTTGTCAGGTCATTAAAGATTGCATATTTTGGCGTTAATATTGATTCACTTATAGGGTCTTTGCATCGGAACTAAACACATTTATTCAAAAACCAGTTGTTGGCATGACACGGGTTATGTTCTTCTCATATATGTTATGATGGTATGATACTAAACCCCTAACGGGAAGGATTGTGCCTGATGTTCATATGATGAAATCATAATCTTTCAGTCAGTTTAATTGAAGTCTGGAGCTGGCATGTCAGTTAACTGCTAGTAGTCTGTTTTTATTTATGTATTATTGTCATTTTGTTTATTTTCTTTGGTTACATCTTCTGACATCAGACTCGGACTTCTCTTAAAAAAATTTAATGTGCGTATTGTTATGCGTTTACTTTTCTACATTGGCTAGAGGTATAGGGGGAGGGTTGAGATCTCACAAACATGTTTAACCCCGCCGCATTTTTGCACCTGTCCCAAGTCAGGAGCCTCTGGTCTTTGTTAGTCTTGTATTATTTTAATTTTAGTTTCTTGTGTATGATTTTGAAATTAGTATGGCGTTCATTATCACTGGACTAGTATATATTTGTTAAGGGGCCAGCTGAAGGACGCCTCCGGGTGCGGGAATTTCTCGCTACATTGAAGACCTGTTGGTGACCTTCTGCTGTTGTTATTTTTTCTATGGTAGGGTTATTGTCTCTTTGGCACATTCCCCATTTCCATTCTCAATTTTATGGTTCTAAACTATACATAGCAAAACTTATGTTCATCGCAAAATATACAACAGACAATGATTTAACGTCAATAATAACACTAGAAGTATTCTTTTGATTTCTTTAAGTCAAACAAGAAATTTTAACTTACGTCTTTCAGTTTTTCAGTTTTAAGATTGCTAATATGGCAAATACTGGTTTGAAAAAATATTTTATAAAAAATATGCAGGTGCAGTCATCTTTCAATAAATCTATGTCTATCATTGTGATACAATTTCGGAACTATGAACTAGTTGATACTATCGTAACCATAAGAGGTATCACTACAAGCATACATTCCTGGACACTTCCGAAACATGTGCATTTGTACACCTTACAAAGAGGGAAAAACGAATACCCCCACCGTTAAAAGAATTATAAACGCGATCCTTTTTTTTTAAACTTGGGAAGATACACATTTAGACTTTTGTTTTGTATAAGATGCTTTTGGCTTTGAACTAGCTGTCAGTAATTGCAAGTACTCTCATATCTTTACTTTGTACGATTTTTTGTTGTGGGATGTATATGTTGTGAACAAGTTATCATTTTGTAAAAAAGAATTGTACAAATTTTAATTTGTGTTTGGCTTTGTACAAATTGTAATTTGTACAAAAAGTGCTTGTACACATTATAAATTTGTACAAAATTGGACTTAAATTCACTTATAACTTGTAGAATAATTTACAGTATGGATTTCGTTTTAAAAAATAGCATTGATACAAACAATACAATTTTAATTCAATGACTACACAATAAACCTAATTTACAAAATACATTGATACCCACTTAGAGAGAGGAAATGTGATTGATACTTGCATGCCAGTTAACTCTGATGGTACAAAAGAAATTGGCCCCAGTGATAATTCTGATAGAATAATGAAAAATTGCCTCAGTGACAATGCTGATAGTATTATAGAAATTGACCCCAGTGACAATCCTGATAGTATAACAGAATTTGCTCCAGTGACAATTCTGATAGTATGATAGAAATTGGACCCAGTTACAATTATGATAGTATAATAGAAATTGGCCCCAGTTAAAACAAGGATGATACCGACGTTGAAACATCAATAATGATTATCCTCTTGATATAAGGACTATTTATTTTATTTATTTATTTATAATTATAATAGAAATTGGCCCCACTAACAATTCTGATAGTATAATAGAAGTTGACCCCAATGATAATACTGATAGTATAATAGAAATTGCCCCAGTGACAATCAGGATGACCCTGATTTTGAAACACCAATCATGATTATCCCCTTGAAATAAAGATTATTTATTTCATTTTTGTATTTATAAAAAGAAATTGGCCCCAGTGACAATTTTTACAGTATTATAGAAAACGTCCCCAGTGAAAATGCTGATAGTATAATAGAATTTGACCCCCGTGACAATTTTGATAGAGTAATAGAAATTGGCTCCAGTGACAATTCTGATAGTAAGATAGAAATTGGACCCAGTCACAATTTTGATAGTATAATAGAAATTGGCCCGAGTAAAAACAAGTGAAACTGCGAGCTACTGCTCACTGATGATATCCCCGCCGCAAGTGGATAATATTAATAGTGTAAAAATATGCAAGTGTTCGGTAAACAGGAAGTTGTCGAGTGATGAATCTGAAAACGCATCACACGGTATAGCTGACTTATATAAATCCTGAAACCAAATTTCAGAAATCCTTGTATTGTAGTTCCTGAGAAAAATGTGACGAAAATTTTCAACTTGGCTATCATGTGTAAAATCATACAAGTGTTCGGTAAACAGGAAGTCGATGAATGATGAATCTGAAAACGCATCACACGGTATGGCTGACATATATAAATGTTGATACCAAATTACAGAAAGGGTGGATGTGTAGTTCCTGAGAAAAATGTGACAAAAGTTTCATGGGACGGACTGACTGACGGACGGACTGATGGACGGACGGACGGACTGACGGACGGACAGTATACCCCCTTTTTTTCAAAGCGGGGGTATAATTAGAATGATACTGAAGTTGAAACAGCAATCATGATTATCCTCTTGAAATAAGGATTATTTATTCTATTTATTTATTTATAATAGAAATTGGCCCCAATAACAATTCTGATAGTAGGATAAAAGTTGACCCCCGTGACAATACTGATAGTATAATATAAATTGGCCCCAGTGACAATCAGGATGACACTGATGTTAAAATACCAATCATGATTATCCCCTTGAAATAAAGATTATTTATTTTATTTTTGTATTTATAAAAAGAAATTGGCCCCAGTGACAATTTTTACAGTATTATAGAAAACGCCCCCAGTGAAAATGCTGATAGTATAATAGAATGTGACCCCCGTGACAAATTTGATAGAGTAATAGAAATTGGCTCCAGTGACAATTCTGATAGTATGATAGAAATTGGACCCTGTAACAATTCTGATAGTATAATAGAAATTGGCCCGAGTAAAAAATAGAATGATACTGACGTTGAAACAGCAATCATGATTATCCTCTTGAAATAAGGATTATTTATTCTATTTATTTATTTATTATAAAAATTGGCCCCAATAACAATTCTGATAGTAGGATAAAAGTTGACCCCCGTGACAATACTGATAGTATAATATAAATTGGACCCAGTAACCATTCTGATAGTATAATACAAATTGGCCCGAGTAAAAATTAGAATGATACTGACTTTGAAACAGCAATCTTGATTATCCTCTTGAAATAAGGATTATTTATTCTATTTATTTATTTATTATAGAAATTGGCCCCAATAACAATTCTGATAGTAGGATAAAAGTTGACCCCCGTGACAATACTGATAGTATAATATAAATTGGCCCCAGTGACAATCAGGATGACACTGATGTTAAAACACCAATTATGATTATCCCCTTTAAATAAAGATTGTGTATTTTATTTGTTGTGTTTATAAAAAGAAATTGGCCCCAGTGACAATTGTGACAGTATAATACAACCCCCCCCCCCCCCCCCCCCCCGTGAAAATTCTAATTGTATGAAGGAAGTTGACCCCCGTGACAATTTTGATAGTATTATAGAAATTGTCTCAAGTGACAACCAGGATGACACTGACGATGAAACACAAATAATACGTGCCAGGAAGAGTTCGCTGTATGCCCAACAGATCCAAGTCAATTATCTAACCAAGAAACTGAAACCGAAATTATCAGAACTTGCAGTGGGGGATAACGTCATTAAACCATTTCCTTAAATGATAGTGCCCCAACTGATTCTTAAAATATCTAAGTTGTAATTATTGAATCTGGATAATTTGGGTATAGCATTGGAACAGCTGTAGAAATATTAACATGAAATTTGTCCAGAAATCCAATTGAAGCTGTTAAAGACACATCTTCATTCGCACCAACCGCTACATGAAGCAGTTAAAAAGGCTTTAAAAAATGGTGGTCAGGGATTTCTTTCGTGTTAATGCAAAGGAGGGTGCAGTACTTATAATGTAAATTTAAAAAGCAGAAGATGTGTAATTACCAATGCCAACTTCACTCAAATACTCAAAAAAATAACACAGAACTGATTTTGTATTTTGTAAATGAAGTTTATTGTTTGATCATTAAACGGAAATTCTATAATGTGTATCATGCAATACGTTTTGATAATAAAATCAATACTTTAGATTATTGTACAAGTTATAAGTGAATTTTAGTCAACATTTGTACAAATTGTAATTTGTGCACGCAGTTTTTGTACAAATTACAATTCGTACAAAGTCAAAATTCAAATTATAATTTGTACAATTTTTTGTACAAGTTATAAGTTGTACAAAATGATAACTTGTACATAACATATAGATACGCTGCCACTTTCGGTCTGTTTTTTGGTTCGATGTTTTCTGATTTGTATCCATCTGAAGAGTTAAGCCCTTTTTAACTGATATTTTAAGTTTGTTCTTATTATGTACTGTTACACCAATGTCTCATGGTAAAGGGGACGGTTTGACTAACAACCAAGTTCAACTCCGCTACATGCTATCTGTGCCTGTCCCATATCACGAGCCTGTCATTTAGAAGTTAGCAATTGTTCATGTTTGTTATATTTCTTTTTCGTAAATTGTTTTGTTATAAATTAGGCCGTCAATTTTCGCAATTGATTTTACACGTCGGGGCCTATTATAGGTGATTATACGATATTTGATTTTTTTTCTGCTCATTGTTGAAGGCCGTACGATTGCCTACAATTGTTTACACCCACTTCATTTGGAACTTTGGTGGATAGTTGTCTCATTGGCAATCATACAACATTCTCTTTTTTTTCTATACATAATTTACTATCATCATGAACAGTTCTAATAAAAATGATGAAGATGAAAAAAGACGCACTTCTGACTTAAGAAATTCAACATAATATGCGTATTTGGCATGATATAATTTACATACATTTTTGGTCTTTACCACTACAGCAGTGCAGTAAAATGTAATATGCAAAGGAACTCGACTTCAATAAACAAAAGATAGTATGCTTTTGTCGGACGATTTTTACAGTA
Source organism: Mytilus edulis (assembly GCF_963676685.1). Classification (NCBI taxonomy): domain Eukaryota; kingdom Metazoa; phylum Mollusca; class Bivalvia; order Mytilida; family Mytilidae; genus Mytilus; species Mytilus edulis. The sequence continues at coordinate 46,083,759 of NC_092357.1, read as the reverse complement.
AAGATCTATTTTTGTAATTGAAAAAGACAGAACGGCGCAGAGGAACTGTTACTGCTGCAACAATGAGTTTCGGTTTACACAATACGATATTAAATTTGGAGTACGCTGTTGCATAAATGAATATATGCATAGTTTTACGTAGTTATTAGTTGATAAATTTATCTGTCAAAAACTTCAAATTGACTATAATACGTACCTATGTGAGTTGAGAAAGTAAACACGAGTGAAGGAGTTGCTTCTCCTTTGCCACGAGACGGGTCTGTTGAATCTAAACAGAAGAAATCATAAAATATTTAACAAAACTTAACATAAGCAAGGGGACAGCTTATATCGGCTAAATTGAATATCTAGATATGCGTCCCCGACCTGATATTTGTACTATAGTAAACCTCATTAACCTGAACGTAACATGTTATATTTGTTCCAGGTATTACAATATATTACCGCAAGGGTGGTGTAGATGTAGTTTACTTAAAAGCGGAGATGAAATGTATATCCTTGTAATGTCAAATGTCAATGCACTTGGAGTTTAGAATATACCTAATATTCAGGTCAGTCATGTTCTGTTCTATCTCATTTGCAATTGTCACTGGGGCTGTTGCAGGAACTGAGGAATCAATGGTATTAAAATGTATATCGAGGCGGTTCCTCCATACAGCCTCCATCTCCTCATTCACACTGGATTGCAAGGTGTGTTCTAATTGATCTGAAATAGGTATGAGCACTCATTAGAACAAACTATAAATCATCCAATCTTTTATTCAGACTTCTTTGATGAATTTTAATTTCTGCACTCTTTATTTTTTATTTTCAATTACCTTTTACCCCCAAATTTCAGATAAAACATAGTTGGCTCCATGTCTTTACTATGTACTTTCAACAAGAAAGTTAGTTAGTTTCAATGAGAATAAAAATCATAATTTGTTTTCAATTGTTAGCGGAATCAAACTGTTTATTTTTCAGATAATTTCAAGAACAAACGTTTGTTTTATTGATTGACTGTTGGTTGCTTTACGTCCAGTGGCAAATATTCATACATGTTCAGGACGAAACTTTTGTTTTGGAAACGGTATTAATTCAAAAGGTACACAGCGTTGAAATCAAAGATATTTGTAGCGGTATTACCGAGATCTAAAAAAAGATTAATGAAGGTCTGGATGGGTGGTTCTTCATTTCTGTATTTTTAAATTTTTGAGGCCATTTTTTCTATTTATACTTTTGCTCATTATTCTCGATTTTAGTTTTTTTGATCCATTTTTGTCTATTATTTTGTCCCCATTGTTTTCCATTCTGAAAACACCCATTCACAAGGAAAGATAGCGCTCACATTCAACTTTTTGCCTATTTATACGGATGTATATCAACATGGTCGCATCCAGTCTAACTAGGAAATACCACACATAAAAAGAGCCCCCAAATCCTCCCCCCCCCTCAAAATAATAATCTTACCATATCTTATTAAATGAACACAACATTCTGTCTGTGATTAGTTTTGTATTTGTATTGTATAATGAAGATGGTATAATATATAACATATCAATAAACTGCATGTGGTCATACAAAAATAAGAATTTGGTAGACGAGGACAAAATATGAATATTTTTTTATCATATAGGTTATTAGTGGTGACAGAAATTTAAGATATGACTTTTTTTTCTCTGAAAATAGTTGTATCTTTGTTTCCTGAATGATGGATTATAAACGATATAGTGTTGTGCATCACAATCTAATTAAACTATAGATCTCTGATTTCGTTATACTACATATGAGTACGCGAGGCTCGCCGAGCGTTTTAAATATTTAAAATTTAACTGTCGAGAATGGATGAAACCAATGCTACATTACTTTAATATAATTCTTGGAAATTTTATAAGACATCTAAACCAGATTGATTTGTGTATATAGTTAATGGATTCAGTAGGGAAAAAGAAAAGACAAGAACTAATCAACATATTTTCCTCATATAGTGCATTGTAAAAGGAGAGGAAGGGTCGTCATTTTATGAAATATTATTCAAAGAGGAAGAACTCTAATTTGCACATTATTTTTCTAAAACAACACAAGGAATAAAATTGAGAATGGAAATGGGGAATGTGTCAAAGAGACAACAACCCGACCATAGAAAAAACAACAGCAGATGGTCACCAACAGTTCTTCAATGTAACAAGAAATTCCCGCACCCTGAGTCGTCCTTCAGCTGGCCCTTAAACAAATATATACAAGTTCAGTGATAATGAACGCCATACTAATTTCCAAATTGTACAGAAGAAACTATAATTAAAATAATACAAGACTAACAAAGGCCAGAGGCTCCTGATTTGGGACAGGAGCAAAAATGCGGCGGGGTTAAACATGTTTATGAGATCTCAACCCTCCCCCTATACCTCTAGCCAATGTAGAAAAGTAAACGCATAACAATACGCACATTTAAAATTCAGTTCAAGAGAAGTCCGCTTCTGATGTCAAAAGATGAAACCAAAGAAAATAAACAAAATGACAATAATACATAAATAACAACAGACTACTAGCATTTAACTGACATGCCAGCTCCAAACTTCAATTAAACTGATTGAAAGATTATGATTTCATCATATGAATATCAGGCACAATCCTTCCCGTTAGGGTTCATATCACCATAACAATTATGAAAAGAACATAACCCGTGTCATGCCAACAACTGGTTTTTGAATAAATGTGTTTAGTTCCGATGTAGAGACCCTATAAGGGAATCAATATTAACGCCAAAATATGCAATCGCTAATGACCTGACAACAGTATCGTAACTATATCCCTTCTTAATAAGTCTACTTAAAGGTTTTGTTAGTTTCTGAGTTAAATACTGACATTTTTGTGCTTTATAAAGAATATTTCCATAAAAAATTTGATGTGAAATACCTGAACGTATAAGAAGTCTGCATGTTGAGCTACATTTACGAATGATGTCCTTATACCGATGATAAAACTTAGTAAATGTTTTGACTAGTTTGTGATATCGAAAACCCTGGTGTAATAATTTTTCAGTAATACATACATTTCTCTCGTTAAAATCTAAAACGTTGTTTCATACACGAGCGAACCGTACAAGTTGAGATATATAAACACCGTAAGATGGTGACAAGGAAACTTCACCATCTAAAAAAGGATAATTAACGATAGGAAATGAAAAATCATCTCTTTTATCATGAATTTTAGTATTAAGCTTTCCGTTAGTGATATAGATATCAAGATCGAGGAAAGGGCAGTGGTCATTGTTAGTATTAGCTTTATTTAAAGTAAGTTCAACAGGATAAATTTCTTTAGTATATACATACTGAAGTCGTCATTATTGAGAGCCAAAATATCATCCAAATATCTAAAAGTATTATTAAATTTGTTTATCAGATGTTGTTTTGATAGGTCTTTGCTGATTTTTGTCATAAATTGTAACTCATAGCAATACAAAAACAGGTCCGCAATAAGTGGTGCACAGTTAGTCCCCATTGGAATTCCGATAACCTGACGATATACGGAATCTCCAAAGCGAACAAAAATGTTATCTAGTAAAAAATGAAGGGCATATATAGTATCAAAGCATGTCCAATTGACATAGTTTTTTTGTTTATTGCTACAAGGAAATGACTTAAAAGAGTTTGAACATATATATTCACATTCTGACTTTTTAAATGCTCATTTAATTAAGTGTGTGAATTTTTTCTTAATGAGAATGTGAGGCAATATGGTATATAGGGTAGAAAAATCAAAACTTTGAACAGATTCAAAATCACCAATATAAGCATGCAATTTATAAAGTACTTCCAACGAGTTCTAGACACTCCAAAAGTAATAAATTCCACTATTTTCGAAGGCCTTATTTGAACAATTTATTATCAGGTTTTTGATTGTACCAAGTGTACCAGTAAGAAGAATAGACAATTTAGTAGTGGAACAATGGCTTGAAGACGAAATAAATCTATATTTGTAAGGTGTTTTGTGTAGCTTCGGAAGCCAATACATAGTTGGGACTTTCATTGTATTTGGTTCCGCTTGTAAAGCGGTAGCTAAAAGTTTATGTTTGTTACAGATGTCGTTTTCTGAAATTGAGTCAGTTGGAATGTTGGTGAATTGGTAATTTCTTTTTTAAGAACCTCAATGTAAAATTTACGTCATTTAATACTAATATTATTAACAGCTTTATCGGCCGGGACAAAAACAAATTCCTTGGCTAGTTCTTTTAGTTTATGTTTGATACGAGAAATAGGTTTATTGTGGTTATTGTTAATAGTAAAATGTTCTTTAAAATGTTGAATACGTATATCAACAATGTTCGTTACTGAATTAAAAAAAGAGTCCAAAGATTTTTTGTCACCTTTTTCCCTTTTGTCCTTCAATCCTGTTCATGTCCATAAGAATTTTACGGAAGCGTATTAGGACATAGAACAAATAAAATTGGCAGTGAACTTTTTTTTCAAAGTCGATATTTTGACATTTCAAATCTCAAAATTTCGACTTTAACTCGAAATTTTAACTTTTCTTATCTTGAAATTTTGACTTTCTAAAATCTTGAAATTTCGACCTTTTTTAAAACTTGAAATTTCGACTTTTTCTAAACTCGAAATTTTGATTTCTTTTAAACTCAAAATTTCGACTTCTTTTAAACTCAAAATTTCGACTTTTTTTAAACTCGAAATTTCGACTTTTTCTAAAATCGAAATTTCGACTTTATCTAAACTCGAAATTTCGACTTTATCTAAACTCGAAATTTCGACTTCTTTTAAACTCAAAATTGCGACTTCTTTTAAACTCCAAATTTTGACTTCTTTTAAACTCCAAATTTTGACTTGTTTTAAACTCAAAATTTCGACTTTTTTAAAACTTAAAATTTCGACTTTTCCTCAGTATTTATACGTTTGCGATTACCACATTCACAGTCATTTATATCAACGAGGCGGAGAGTCATTTACATCATAAACTTCATAATATAAAAAAATAGATGTGGTATGATTGCCAATGAGACAACTATCCACAAAAGATTCATAAGCATATTTTTATCAACTAAAACATTTTAAAGAGGTTATTTTAGATAGAAAATATTGTTCTTGCCAACGAATAAATAAAATATGTTTCACGTTCAAATACATATTTCAAGTCTGGACTTCAGATATGTGTATCAAGTAACCCCGCTATTCCGACACACCTATATTACGACATACTTTTATTCAACAGTCTAATATATAAAGACAAGGGTTAATAGTTGTGTTATTTTGTGAAATTTTGAGTTTAAAATAAGTTGAAATTTCGAGTTTATAATAAGTCGAAATTTCGAGTTTTAATTAAGTCGAAATTTTGAGTTTAAAATAAGTTGAAATTTCGAGCTTAGAATAAGTCGAAATTTCGAGTTTTAAAAAAAAGTCGAAATTTTGTGTTTATTAAAATAAGTTGAAATTTCGAGTTTTAGATAAGTCGAAATTTCAAGTTGAAAGATAGGTCGACATTTCGAGTTTTAAAAAAGTAAACATTTCGAGTTTAAAGTGGAAATTTTAACTTTTTATAAGTTGAAATTTCGAGTTTGAAAAAAGCCGAACTTTCAAGATTTTAATTAGAAAGTCAAAATTTCAAGTTTATGTCAAAATTGCGGGATTTGAAAAGTCAAAATTTCAAGTTAAAGTCAAAATTTCGAGATTTGAAAAGTAAAATTTCGACTTTGAAAAAAAAGTTCACTGCCAATTTTATTTTTTCTATGTCCCTAATACGCTTCCGTAGAATTTAAATCAGTTTGTAGGACATGCCAAGAAATCCTCGCTCAAAATTCCGGTCTACCTCCTACGGCACCCATTAGTACATGTAGTAGTTAAAGATTTGATTCCATTCAACAAATTAATTTATGACCTTCATGCACGTGTCGCTTAGAACACGGCCATATACCAAATGGTCAATATTAATCATCCGTGTAATTTGCTCTATGGGGTGTTTGCAGAATTTCAACGGAGGCAATTTCTAGGCATGTGAGAAAGGAAGAAAGACCATTCACAATTTGTCTTACATTAGTTTTTCTCTTTTTTAATTAAATAAAAAAAAAATAAACCTTTCAAATGTAGAGTTCATAAGATAAAAATATTCCCCGTGGAACACTCCCCCCCTTTTTTTGTGCTCTCTATTTTCAACCCTCGAATTAAGCTTTCCAATCTAATTAAAATTAAAACCCTGCTTTCTAACCAATCTATTCATGTACCGGAACGGCAACTTTCTTTATTTAATTCGAAAATCTACAGTGCCATTATACACATGCATGTTGTTTGCTTCGAGTTCCCGCCCGAAAAGAAAGAAATAGCCTAACTCCAAGATACTATATTCCTGCATCACGTAATTTTTACCACGTGGAGCTTACATTAGAATAAATACCGAATATGGAAAGTGAAACTGCAATTCAAAACATAAAGTCCGAAGGCACAAATTAGAAAAAGAAGGGTTTTTTTTCGGCAAAGGGTGCTGGGGTAATTCTCTCTGTGTTTAAAATATACATTTGTACATGAAATATTTGCCACTGCCCCTTTTCTGTTCTATGAATTCTAACCCTGAGTTTTCTATCTGTTACATGCCAAGAAATCCTCGCTAAAAATTCCGATCTACCTCCTACGGCACCCATTAGTAGTTACAGATTTGATTCCATTCAACAAATTAATTTATGACTTTCATGTACGTGTCGCTCAGAACACGGCCATATACCAAATGGTCAATATTAATCATCCAATTTGCTCCATGGGGTTTTTGCAGAATTTCAACAGAGGCAATTTCTTGGCATGGTAATGAGCATCTGTATTGGAATCTGCCATATCTGGTATATTATCGTAACTTAAAACCATGATATATCTTCAATTTCCACGTATAAACAAAATCTTTAACTAATGATACTGGGAAGATCCGGAACAAATTTTCAGTTTTATGTAAACAAACCCAAGTAAGAAATGACCACCGCAAAGGAACATAAATAGAACCATACAAATATATACATGCATGTTCTCGGACACCATCTCGCATTCTACAATCACATCATGCAGAAATGCACCTAATGTGGTCCTCTTCTAAATTTGAGTTTTTGCTGATATCCAAAATCAAATTTTGGAACCTATTTTATCAGAATCATTTGACAATCCTTCCAATCTTTCGCTTCTTTACGTTGGAGCACACTAAGTTAGCTGTATTCCCTTAACAGATCATTTTTAGAAATGTTAATGTATTCACATAGAAGTTATTTCAAACTTAAAATGTTGATAGGAAATCCTCCAATGTAACGTTGCACATGCGCAAAATTTATTTACAGGAATGTACATATTATGTAGTAAGCATTCATAGTATGTTGGCCAATATGTAGATTTGATATGAAAAGCAATGTCTAGCTAAGAAAAATCTATGAACGATCGGCACTGATTTAAAGTAGTGTCTCCTCCATGACAGTCTTGATAGACCTATAATTGTTTACTTTTACAAATTGTGACTTGGATGGAGAGTTTTCTCATTGGCACTCATACCACATCTTCTGATATCTATTAACATTAAAACTCAATATTAAATAAAAGTCACTGCTATTTTCAGTGTACAGGTTGGCTGTCACTGTGCACAACATTTCAACATAGAACTCTATGGGGAAAAACCAGAGAACTCTTTTTGTCAGAAAACACTGTCAAACATCCAAACATACTATCCACACTGATATGTGTCCACACTTGTTAAGTCTTAGTCAAAATATTGCTACTGAAATGAACACACGCTGTTCTTAATTCCATTATTTTGCTCCTGTCGGTCAAACCTAAATATGCAAAATCGTGACATCTTACAAATTAAGTCAGGAGTTATTTTTTTCCTTTTGAAAATTACCAACGTGGGAACGTAAACCAAACCGATTTAATACTGCTTCCATTTCTTCCATTTTCATTCCATCCCGTAAAGGTGTCCATAAAGAAACGTCCGTCAAAAATATCCGCGTTCGGTTTTTTTCCGACAATTTCCGTTATTGATTTCCCGACTTTAACTGCATCATCATAATGATACAACCACTGAACATATAGTTCATTGAACCGAGTATAATGCTGGTGCTTTCACATAATTGAACATAATGAATAATCCACCGATTATAAAGAAACCGGGACCACTGAAGGTAATACATAATGTACTGCAAATAATATTGAATCTACTGAACATTATGTCGAAAGTACTGAACATAATGAAAAATGCACTGAATATAACGTCAGAAGTACCGAACATAATTTAAATACCACTGCATATGATAATGAAACTACTGAACCTAATAACCAAAGCCCCGAATATAATGTAAAAACTACTAAACATAATGTCAAAACTACTGAACATAATATGAAAACTACTGAACATAATATAAATACTACTGAACATAATGCATAAAGCACCGAACATATTAAACAATAAACACAGAAGACAGTCGTGACGTTCCATAAAAATGCATCTATTTTTATTTCGAAGGTCAGGGTCACTATTTGGGATTTCCCTGTTGTATATATTTGTAAACATTGCAGACGATAAGTAGCCTTTTGAATAAATATATATATGTCATGTCAATTTTGGAATAAAAAGACTGTTTTAAAAGCATTATTACAGTAATCTGAAAACATTTTAAACATTTATTACCTGCTGATCCCTCAATTGCAGTTTCCTGTCCAACGGAAACTCCACGGAAAGAGGCAGTGTCCCTCATACAGTTTATTATGTTCTTCTCTGCCTGGTAAGGCTGGGTAGGAGGAGGACCACCACCAGTGTGTGACCTTTCCATCTGCACATTGGTAAACTTTTGTTTTGCACCACGGCTAAGGTTTCTCAATCTGTTCCTCACCTCTGTCTATGTCCTGAGGCAGACCCCAAAGGCATTAACCTTGCTGGTGATATCCAGCCACATGTCCTGCTTTTTGGCATTGGTCACTTCTGGGGAATGTTTCTCCTGCAGGAGGTCTAGGTGTGTTGTAACCAGCTCACTAATGAGGTTGCTCTCAGTAGCAGTGAAATTTAATTTCCTCTCCCTTGTATTTTTACAGACATATTTTCGGCCATGTTGAATAATACAGGAAGTTAAATTTTCTTAGAATTGTGGGAATTTCTTTTTTTTCACATCGTTAAACTTTAACCCTGCGTTAAGTTACATTGTCGTTAACATTTTTTGAACGACAATATTTAACGCATTGATAAGTTAGCGACTGCGTTAAGATTTAACGACTTAACCATACTTTTGAACAACTGGGCCCTTATGTACGTCAAACGCGCGATACTACGTCAGAGTTAAAGTCAACCTAACCATGTGCCTGTCAGGGTAAGGATTATCGGTCCCAGTACGTAAAATTATTCAATTCTTCATAGGTGGATTTAACATAGATAAATAAAATCGTATAACAAAATAATGAAGAAAAAAAAGCAAAGAATGAGGTTGTTAAATTTGAATTTTGTCTTTTTGTGCTTCTTTGTTACACATTTGTTTGTTTTTATAGTGATTAAGATTATAACACAATGCTGATCGACTGTTGTACCCCTACTTTTGATATTTTTACCTTTTATGTCTGTTTGTTTTGTTCACGCATCGTTAGTTTAAACATATTTATTTATAGTGGATTGGGAAACAAGTTTTGCAACTTATATTAATCCCTTTCCACTTTGCGGGTGCGAGTGCTGCCTTGTAGCGGCATTAGCCTGCTCTTTTTCGAAATTTATACTTCATTAATCTCTAAATTATCAACAATCTTGCTTCCCTAAATCTTATGCAAATGATTGTTCAAGCAACGGCTGTAAAATAAAATTCAGTTGTAATTCAAATTTTGAATTTAATGATTTAAACTGCACATAAACAAAACAATAATTATCATTTCATTGTACTGTTGCTTCATCTAATCTAAATCACGATCTTTTATATTTTCCAAAATCAAAAGAAAGTCCTTACATCACTTTTATTTAACTAATCCATAAATAAAGTAGCTAATAAAGGAAGGCATGCATTAATTGCAAACATTGCACTGACAATGAAACTAATCTGAAATACAACAAACCAAGTGATCCATTTATCCTTGAGCACTTTACAATATTCTAAGTTTGTAAGAGAATGATAATTCCTTTCTTCATGATAAGTACTCGCTAATCGTTAATCATATTTAGGTTCGAATGTTACAATGGGAAAATATAGTTTTGTAAGGGTACTCGAAAGTGTGAATATGTTTTAAATTGATCAGACAGGTCATGTTTTATGCAGATTTAAGCCCTCGTATTTATTGTCTAACCTATAATTATTACCAATGTTATTTCAACTGATCGGGCCGAGCTTACGTTTTAATTTGCATTAGGACAGTCTATTTGAAGATGTGTGTGATAAGGATGATTGCCGTTATTATTATTGTTGATTTCTAATCACCTATCAGTGTCATCAAAGGAATTTACGAAAGAATGACTGGACATCTTCATTGATGAGTTTATCCAAAAACACCTATCTATAGATGGACTGGTTTATTATGAGCGAACTGGTTAAACCCCGCCCAGTCAACTGAAATAAATCGAGTAATAGAATAATGAAAGTTCACAATTATTTGGTTAGAGAAATACAAATATAAGATAACACGGTTGTCATCATATGAATATCATCCGTAATTTATAAAATAAAACATATTCGAACTTATTTTTAAGTATGTTACCGAAAGTTCTACAAAGAAGGCTATTCTGGGCATATCACGATTTACTCGCAAAGAGATTTCTGTAAATATTTCAACAATTTTTGTATAATGCTGTATGTTCCCCATTAAGCATGATAGATATATTTTGTTGGTCTTTGTTGCTAAGTTGTTGTTTTATTGTCGTGTACCCTGAACTAATATTTGGGGGTGTTTTGCTATCTTTCAGAATTCAACTTATTCTTTAAAATTATCCTAAAACTGATTTTATCATTATGCAATTATATGATTAATTTTATTTGTTCTGTCTAATGTTTATTTTTGTAATCAAAGTTGCTTACCTACATTGTAAATTCTTTTATTTTTCATGATTATTCTATGCCTCCTTATGGCTTTTCATTGTGTGATTACTTGGCTGTTTTCATAGTGATTATGTAATTACCAGACCGAATATATCATGAATTTTTTAATTATTAGAAAATCTAGAATTGTATTTTTGATAAGGTGAAACTCTCGAATTGTACTTTTTGATTATTTGATAATCTAGAATTGTACTTATGATTATTTTATAATCTAACATTGTATTGTTGAAGATTTGGTAATCTAGATTTGTATTTTTGATTATTCGATTATCTTGTGTATATCTCTACCAAAATTGATTTGCTCTTCATTCTTTATCATTGTCTATTCACTAAATTATTGGGTCACTATTCTCTATTCTTTAAACCCCACCAAGACGCATCCGAAGTTTATCTAATTTAGTTCCTACATTGTATCAAGGCCTGATTTCTTATACTACCGTCATTTATTTTTACATTTGCCTTCGTTAAACCACGAATTCTAAAAAAGAGACTACACAATCGCTTTGTTCACCAACGAGCGATTTCGGATATGGAACTAATAGCATCGATTGTCCAGATGCTTCATATGCATATTAAAGAACGCTAAATATGGTGTCATTAAACAACGGAACTAATTCAGAATATTGGCGAGCAATTGATTTCCAAGTGTAAAACGTAAAAACAAAAAAAATGTTGTTGATGCGGAATGAAATGTAGGCAAAAAGAATAATAAAATACTAAAATATAATATCCTCTTAACAATTTATAAACAAAACATATCTTAATTTATTGTATTCTTTTAAAATCAGGCACTATCACTGGGAATAGAAGACTTTCTTGTTTTCATTGAAATTGAAATTAATTATAAAGGTCTTTGAAAACTGTAAGTGTGATTTCTGTTTATGTAAGGTTGTTTTTATGTTTTTTGCTTTAATATATATTTATATGCAATTAATCTTTTTGCTGGTGTAATAAGTGCTTAATAAATATTTCGAAATTGGCGTTTTATTCTCTATTCTTTACACCTGTGCATAATTCAGCATATATAACTTTAAAATCGTAGCTACACTATCCGTTTAATGAAACAAACAGTTTCTTAATCTTAAATGCTAAGACTTTTCAGTTAATTTAGTTAATTCTATTGTTGTCTTTTTGCTTTATCAAAACTAATTATATAAGTTTACAATGTAGTTGTCTACTGTTGACGAAGTTTCTTTCGTAATGTTTTTTTGTTTATAATAATGTACTCTTTATCACGTAATGTTGCCATTTTAGCGGCTAATTCAACTTTGTCATATTAGTGAGTGGTTTGGCTAGGCTTCAAACCAGGTTCATCCCACCATTTGTTTACTAAAATGGCATGTACTAAGTTAGGAGTAGGGTAGTTGTTATCAAGTTGTTCGTTTCTATGTATGTGGGGTTTGTTTTTGTAGCATTTTAGTGTTTCGGTTGTTTTCTTCTTATAGTTTTGTTGCCTCTGTTTAGGTTTATGACTCGGGTTTGTTTTCGCTTAATCGATTGATGACTTGAACAGCAGTATTCTACTCACTGTTGCCTTATTTCTATGTTGTAGCTCGTGTGCATATTCCACATATTATTATCTTTTTTTTTTAAAACTTTTCTAATGTTTATAAACCGTTTATAATCCGTTTGATCTTTGATGTTTTTTTGGGTTGATATATAGATATAAAAATATATAGTATAAGTGCCAATGAGACAACGCTCTATCTAGGTCACAATGAGCGGCCTTCAATACGGACCCTTGGCTTACACCGAACAGTAAACGCCTTCTCTGTGGACCCCGCTGTGAATAACGTGTGGTAAAAAGATTGTATCATAACCATATGATATTTGGTTGTCAACTAAAACCAAAGTGTTTGACCTTGACCTAGGAAGTTGTACATGCATGATGACACACCCTCTGATGTTGGTTTATATACATGCTAAGTATAAACTTTGAAATCATAACGGTTCTCAATATATAGAGCGGACAGAATTTGTTACAGTAGGACATGAGGTTGTGAACTGTAACCCCCTTTTTTAACATTGGCCATCGGAAAAAGTACATATAAATTGTTAAGTATGAAACTATAACAGTTCGCTAGATAAAGAGCGGGCGACACAGTTTGTTACAGACGGACGGACAGACTAATCGCAATATGGCGACCGCCATCCGGCAGGGCCCTTATAAATATGAAGAACGAGAAATACTTATGAACCACTTAAAAAAAAAACACAACCACTGAGCAGGCTCCGAATTAAGATACATTTGTAGGTGCATACAAATGCAGCGTTTTAACACGTTTTAACAGACGCCAACCTTTTACCATAACCTGAAACAGTAGTGTAGCATTACAAAATAAAAAGCCTGTTAGATATGCTGCCAATGGAGCTTAAATACCTTTTAATAAGAAGACAGGAACCTTGTCTAAATGATAATTGTTATTTAGAGAATTTGATGATGTGTCATTAAAAGAACTGTTAGTTTGTGAGCATGCAGTCACTCAATACCCCGCACATCATCATTGTATCAGGACAAATTAAATTGCAGATTCACATGAGCAGAGAATGATAACTGAGGGCCTGGATGAAGTTAATAGAATAGATAACAACGAGCCTATGCTAAAGATATATAGGCCAAACAAATAAAGAATAAAGAATGATGGACAAATGAAAACAAAACATAAAACATAAAGATCAGAGAATGATGGGGTTCTAAAATAAAAATAATAAAACATAATCCATTATGGTCAAAATTTATAAAGAATTAAAAAAAAATATGGAATTGAATGATCCTCATCAAGACCCTTTGAACTCCTACAAAAGTCAACTGATCAAAATATTCTTGCGCAAAAGCATATGAAACTATGCGGGACAAAGTGACATTCCAGAATTGGCAAATCTTACTAAGTTGTTTTACAAGATATCAAATATATTTTTTGGCCAAGTTATTACATAATTAAGAAAAAAATTCCCCATATGTCCCAACATTGTCACCACAAATGATTAAAAATATATTTCCTATGGGAAATTAAAAAATTCCCATGGGAATATTATAATTTCTATGGGAAATAAGTTGAAAGGGTCACAACTTTTAGAAAAAGAAAATGATGAATATTTTTTCGAAACGCACATCTACATAGAATGTCCTTATTTTCCACGAAATTCTGTAGTAGAATTGCAGAGAATCTGTGATAACAAGAACTATTCTGATGGATTGACATATGCCTCAACAACTTTATTATTACCTATGTTTACCAAACAACTTATTTGTCATGCTAAAGGAATAGATTTTAAAATTCAGCTTTTGCAGTATTGACAGTTTCTCTTAAACTTTTGAGTTTTTAATTTAAGTTTGGTATATTCTGTATATTTTTTGTAGCCCATCTATTTTGTTTTTATTTATTCATCACTTTTTCAGACTCAGATGATTTTGAGCTTGGCATAGTGCACAGATAACTGTCTTTTGCTAAATATTTGTATGTTGCTCTAGTAGAAAATGATATCTAATTATCTTGATTATTTTGATTGCTTGATTTTCGGTGTTTTTCCGACACTTTAATGCACCACATTGAGGCTAGTTCGTGGCAGCCAATTTTCATTTGGGGAGAAAGCCGCCGTGCCCAGAGAAAACCACGAACTTTGACAGGAAAACTGACAAATCTTAGTCAATTATGATGAGTGCACCCCCCCCCCCCCCCCCGAGCAGGGTTCGAACTTACAACCTCAGTGTTGACTGGCTAATGATTACAGTAGTAACTACTTAGACCACTCGGCCATGGAGGCCTCAAGGTTATTTTGTCTTTTGGTAGCTGTCTCAATGATGTATAATCAATTTTTCCTTTTCTTTATATACACAAAAAAAAATTAAAAAGACAGTTTATTTATTACAGAAAAAGAAATGAAAAAATAAATACTAACAATAATAGAAAAGATCATGAATACATTGAAACTTCTGTTCAAGCTGGAATGTATGCCCTGATTGTAAATAAACATATACACTTGTACATGTTTTATCAAAAAAACATTAAAACATTTTACAAACCTGCTCGTGCATTTTTCATGGTTATTCAATGCAAAATAATTATCTAAGAAACCTGGGACGATCTCATCACACAAAGATTTCTATTGGCTACTAATAGGATCGGGGAAAAACACCCAGCAAAATACCTTAATTTACGATTTAAGAATTTGTTTGATTCAAAGTGCTTTTGGTTGCTTTAAATATCTCCGATCAATAATCAGGAGGTATTTTGTGGAAATAATAACCTGTCCCGAACCAGAAGATGTTGGCTGCAATAGGAATTTATTTATTAAAAAAGGCCATATCTCATTTACTTATAATGGCCGTTATTGATTGTAAATATTCATGCCGTTTTAATTTGTTTATGGCATTCGTCTATCGTGGAGAAAAAGACGAAAGGAGGGCTAATAGCTTAATTTACGAGTTCGATCATTAGGGTTCAAATCTATTTACCTCTAGCGAACGCTCTGCTTTATTGTAAAAAGTGCCACTCTAAATTTGTTAGCATTTGCTTCAGATTGACCAACTTTGCATCTATAGTCCTGAATATGCATGACATATTTGCCACTGGACACAAAGGAACAATAAATTAATCAGCTTCATTTAGTGATGTATAATCATATGTCTTCAGTTGATTATAGTCTCAAAACAGTTTTCCAATTTGTATATACTTTATTAGTATTTACATTTGAATAATAATCAAGGATTACATTGTATAATTTCCAACAAAACTAATAGGGGAGGGGACTAGAACAGAAAAAAAAATCTTCATTGAGAGGCAATAACTCATATATCGAAGCGTACAATGACGGCTGTCTCGTCTAGGTGACAACATTTGA